>NC_090440.1:351470820-351775580 GCF_031143425.1 Pleurodeles waltl
ATGAGCATTAATGAGGCCTCCAAATAGCGACTTCTCAGCATTTGGCGGGCTCTGACCAGGAGTGGCTCAAAAGGTGCTCCAAACATGCCTTTACACTTAAGGCAGGAAATAAAGAACTTCAATACAGGATGAGAACAAAGAAAAGCCACAATGTGGAACAAGATCTTTACATGCTTTAAAAAATTCAGACGACATAGAAATACCTGTAAAGGTATGGCTGGCGCTGGTCTTGATCTGGACTCAGCAGGATGCCTTGCCTTTGGACTGCCTTCAACACGCCAGTGACACATCTGCGGCATCCAACCACTGCAGTAGTCTTTGCCTAAGAAAGACTAGAGCGGCCAAAACCAAAATGGTGGCTGCGTATGGAGACTCCAAAATACACAGGAAATTGAGTCAATGTTCCCCAACCAAAAACATTCAATTTAAAAACACATTATTCGAATATGCCTTAAAAAGTCTAAAAAGCCGACTAAAAATCGCTACAAAGACAAAAGCTTACCCCAAAACAATCAGGAAACAGCTTGATGTGTGCAGATCTAGCCACAAGTTGCCTAAGAGTTCTTTCATTTGACTCCTAATTAAATGTTATTGATCCTGTGCACCATAGGAATAGATCCTTTAACACTATTTTGTGCTTGAACCCATTGACAAGCCCCACTAGCTGATCTGCAAATAAAGAATTATGCATATCCAAAAAGTTATCCAATGGCTGAGGCACAAAGGAAAGAAGAGGTTTGGCAATTAGCAAAATGGGGCATTCAGTCCCTGGTCTCAAAATCATTCCAAACGTTCTCTAATCCCTCCAATCAAAGATTGTACCATTTGTTGCCTACATAAACCTTTGTGGAAATTGACCTATCCTGAAACATGACCATTTCATGAAAATAACCCATTGTGTCTATATTATGCACTACAAACATCACTGTGCGTATGTCTGGCGAGCACAATTGAACTGCACCCCATTCTTTCCAATACAACTTATCTATGATGATGGTAATCTACTGTGACTTCCATCTCACCTACACTAACATTACAAAACAGGATCCCCCTCCCTTATAACCATTTTGATGGGTTTCAGGCATTTTAATAGACAACAGTACTGTACTATCAAAATTTTCTATTTCCTCATTATGCCTTTTTTTGGGAGTTCTCATTGATGAATAACACCCTCTGAGCATTCTACACGCTCTGGCAAAATGCCCAACCGTTTTACATATCAAATATATTTTCCCAATTGCCGGGAACCCATTAGCATTTGCCAAATGTGAACCAAAACCACATCTGAAACAGGAGGAGCTCACATTTCTACCCATTTCCCCACTTTTTTGTTATTGGAGGACCAACGTTTGATCTTGAAAATACTGCATTAACTTGTCCCAACTCTGTAAGGTCTTTGCAACTGTTTAATTCTTTTGAAGCCATCACAGATCTTCCAATACCTCTGGAAATTTACAAAGTTATGTGTAGACTGCGATTGCGGCAGCATAATTTCTCTTGAATGCACATGTCCTTGCAATTAACCACTAACAGATCCCTAAATTAACTGTCCAAATTGACATTGGAAGCCAAAAGTTGCAATTCAGCTAACAAGTTATCAATCAATTCATGTGGCAATTGCTGACAAGTGAAGAATTTATTAAGTTCAACAATTACACTTGTAACATCGTTTAATTGGTTGTGAAGTCTGTAAATGGCTTCTAAACATACATCCCACTCTGCCTGACAGTTGAACAGCAGGAAGCGAATTGTAAAAGGTTCGGACCTTCTGCATCTTAATTATAGGATAAAGCTAGTTTCCTTGCGTGGTCAAATTTAGATCAATAGCAATTAGGTAAATGTCAAAGTTTTTGTACCATTGTTTCCATTTAAACGTTTGCACAACTGGTTCAAGAAAGGCTGTGAGAATATTGGCATTCGGTATTTTACTCAAAGTTAAACTATTCAACCCGTATATTGCAATTATATATATGGAGTTAGAAAGAAGATAATTTTCCTGGCAAAAAATGTACATCAGCAAACGTAAACTGAAGTTTCAATAATGATCAACTCAAGGCATTTGCAATTGGACCAATCAGTAATCATCACAATGGGAATAACAGTGCACCAGAAAAAGCTAAATTGGAGCTGCACTATTGACCAATTCTAGTCAGCTGTATTGGGCCAGTCAGCGAGCAGCCTACGTCCCTGGACTCTCAAAGTGAAGTTGTCACTTCCACAATTAAGGACATGAAAATGAATTAACAGATGAATATCCAATGGGGATGCATGCAATTGTAGAACTTTCTTAGGCCACGATTCAGCTCAACAAACTCGAAGAACACCCCAGCTCGCGATGCACAGTGAGTGGTAGAAGGCGGCGTAAACTCAGTGTTCGGAGCACAAGGATTAGAGTGTGTAGTCGCATGCAAGGCTCGCAGTCATTGACAGTGCTCAGAGAATGAGAAGCAGTATGTGAAGGGTGCCAAGTGCGGGCAGAAGACGGAAGAGGTGGGGCCTTATTAAGCTAATAATTGATGGAAGTCCAGTAGCTCACCAGTGACAGAAGGTATGTCCTTCTTTAGATGCTTTTAACTTAGAAACAAGTGGAAACCACTTGTTGCAAGGCCAAGCCTCTAAATCTAGAACACGCTGTACAGGTGCAGTCCAGGATTTCAACTGGTTTGAGTACACCAACTTGTCGCCAAATTGTGCTAAATCGAATAACACATTAAGTAAGTCAATATATGGGAAAGAAGTTTATTTGTATGTAAGCGATGGATAGCACACTGTGAACCCTCTGACTGCTCCAGCTCCTGCATTGACTGCCAAGTGCTGGAACACCCAACCAGGAGCAGTGAGTGAAAATTCTACTGTAGAACTCAATAGGTTTTTATTTTCTAATTTGAGGCATCAAAATAGCTCTTCCTTACTTTCATTGGAGGTGACAGATTAAGTGGTGTCAGATGAATCCGTACTGGATCTTTAAGTGGTATAACTGGAGTGATGGGTCGAAATGGTAATGAATCCAATTCTAGAGATGCTTGTTGATATTGCTCTGTAAATTTGGAAATTGCTTTTTCCCTAATGGCGTTCTCTGGGATTAGGTTGATCATCAGAATATCAAATGGCTTGGGAGACAAAAGAATATATGGTTTGGACTGGAGATAGTAAAGTGGACCAAGCTTTGGAGTTTTGAGAACGATCCAGGCAGTCTCTCTTTTTTCAACGCAGGTAGCGACTGACACGGACGCCGTTCACTGGACCAACGATGTCATAAGTTCGACATCGACTGGTGTTGCCTCAACGTTGATGCTTCCGACTGTTTGAAGATTCCTCATATGATGGCGAGCAGGTTGTCGCAGATGGTTTCGATGTCTATGCCATTCTCAACACTGATTTATGACGACAGGAATGGATGGGGAAAGAGAGCCTGGTTTAGAGAGAGATCTTTCTAGTCTTTGCTTTTTTTTTCTTTTTCTCGTTTTCTGCCCCTATGACTTCCTTTCTACATGGCCCCTAAGGTGTAGGCCTTCTTTTTCTCTGAATGTCGTTTCTGACATTTATTTGCAGATGTTGCACTAATTAACGGATTGGGAGAGGACGGGAGGGTAAACATACCACATGGAGCTTGTAGGCATCTGTAACAGCTTTCTTTATCCCACATGAAGAGCATTTGGAAAATAATTATAGCATTCTAACTGAAATCAAGTGAGTAAACAATGGAAAATTTGCTTAGTCAAAAGAGGATGGAAAAAGTCACTGAGTGAAAAATTAGGAGTAATCTTTCCTTGTAGAGAAAGGGGTAATTTTGAGGTTAAAACCCTCAGCAGTGCCCCTGGGAACCATCACTCATGCGCCATCAAAAAACTGAGTGGGAGAGGCAACTGCAAGTACAAGATAATCTGGGTAGGGATGTTCCCATGTTCGTAAAGCAATAACCTCCTTTTCTGTATCTGTGAAATGAAAGCCAACAAGCTGCATTTTGTGGCACTCCTGTTCAGCGAGTATAACACTTGTGTATTGTAGGTGTTTTCGATTAGATACTGCAATATCGTATTATGAATACGATTGGCAGGTTTATAATTCTAGAACATCCAACAAAAGGTCACATTTATGTTTTCAGATGTTTTCTAATTCAAAGACAATATTTTCATGCTGTTTGCAAGAAATTCAGGTATATGAATTGTGTGACGGCGTCTGCGAAAATGGCAGGTATTTATTCAAGTGTTTTTGACAATCAAAAAGATTGTATGATGCAGAATGAAAATGTCACTTACCCAGTGTACATCTGTTCGTGGCATTAGTCGCTGCAGATTCACATGTTTGGCACAGTCCGCTGCCTGGTGTTGGGCTCGGAGTATTACAAGTTGTTTTTCTTCGAAGAAGTCTTTTTGGTCACGGGACCGAAGGACTCCTCCCTCTTTGGCTCCATTGCGCATGGGCGTCGACTCCATCTTAGATTGTTTTCCCCGCAGAGGGTGAGGATGGAGTTGTTTGGTATAAATAGTGCCCATGCAATGGAGTGAATATGTATGTATGATAAGAGTTTCTAATAATTATTTACAAATGTTCAGATGTTTAAGGTTCATGATCTACTTCTAAACGGCTACAGGCTTCCCGGGGAGGTGGGAGGGTACATGTGAATCTGCAGCGACTAATGCCACGAACAGATGTACACTGGGTAAGTGACATTTTCAGTTCGATGGCATATGTTGCTGCAGATACACATGTTTGGCATAGACTATAAAGCAGTTACCTCCCCTAAAAGCGGTGGTTTAGCCTGTAGGAGTTGAAGTAGTTTGGAATAATGTTCTTAGTACAGCTTGGCCCACTGTAGCTTGTTGTGCATTTAGTACGTCTACACAGTAGTGTTTAGTAAACGTATGAGGCGTAGACCAGGTTGCAGCCTTACATATTTCGCTCATAGGAATGTTTCCTAGAAAGGCCATTGTAGCACCTTTCTTTCTGGTTGAGTGTGCCTTTGGTGTAATAGGCAATTCTCTTTTGGCTTTAAGATAGCATGTTTGAATGCATCTGACTATCCATCTAGCAATGCCTTGTTTAGAGATTGGATTTCCTATGTGTGGTTTTTGAAAAGCTATGAACAGTTGTTTTGTTTTCCTGATTAGCTTTGTTCTGTCAATGTAATACATTAGTGCTCTTTTGATGTCTAATGTATGTAGTGCCCTTTCAGCCACAGAATTTGGTTGTGGGAAGAACACTGGCAATTCTACCGTTTGATTTAAATGGAATGGTGAGATTACTTTTGGCAGAAATTTTGGATTTGTTCTTAGAACTATTTTATTGTTGTGTATTTGAATAAATGGTTCTTGTATGGTAAATGCCTGTATTTCACTTACTCTTCTGAGGGATGTGATTGCAATGAGAAATGCGACCTTCCAGGTTAGATATTGCATTTCACAGGAATGCATGGGTTCGAAAGGGGGACCCATGAGTCTTGTTAAGACGATGTTAAGGTTCCATGAAGGAACTGGTGGTGTTCTTGGTGGTATAATTCTTTTTAGCCCTTCCATGAATGCTTTAATAACTGGTATTCTAAATAGAGACGATGAATGAGTAGTTTGTAGGTAAGCAGATATAGCTGCGAGGTGTATTTTTATAGATGAAAAAGCGAGATTTGCTTTTTGCAAATGTAGTAAGTATCCTACTATGTCTTTAGTAGAGGCATGTACTGGTTGTATTTGATTGGCATGGCAGTAGTAAACAAATCTTTTCCACTTAGATGCATAGCAGTGTCTAGTGGAAGGTTTTCTAGCTTGTTTTATGACCTCCATGCATTCTTGTGTGAGGTCCAAGTGTCCGAATTCTAGGATTTCAGGAGCCAAATTGCCAGATTCAATGATGCTGGGTTTGGATGTCTGATCTGTTGTTTGTGTTGTGTTAACAGATCTGGCCTGTTGGGTAGTTTGACATGCGGTACTAGTGAAAGGTCTAGTAGAGTTGTATACCAAGGTTGTCTTGCCCATGTGGGTGCTATCAGTATGAGTTTGAGTTGGTTTTGACTCAACTTGTTTACTAGATATGGAAGGAGAGGGAGAGGGGGAAAAGCGTACGCAAATATCCCTGACCAATTCATCCATAGAGCATTGCCTTGTGATTCGCGGTGTGGGTACCTGGATGCGAAGTTTTGGCATTTTGAGTTTTCTCTTGTTGCGAACAAATCTATCTGGGGTGTTCCCCAAATTTGAAAGTACTTGTTCAGAACTTGGGGGTGAATTTCCCATTCGTGGACTTGTTGGTGGTCTCGCGAAAGGTTGTCTGCTAGTTGGTTTTGTATTCCTGGAATAAATTGTGCTATTAGGCGAATGTTGTTGTGAATCGCCCACTGCCAAATTTTTTGTGTTAGGAGGCACAATTGTGTTGAGTGTGTTCCTCCTTGTTTGTTTAGATAATACATTGTTGTCATGTTGTCTGTTTTGACAAGAATGTATTTGTGTGTTATTATGGGTTGGAAGGCTTTTAACGCTAGAAATACTGCCAACAGTTCTAGGTAATTGATATGAAGTTTTGTTTCGTGTATATCCCATTGTCCTTGAATGCTGTGGTGATTGAGGTGTGCTCCCCACCCTGTCATGGAAGCATCTGTTATAACGTATTGAGGCACTGGGTCCTGAAACGTCCGCCCTTTGTTTAAATTTTTGCTGTTCCACCATAGAAGCGAGAGGTATGTTTGGCGGTCTACCAACACCAGATTTTGAAGTTGACCCTGTGCCTGTGACCATTGTGATGCTAGACACTGTTGTAAGGGTCGCATGTGTAGTCTTGCGTTTGGGACAATGGCTATGCATGATGACATCATGCCTAGAAGTTTTAGCGCAAATTTTGCTTGTATCTTTTGGTTTGGAAACATAGCACTTATTAGCTTGTGGAATGCCTGCACTCTTTGTGGACTTGGAGTGGCAATTCCTTTTGATGTGTTGATGGTTGCTCCTAGATATTGTTGTGTTTGACACGGTTCTAGGTGTGATTTTGTGTAGTTGATGGAAAACCCCAGTTTGTGAAGGGTTTGTATGACAAAGGTGGTGTCGTTTGCGCATTTTTTTACTGTGTTGGTTTTGATTAGCCAGTCGTCTAGGTAAGGGAACACATGTATCAGTTGTCTCCTGATGTGTGCTGCTACTACTGCTAGACATTTTGTGAACACTCTTGGTGCAGTTGTTATTCCGAATGGCAACACCTTGAATTGGTAATGTATTCCTTTGAATACGAACCGTAGGTACTTTCTGTGAGAAGGGTGTATTGGTATATGAAAGTACGCATCCTTTAGGTCTAATGTGGTCATGTAATCTTGCTGTTTGAGCAGTGGAATGATGTCTTGTAGTGTGACCATGTGAAAATGGTCCGATATGATGTAGGTATTTAGTGTCCTGAGATCTAATATTGGTCTCAATGTTTCGTCTCTTTTTGGGATTAGAAAGTACAGGGAGTAAACTCCTGTGTTTTTTTGTTGTACTGGTACTAATTCTATTGCATCCTTTTGCAGTAGTGCTTGAACTTCTAGTCCTAAAAGTTCTAAATGATGTTGTGACATTTTGCGTGTTTTGGGGGGGGATGTTTGGTGGGAAGTTGTGGAATTCTATGCAATAGCCATGTTGGATTATTGCTAATACCCAATTGTCTGTTGTAATCTGTTGCCAAGATTGGTAGAATTGGCTTAGTCTTCCCCCCACTGGTGTTGAGTGAAGGGGTTGCGTGACTTGAAAGTCACTGTTTAGGTGGAGGTGTTTTTGGAGTCTGGAATCTTCCCCTACTCCTTGGGAATTGACCCCCCCGATATCCCCTGAAACCACCCCTTTGGAAGGAACCCTGATATGGTGTGGTTCTTGATTGTTGGCTGGTGGTGTCTGTGGGTTGGCCACGAAACCCCCCTCTAAATGGAGTTTTTCTGAAAGAGCCTCTGCTCTGCGGGGAGTAGAGTGCGCCCATGGCTTTGGCCGTGTCTGTGTCCTTTTTAAGTTTTTCAATGGCTGTATCCACTTCCGAGCCAAACAGTTGTTTCTCGTTGAAGGGCATATTAAGGACAGCCTGCTGGATTTCAGGTTTGAAGCCTGAAGTGCGTAGCCAAGCGTGTCTCCTTATGGTGACAGCAGTGTTGACTGTTCTTGCTGCAGTATCGGCTCCGTCTAGTGAAGAGCGGATTTGATTGTTTGAGATCGTTTGTCCCTCTTCCACTATTTGCTGCGCCCTTTTTTGGTATTCCTGGGGAAGATGGTCTACGAGAAGTTGCATCTCGTCCCAGTGTGCGCGGTCATATCTGGCCAGCAGCGCTTGTGAATTTGCGATGCGCCACTGGTTGGCTGCCTGTGACGCCACTCTTTTCCCTGCCGCGTCAAATTTTCGGCTTTCTTTGTCCGGAGGTGGGGCGTCGCCAGATGTATGTGAATTTGCTCTTTTGCGAGCTGCCCCTACTACCACAGAGTCGGGTGGTAACTGCGAAGTAATAAACACTGGGTCTGTGGGTGGTGGTTTGTATTTCTTATCCACCCTTGGGGTGATGGCTCTTGATTTTACGGGCTCCTCAAAAATTTGTTTCGCGTGCCGTAACATCCCTGGTAGCATTGGGAGACATTGATATTGGCTATGTGTAGCCGAGAGGGTGTTAAATAAGAAATCATCCTCTATAGGATCGGAATGCAGTTGGACATTGTGGAAGTCTGCAGCCCTAGCCACCAGTTGCGAGTATGAGGTACTGTCCTCTGGCGGTGACGGCTTTGTGGGGTATGACTCGGGATCATTGTCCGGCACTGGGGTGTCATACAGGTCCCAGGCGTCTTGATCCTGATCGTCATGACTTATGGTAGTTTGCGCTGGTGAGTGCATTTGTGGCGGTGTTTGTGCCGGCGATGCCTGTGGAGGAGAGGGCGGAGGCGTGACTTTTTTAACCACTTTGGCTTGTGGTTGTGTGTCATCCTTTGGAAGTCCGATCCTTCTTTTCCTCATGATTGGGGGAAGGGTTGATATCTTCCCTGTATCTTGCTGGATGCACAGTCTCTTTTGTGTGTAGTCCGATTCTACACTTTGGAGCTCTTGTCCAAATTTGTGCATTTGGCCACTTAGTCCTTGTTCCTCTGAGTAGGATGAAGGTGTGGTATTTTTCGGCGCCGAGAGAGAATCTTTTTTCGGTTGCGGCACCGACAGAATTTTTGTTCCTTTCGGCATGGATTCTCGGTGCCGATGTTTTTCGGTGCTGGTATCTTGTTTTTGTCTCTCGGAGCCGCTTTCTCGGCTCCGAGGTTGCTCCATGGCGGTCCCTCGACCGGAGTCGGGTGTCTTTGCTATGGGCGTGCCCTTTTTCGGCCCCTTCGACGGGTCGCCTGATTTATGGGTCGAGCCATGGCCTGTTGGCAGTGGCGTCCCCTGGGCTTTCGGTTTGTCGATGGATTTACTTTTCGACGTCTTACTCACAGTTTGTTGCTGTTGTTCGACGTCGGAGTCTCCGGATTCTGATTCCGGAACCGAGAATGTTTCCTCTTCGTCGTCGAAACGTTGTTTTGTCGACGTGGACGCCATTTGGTGACGCCTGGCTCTTCGGTCCCGGAGTGTTTTTCTGGACCGGAAGGCTCGACAGGCTTCACAGGTATCCTCCTTGTGCTCGGGGGACAAGCACAAGTTACAGACCAAGTGCTGATCTGTATAAGGATACTTACTGTGACATTTTGGGCAGAAACGAAATGGGGTCCGTTCCATCGGCTTCGATGTCGCACGCGGTCGGGCCGACCAGGCCCCGATGGGGGATCGAAACTGCCCCAAAGTCTTCCGATGATCGGTGTCGATGTACCTAACTATCCCGATACCGAACGGAACAATACCGACGCTTTCTTCCGAGATTCTGACTAACTTTCCGAACCGAAACACGGAGCGAAAAGGAATACGTCCGAACCCGACAGCGGAAAAAAAACAATCTAAGATGGAGTCGACGCCCATGCGCAATGGAGCCAAAGAGGGAGGAGTCCTTCGGTCCCGTGACCAAAAAGACTTCTTCGAAGAAAAACAACTTGTAATACTCCGAGCCCAACACCAGGCAGCGGACTGTGCCAAACATGTGTATCTGCAGCAACATATGCCATCGAACGCGTGATTACCTCGAATCGAAAGGATCTCGGTCTTATCCACCACATCTACTCACTACTACACAACATGCATCACACACACACACACACACACCCCCTCCCCCCCGCAACTACCAACCAACCAACCAACCACCCACCCACCAGATTCTACATTACACTAGCTGATGCAATAGCCAACTCTAGTAGCTTGGCGAGTGATTCGGTAGGCTCATTAAACACTCATTCTGGAATAAAAATGTGCACATTTTATGCATTTGAAGAAACCAACGGCATTCATGTTTCCACAAAAATGAATCCTCTCACAGACTAACTCCGCAGATCCACAGGAGCAATTACAATTGGAACCCTCTATTTCTAACCAACATGTGGGGCATCGTACCATTTGTGGGAGACAGATGATACTATTGCCACTAAAAAGATAACTGAAGAGGAACTAACCTGAGGCACAGGTGGATAGAATAGTCCTATGGGTTAGAAAGGCAGCAACAGACCTGACTCACCAGATGAGCTAGTGACACATTAAGAGTCTAACCAGTGTGCCTGGCCAGTTGCTGGGCAATATCAGTGGATCATAACAGAGACCCTATCTAACTCATTACCTAAGCACCTGTGGTCTAGATATGGATCGGCAGATGAAAGAGTGGAAAACAGTGCTGTTTGTCCCCTTTGAGCATTTGCTAAGCAGCCAGGTTTTGTCCTGAAACATTTAAGCAATCCTGTTCTAATGGATGTATGAGAACTGACCAGAAATGTAGATCAAAGCATTGCCCAATGTCAAGCATTCTCATTAGAATAATATTTTACTGAATCTGGCATAATTGCTTTGTTATGCACACAATGGTACCCTGCACAGCACTCGATTCCCACTTCTCTCAGTGGACACGTCAAAGGAATAAACAAGTGGGGTCAACTGCACATTTAAACAAACACAAATAAGGCAGCAAAAAGCTATGCTCTTGTGACAAAGAAAAGGGCACACTGACTTGAATAGCAATCATTAGCCAACTGTGACAACTTGAAAATGGAGCTATATGTGGTTTAAATTAAACAAGAGTAACGCTGAGAGAAACTAATTTAGAAAGATTATCTACCAAAAAAGGGGATTATGGATGAGCAAACTATTGCAGCACAAACATTTATATGAAGGGTTACAAAATATAATTTCAGTGTCAGAAAAGAAAAATGAAGTTGGATAGTACTGGAAAGAAAAAAAATCAAGGTTCCATGTTAGATGAAGTGATCCTGCAGTCTTTGCCCTAAAAAGAAACAATATTAAAGTGCGCTCAGGAAAACTAGTGTATTCAAGAGCAGAAATACATAAATTACAGCGTGCAAGTGAACTAAACAATTAACAAAAAACTGTTTTTCCAACATATTCTGATTACACTGAATACACAACATTACTTACCATATTCTTTTTCATTTACTTCAGAGATGGGCTCGGAAATAACACTGCAGAAAGAAATAGCACTTGCAGCAGAGGGATTGCGAGAATGACCCATATGGTGAGGCACCTTCTTTATGTTCTTGAGGGCTTCTTCAGCCTGTTCCTGCTCCATTGATGCAACCATATCTTTATATGCCTTTCTGGCCTCCTCCGTAAGCGATACCAATTTATTGAATAAACTCTAAACAGTAAAACAGAGCTGCATTAACAATACCCGATTCAATAATTGTTCAAATGCCACATATGAATCAATATTTTTCACATTGCTGCAGCTAGCTGCTACACCTCCATTATAAATACTTTTGAGAACAGGAGAGTGCACAAATATCAACCAACACCCTGTCCATCATAGTGACATTGCAACTCGAAGCAAAGTGTCACTTATCGAAAGACTTACATTGACCACTTATGGGAAAAAGGGGGGTTTTGAGGGGAGGATTCGGGGGGTGTGGGGGGTAAGGCTGGGGGGAGCCATTACACTTCTCCAGATGTGGAAAATATGTCAAACTGGGAGGTATCCACTCCGCCATATTTATAGTGTATACCATACCACACTCTAAATGACCAGCTAAGTCATGCTTTTCAAGCTCAAATTAACTTATTTAACTCAAACTGGTAAAATAATATCTTTGTCACCCTTGCAGTAGTAGATTCCCACAGGTTGTTTTCATTGTAAGGACTCATTTCTCCCACGATGTTTTCTGTGCATACACATCACCAGAGCAGAATGCCGAGGCAACATCAAAATGGCGAAGGAGAAGCAGAGATGAAGACGTACCTCTCATAAGGGTAATGAAATGCTGTACATCAGCACAACTAATGAGTAGGGTGTACTATGCTGCAAATACAGAAAGCATGCCTGGTCACTAGTGCACTAAGCATGAGTGGACCTCACTAGCTTATAGAGTGGCAGAACTTTATCACTGGTTTCTATAAGGAAACGCATGACAGATTACCAGCTACACCTTTGACAGAAGCATTTGCATTGGAGTAAGTGATACAGGTTAAATGGCAAAGGCTTATTTCTGATTGTATTAGATCAACAGAACTTCGGACATTCAGTTTATGAAGTTACAATTCCACCAGGGTTTATCATGTGAACTAGACGTCAAGAAGAATTATTCCATGAATTCAAATAAAAATCAGACTGACTGAAATACTAAAAGTGAATATGAGCAAAGTACCATTTAATTTTTTTTCATAGATCCTGTTTAACATATAAAGAGGCAACACACCTAGCTCGCTGTTCTAATGGTCATTTTGACAATAAGAAAAACGTATTTTCCATGTAAGATACTTTATAAGAGTTCAAATTTATTTTTATTAGTAAGTATGGAGATCACAAGGTTGATGATGCTTACTGAAATATGAAAAATGCATTGCAAAAATAGAGATTGCTTTCAATTTGCTTTATTCGTGTAAGAGAAACTTTAAGAGAATAAGAAAATGTTTGCGAACTGTGCCCTATGATTACACACAAATTTGTCTGAAGAAAATCAAAAATTGCTAGATTTGAGGTGCTTCACCACAGAAAAGTTTTACGTTCTGGAGATGGATATAAGTGAAGTCGAATGTCTTTATAATGTGCACCTAACTCACTGGTATTTAGGCACTAATAGATTCTGAATCATAGGGCCAAGAAATTAAAAGGATTACGTTTTGAAACTTGTTTAGCATGCCCTTTCCAACTCTGGCCTCGCTGGATGGATTCTTCAGAGCTGCTCCGGGGGTGGAGCCTTAATGACAGGCCTCGTGTCTGGCCATCCCCTTTGTTTGCTGAGCAATGCGTCAAGGGTGAGGGGGAATGTAGCTTGAGAGGCCCTCGCACAGAGTGGCTGTATAGAAGTTCAAAGGGGCTGAATCCAATCCCATTCTGAGCTATTTTCCTGTATGCAAACAAGCACAGCGACAGGACGCCTCACTTTCACCTCGAGGGTTCTTACAGGCCCATGATCATGTCTTTTAGGGTCTCATTGAACATCTAAAAAAGCCCATTAGTTTGGGCATGTGCGGGAGTGTAGAACTTATAGGTTAACCCAAACTTCTTACATATGGACTTCAGGTACGCAGACATGAAGTAAGTACCATGATCATAAACTACCTCCTTGGTGAACCCCACATGGGGAAATATCCCTATCAGTGCCCTGGCCACTGAGGGCACATTCACCAAACTCAGGGGTATAGCCTATGGGTACCAGGTAGCATTTTCCACCAAGACTAGGATGAGCTTGTTGCCAAGGGCTGACAAGGTCCAGATGGACCAACAATGTTGATGCCTACCCTTTCAAAAGGAGTGCCAAGGAAAGGGAATTGATGCAAGGTAGCCTTGCACTTACCTCCTGACTGGCCACTGACCTAGAAGGTAAGGCATGACTTGAAGAATGAATTTGAGGCCATCCTCATTTGTGGCCAATAAAAGTGGATGACAAGCCTTTCAAAGATCTTTTCCCGCCCTAGGTGACCTGCCGGGGGAACACTGAGCCAAGCTCCTGTGGGAAGGCCCTGTAGAACTGAGGGACCACAATACACGGGTAGTGGTAGGCTCAAGCCTGCCGCTGTAGGCCCTCCGGAGTATGGCAATCCATCAGCACCTTACAAACTCTTCCATGGTGGGACCTCCTTCCTTCTGCCAGCTGGTCAGTTCAGGTATGATCCCCAAGGCACCAATGTCCTCCACTGTAGGTTCTGGGGCGTCACCCTCCTGCTCACTCTCCTCCCAGACTGCAGGAGTTTCAGGATCCACAGCCCCTTGCCCTTCCTCTTTTTGGCAAGTACCTGGTCCATTATTCCAGGCCCCAGGGTCTTCTGACTACCCTCCAGTGCGACTCTGTGGTCAGGCACATCTACTCAAGCAACCCTAACATCTCCCGATGTGACCTGAGCTTCACCTCCTTCCAGATGGTGTGGTCTACGTCACTGCCAAGCAGACAATCCTTACGCATAGATGGACTCACAGCTACCTCCAAAAACCCCAAGACCATCCATCAATCAATCAATCAATCAAAGGGAACCAGGGCCACTGGGTATCGACTTTCATGGTTGGCAGTTGCAAAAACCTGGTGGAATGTATAAGGAACTACCTGCTCCGAGGTCACCAGATGACAGTTGACAGTTGTCATGCTGGATTCAGTGTCTCTCAGAGCCTCCACCCATTGATGGTGACCCACAGCCTGTATTTCTTAGTGTTACTAGGTATTTGAGTTCCCTGCACCACCTCTCCATCACCCAGTGACACTGGAGTAACCTCTACACAATCCCAATACTAGCTGGGGCAATATCCTCTCCAAGCGCTACACTAACCAACCTCGGTCTCTGTCCACCAGTGGGAACTTTGCTCCCTTGGAACACTAGGAATCCCCCTTGTAATGTTCACCCTGTTGGCTCGCACAGCAATTAGTGGGGGTCCTTCCCTAATGACTTATCATGAAAACCATGTCCTTTTCTGTTCAGGTGGGGACCCTGACTCCTAGAACTACTTTGGGGACCTTCAGAGTCTTTATGTTTGTCTCTAACCTCCTTCTCATGGGGACCCTGCCTACCCTCGTGGCGATTCCCTCCAGATACCATGGTGCTAAGTCAGCAGTTCGCCTCCTTAGAAAACTCCATGGGGTCAGTGAGCTTACCATCAATAAGTGTTGGTGCACATCTCAAAACAAAGACTGAACATGTGCTCGCTTGCAATCAAATTGTACAGCCCCTGGCAATAATTTACTTCACCAAACCGTGCATTACCTTGCAAAAGGAATCCACAATCCACCCAGGACTGCTGTGGCAGCTTCTGGCTGGCCCTAAACATCTGCCAGTACTTCTCAGGTGTGAGGTCATATTTCCTTACAAAGATTTTCTTCACTGTGTTGGGGTGGGGTGGTGGGGGGGTAATTACCTCATCCGCCCCCCCTTCTCTAGGGACTGTAAGGCACCCCTCCCCTCGCTAGGGAGAGGCTTCCAGAGCTAGTCCCCCAATCCTCCCCGGGGATCCTATGCATCTGTAAAGATACATCATAAGATTCAGACCACCTGTCAATGTGATACTGTAGGAAGTTGGCTCTGTATATACTATTTCAAAAGTAAGAAATAGTGTGCACAGAGTCCAAGGGTCCCCTTAGAAGTAAGATAGTGGCAAAAGTAGATCATTCTAATGCTCTATTTTGTGGTAGTGTGGTCGAGCAGTAGTCTTATCAGAGGGTAGTGTTAAGCATTTGTTGTACACACACAGGCAATAAATGAGGAACACACACTCAAAGACAATTCCAGGCCAATAGGTTTTTAAATTGAAAAATATATTTTCTTAGTTTATTTTAAGAACCACAGGTTCAAGATTTACAAGTAATACTTCAAATGAAAGGTATTTCACTTAGGTCCTTTGGAACTTTGAATAATCACAATAGCATGTACAGTTTTGGCAAAAATGGCAAAAGGCTATTTTAAAAGTGGACACAATGCAAAAAATCAACAGTTCCTGGGGGAGGTAAGTAGAGGTTAAGTTCACAGGTAAGTAAAACACTTACAGGGTTCAAAGTTGGGTCCAAGGTAGCCCACCGTTGGGGGTTCAAGGCAACCCCAAAGTTACCACACCAGCAGCTCAGGGCCGGTCAGGTGCAGAGGTCAAAGAGGTGCCCAAAACACATAGGCTTCAATGGAGAACAGGGGTGCCCCGGTTCCAGTCTGCCAGCAGGTAAGTATCCGCGTCCTCGGGGGGCAGACCAGGGGTTTTTTGAAGGGCCCCGAAGGGGGGAGGGGGAGGAGAGACAAGCAGGCACAGAAAGTACACCCTCAGCGGCACAGGGGGCGGCCGGGTGCAGAGTGCAAACAGACGTCTGGTTTTGTATAGAAAGCAATGAGGGTCGCTTCTGCACTGGAGTTCGGTTCCTTCAAGTCCTGGGGGCTGCGGGTGCAGTGTTGGTTCCAGGTGTCGGGTCCCTTGTTACAGGCAGTCGCGGTCAGGGGGAGCCTCTGGATTTCCTCTGCAGGCATCGCTGTGGGGGCTCAGGGGGGTCATCTTTGGCTACTCACGGGCTCACAGTCGCCGGGGAGTCATCCCTGTAGTGTTGGTTTTTCGCAGGTCGAGCCGGGGGCCGCTGTTCACAGGAGTTTCTTGGTCCTTGGTTGCAGAGCAGTCCTCTGCTTCAGAGGTCGCTGGTCCCTGTTGGATGCGTCGCTGTTGCAGTTTTCTTCGAAGTTGGGAGACAGGCCGGTGGGGCTGGGGCCAAAGCAGTTGTCGTCTCCGTCTTCACCGCAGGGTTTCAGGTCAGCAGTCCTTCTTCTTGTTAAGGTTGCAGGAATCTAGTTTCCTAGGTTCTGGGGAGCCCCTAAATACTGAATTTAGGGGTGTGTTTAGGTCTGGGAGGGCAGTAGCCAATGGCTACTGTCCTTTACGTGGCTACACCCTCTTTGTGCCTCCTCCCTGTGGGGAGGGGGGGCACATCCCTAATCCTATTGGGGGAATCCTCCATCCACAAGATGGAGGATTTCTAAAAGTAAGGGTCACCTCAGCTCAGGAAGCCTTAGGTGGCTATCCTGACTGGTGGGTGACTCCTCCTTGTTTTCGTATTTATCTCCTCCAGCCTTTCTGCCAAAAGTGGGGGCAGTGGCCGGAGGGGCGGGCATCTCCACTAGCTGGGATGCCCTGTGGCGCTGTAACAAAGGGGGTGAGCCTTTGAGGCTCACCACCAGGTGTTACAGTTCTTGCAGGGGGAGGTGAGAAGCACCTCCACCTAGTACAGGCTTTGTTCCTGGCCACAGAGTGACAAAGGCACTCTCCCCATGTGGCCAGCAACATGTCTGGTGTGTGGCAGACTGGCAGAAACTAGTCAGCCTACACTGGAAGTCGGGTATGTTTTCAGGGGGCATCTCTAAGATGCCCTTTGGGTGTATGTTACAATAAATTGCACACTGGCATCAGTGTGCATTTATTGTGCTGAGAAGTTTGATACCAAACATCCCAGTTTTCAGTGTAGCCATTATGGTGCTGTGGGGTTTGTGTTTGACAGACTCCCAGACCATATACTCTTATGGCTACCCTGCACTTACAATGTCTAAGGTTTTGCTTAGACACTGTGCGGCATAGTGCTCATGCACCTATGCCCTCTCACCTGTGGTATAGTGCACCCAGCCTTAGGGCTGTAAGGCCTGCTAGAGGGGTGACTTACCTATATCACAGGCAGTGTGAGGTTGACATGGCACCCTGAGGGGAGTGCCATGTCGACTTCGGTATTTTCTCCCCACCAGCACACACAAGCTGTGAAGCAGTGTGCATGTGCTGACTGAGGGGTCCCTAGGGTGGCATAAGACATGCTGCAGCCCTTAGAGACCTTCCCTGGCATCAGAGCCCTTGGTATCAGGGGTACCAGTTACAAGGGACTTACCTGAGTGTGTCAGGTTTGTGCCATTTGTGGAGACAAAGGTACAGTTTAGGGAAAGAACACTGGTGCTGGGGCCCGGTTAGCAGGGTCCCAGCACACTTTCAAATCATAACTTAGCATCAGCAAAGGCAAAAAAGTCAGGGGGTAACCATGCCAAGGAGGCATTTCCTTACAGATACCCAACAACAAGATAAGGCACCAGACCTTTAGGAATATGAATCCTCTTGTCTTCATTATGGGTATGCTGTCACCATCACTGCCTGACCCTGCCTGCCCAGCTTTGCTGTACAGCTCATTAATGTTCCTCTGAAAAGCCAACTGCTCCAAAGCAATTATTTTGTCTGTGGCCAGTTTCCTTTCCTCCATGGTAATTTCTTTCCCCTTCATTCTCAACTGGGCCATCTGCTGCCTATCCTCCCTCTCTACCATCCTGTGGGCCAGCTCTTCTGAGGACGGGCCTCGACAAGATACACTGCTCTCTGCTTCGGCAGGGAGTTCTAACCTAGGAGACAAATCATCCACCTTAGCTGACTGCTGCATCAGGATTGGTATCCAGACCCTGCTCTGGCTCCTCCACATCATACTCCCAATGTTCTATTGGGACTGACAACTGGTGGGCCTTGAGGGCCTTTTGGAAGTCTGCCTTCATGGTGCCCTTTTGGCAGCGCAGCCCCCTCTCCAAAGAAATTTACTCGAGCTCAGCCACTGTCAAGATTGAGGGACTCAAATTCTATCTTTGCAGGTGATGTTGCATGCACAAAGTCAGGTACAGCAACGGTGAATATGGAAAAACAAAAAAACAAAAGGGTCAATCAAGAAGTATCCAGAATTCAAATTGGTCTTTGATTATTTAACTGGGATTTTAGTGCAACACAAAATTACTGTATGACACTGCACAAACAAGTCCTAATCCTCAACGCTGATCATCAATGTGAGAAAAGAGGTTACTGCTTGAGGGAGGTGAAACACTAGTGAAGCAGGATCCACAATCCTCGTCAGGGTAAGGCACAAGCAAACACCAAATTAACCTGTGCTCATCCCTCTAGTAGCTTGGCACTGAGCAGTAAGGCTCAACTTAGAGGCAAAGTGAAGCACTTCAAACAGTAATAAAGTGAAAACACAACACAAGAAGACAATCCCACACCAATCTGGAAAAACAGAATAAACTTGAATAAATAAGATCAAAAATGACAAAATTCCTATCAGTAGAACCAGAGATGTCCAATCTTAAAGATTTCAGTGAAAACAGTGCGCAAAAGCCCAACGAGCCAAATATCGATATCTGGCTGTGCCACACTGTGAGAAAGTCACAAGTTCAGGCTGACCGCAATGGAGCGTGGACCAGCTACAGGGATCCAGGCAGGCCTGATGAACAAGAGGACCCTAAATCCTAGGTGCTGAGTGGTGTGAGGTCCTGCATCAAAGATGCGTCGTGCAGCCGAGGAGGGGCATCCGTTGCAAGAGGCTTCGGAACAATGATGAGTTGTCCTGCATCATTGTCAAGGATCCCATCAACAAGAGCTTGCGATGCGAAGTCTGGTGTTGAGGATGCGTTGGTTCTGAAGAGCTGCGAGGCTGACATATGAAAGCCTGCATAGTCATTAAGATTGCTGTCGACAAGAGATCTGGGATGTGAGGGCCAGCATCGGTGAAGCTTCGCACAGACCAGTTCCGAAGCAGGCTGAGAGACTGATGAGAATTCCTTTTGTTGATAGAACCCTCGGAGCACAGATGGTGCGTTGGTTCTGCACAGGATTGCGTCATACAACAAATGCACATTTAGGCCTACTTCCAAGGGTCCAGGACTGGAATGGTACAACTTGGCAAGGCAAGACTCGCAGGTCGCAGAGTCCAGGTGCTGGGTTGAAGATTGTCAGAGCCTTCTGTCCCTGGGGCCCCTAGTCAGGAGGCCAGCCTTGGAGTCACTCTTGGATCCTAGTTTTTAAAGAAGCAGGACCGTGGGAGTCCTTCACACCCAGGCAAGAGGGCAGCAGGTTAGCACAGCAGGGCAGCAGTCCTTCAGAGGAGTAGTCCAGCAAAGTAGCAGTCGTTTCAGCAGGATAGCAGTCCTTCTTGTCAGTTTTCACAGTTACAGAGGTGTACTGAAGAGTTGGTGTCTGGGGTCCAATGTGTAAACCTTGGCCTTCCTTTGAAGTGGGAGAAACTTCTAGAGGTCCACAGGCATCCTTTCTTCCCTGTCGTCACTCCAGACTTACTACATGGGATGTGTAGCTGTCAGTTCAGAGGAGCTGCTAGGCTGCGATGCAGAGTATGGTGTCGTCATCAAGGCTGCCATCAATGAGGGATGCTGGGACCTGCATCAAGGATGCATTGCGCAGCTGCGTTTCCAAAAAGCCTTGGGGCTGCATAGGTGATGTGGGTCATTGCGATAGGTCAACTCCATGCAGCAGTGGTGGTGCCTCAGTTCTGCTTGTGGTTGCGCCCTGCAAAGGAACGCATCTGCTCTGCTGAATCCACAGAAGTTGGTAGACCACCTGAGACCCACTTTCAAGGGCCCAGGACTGGGACAGCACCCTTTGGCAACATAGACTCACAGGTGGAAGAGTGCAAGTGTTGAGCTCAAGGATGCTGGAGCATTCTGTCCTTTAGGCTCAAGTAGGGAGGCCAGCCAACTAGCGCTTGGAGTCACTTTCAGGTCCTAGGTTCAAAAGATGTAGGTCCAGGCATCTTTCACACATGCAAGAGGGCAGCAGTTCCTTTCAGAGCAACATTCCAGTAAACAGTCTTCTCAGCAGCACAGCAGTCCTTGTTACTGGCAGAGTATCCACAGGTCCAGAAGTGTACTGAAGAGTTGGTGTCTGATGTCCAGTAATTATAACCAGCTATGCCTTTGGCACACCTAAGCTCTCTATTGTGTCTGACTGTCTAGGAGGAATACAGAAAGCCCAACTGACAGCTACATCCAGTCATCTGAACCAGAGACAGGTTGCAGGCTATAAATGGTATGGCAGGAACATGTCAATGTTCTAAAAGTGGGTGTGGCCTGACATGGCTGACAGGACGTGAGCTCCCAGGCAGCAAATTCATTACAATCCTTAGTAACCATGACCGATCTTGCCCCACTGGCGCTTTATCGTGCTCTGCCGTTGCCTTGACGTGCACGGACTGCTGTATGGTGCCATACATACCAAGGGCGTTGCCTGAGGCCTAGAGGGCACTGCGAAGACAGGAGAAAGGGCCAGAGGTGAACTCCTGCTAGTTTGACCTTGGACACGGAGGCACGCGTGCGGTCTGATTCCAGCCCTCCAGTGTACAGACTACCTGGGCAGAGTGTGGGGCCGCTGTACCGTCATCTGGGACTGCTGCGGCTCGCGGAGCCCGGGGAACGCAGGAAGGAACCCACTGCAGCCTGACCTCGGATCGCCTGGGCCTGCCTCATGCTTGCACACTACATCTACTAGTTACCTGCAGGGCTTTGAGCTGGGGAGGCCCAATGCAATGCGACCTGTGCGGCCCACCTGCTCATCCTAGGCCAGCACCAGGCTGCTAGGACAGGGGCCTACGAGGCTTGGTGCAGGCAAGTGTGGGCCCGCCGTGGCTCAGATGAGCTGGATCCTTTCCTTCACAGACCGCCAGAGAGTGTGTGTAGGAAAATGGCTCTCTGTTGCAGTTACCCCCCACTTTTTGCCTGATACTGATGCTGACTTGACTGAAGTGTGCTGGGACCCTACTAACCAGGCCCCAGCACCAGTGTTCTTTCACAAAAAATTTACCATTGTTGCCACAATTGCCACACCCCTGGCACACAGATAAGTCCCTTGTAAAAGGTACCGGTGGTACTAAGGGCCCTGTGACCAGGGAAGGGCTGCAGCATTTGTTGTGCCACCTTTAGGGACCCCTCACGTAACACATGCACACTGCCATTGTGTGTGTTGGTGGGGAGAAAAATGCAAAGTCGGCATGGCATCCCCCTCAGGGTGCCATGCACACAAAATACTGCCTGTGGGATAGGTAAGTCACCCCTCTAGCAGGCCTTACAGCCCTAAGGCAGGGTGCGCGTTACCACAGGTGAGGGCACAGCTGCATGAGCAATATGCCCCTACAGTGTCTAAGTCCATTCTTAGACATTGTAAGTACAGTGTGGCCATATTAAGTATATGGTCTGGGAGTTTGTAAAAATGAACTCCACAGCTCCATAATGGCTACACTGAATACTGGGAAGTTTGGTATAAAACATCTCAGAATAATAAACCCACACTGATGCCAGTGCTGGATTTATAAAAAAAATGCACACAGAGGGCATCTTAGAGA
The DNA here is from genome assembly GCF_031143425.1 of Pleurodeles waltl. Taxonomy (NCBI): domain Eukaryota; kingdom Metazoa; phylum Chordata; class Amphibia; order Caudata; family Salamandridae; genus Pleurodeles; species Pleurodeles waltl. The sequence continues at coordinate 351,492,975 of NC_090440.1, forward strand.
TGCCCCCTGTATTTTACCCAATCTTTCAGTGCAGGACTGACTGGTCTGTGCCAGCCTGCTGCTGAGAGATGAGTTTCTGACCCCCTGGGGTGAGAGCCTTTGTGCTCTGAGGCCAGAAACAATAGCCAGCACTAGGTGGAGATGCTTAACACCTACCCCCTGCAGGAACTGTAACACCTAGCAGTGAGCCTCAAAGGCTCTAGCTTCGTGTTACAATGCCCCAGGGCACCCAGCTAGTGGAGATGCCCGCCCCCTGGACACAGCCCCCACTTTTGATGGCACGTTCAGGGGAGATAATGAAAAAAACAAGGAGGAGTCACCCACCTGTCAGGAAAGCCCCTAAGGTGTCCTGAGCTGAGGTGACCCCTGCCTTTAGAAATCCTCCATCTTGATTTTGGAGGATTCCCCCAATAGGATTAAGGATGTGCCCCCTTCCCCGCAGGGAGGATGCACAAAAAGGGTGTAGCCACCCTCAAGGACAGTAGACATTGGCTACTGCCCTCCCAGACCTAAACACACCCCTAAATTTAGTATTTAGGAGCACCCAAAAACCCAGTTATTCAGATTCCTGCAACCTGAAGAAACTGCTGACCTAGAAGCCTGCAGAGAAGGAGGAAGATGACAACTGCTTTGGCCCCAGCCATACCAGCCGGTCTCAAACTTCGAAAACCTGATCCATCGACGCATCCAACAAGGACCAGCGACCTCTGAAGCCTCAGAGGAATGCCCTGGACTAAAGGACCAAGAAACTGCAGTGAACAGCAACTTCTTTGCAACAAAGAAGCAACTTCCAAAGATTTCACGTTTCCCGCCGGAAGTGTGAGACTCTACACTCTGCACCCGACGCCCGCGGTTTGACCTGCAGAAAACCAACACCTCAGGGAGGATTTCCCAGCGACTGTGAGTAACCAGGGACGACCCCTCTGAGCCCCCACAGCGACGCCTGCAGAGAGAATCCAGAGGCTCCCCCTGACTGCAACTGCTTGTAACAAGGGACCCGACGCCTGGAACCAACACTGCACCCGCAGCCCCCAGGACCTGAAGGAACCGAACTTCGAGGCAGGAGTGACCCCTAGATGAATCTCTGCCTTGCCCAGGTGGTGGCTGTCCCGAGAAGCCCCCCCCTGTGCCTGCCTGCACCGCTAGAGTGACCCCCGGGTCCCTCCATTGAAACCTATACAAAACGCCTGCTTTGCACACTGCACCCGGCCGCCCCTGTGCCGCTGAGGGTGTGTTTTGTGTGCCTACTTGTGTCCCCCCCCAGTGCTCTACAAAACCCCCCTGGTCTGCCCCCCGAGGACGCAGGTACTTACCTGCTGGCAGACAAACAGGAGCCCCCCTGTTCTCCATAGGCTCCTATGTGTTTTGGGCACCTCTTTGACCTCTGCACCTGACCCGCCCTGAGCTGCTGGTGTGGTAACTTTGGGGTTACCCCAAACCCCCAACGGTGGGCTGCCTATTCCCCAGAACTGAGACTTGTAAGTGTTTTACTTTCCTCCTAATCTAACCTTTACTTACCTCCCCTAGGAACTTTAGATTTTTGCACTGTGTCCACTTTGAAAATAGCTTATTGCCATTTTTACAAAGACTGTACATTATATTGTTTTCATTCAAAGTTCCTAAAGTATCTAAGTGAAGTACCTTACATTTAAAGTGTTTAATGTAAATCTTGAACCTGCGGTTCTTTTAATAAACTAAGAAAATATATTTTTCAATATAAAAACCCATTGGCCGGGAGTAAGTGTTTGAGTGTGTGTTCCTCATTTATTGCCTATGTGTGTACAACAAATGCTTAACATTACCCTCTGAGGGATAGGTGGTGCCCGCCTACGGGCGAGGTCACTGGGAATTGTAGGCTTCCGCTCCCCAGGCAGACGGCAGGCTGGGGCCTGTTATGACATCTTTGCTGGGCCCAGCTGTGAAGGGTGACCCCCACGGTCTGCCACATGCTAGGTGAGAGGCTTTTTGGGAACTTGCTGCAACATGGTATGCGCACATCGCTTTGGGGTGCCCCTCTCCCTTATCACCCAACGGCCTGACGCCTTCACTCTAAGGGTCCAGCTCATGAGATTTTCCTCTGCAACACGCATTTGGAAGCGCTGCGGCCCACATTGAGAACTATCTACAGTGCCGGTGCAGCAGTAGCTCGGCATGTGGCAGTTACATACCTGCCCTGTGCTCTAGGAGGAACAACACTCTTTGGGTTCCCATCATTCATAACTACGGCTGCGTTTGGCAGGTGATTTGTGCGACACTCGGAGGGCTTCTACATCCCACGAGTGGCTGAAAACAGACATGTTGCATGTCAAAGTGCTGTTGGCTATAACCTCTGGGGTCCTGCTGTGGTGGGAAGCGGCATGAAGGGGAGTTATTTGGGACAAGAGGAACTTCACATCGGACCCAACCCCACGGGCTACCTATAATGTCTGTATACATGGGGCACTGTTCAGGTTTCACGGCTCCCTTTCTGCTAATACCCACTCTACAGGGTCAGGGTACATGCCAGGGATGCCCGCTCTTTCCACTTCTCTTTGCACTAACAATAGAACCCTTGGTGCTTTGGGCACAGTGAGAGTTGCAACACGGAGGGATACAGACGGGGGCTACGTGTCATGTTGTCTTATATGCAGACGATGCCCTGTTTTATTTGTTTTCCCCTAGGGAAACCGTTCTGGCTTTACTTTTTTTTTTTTGTAAAGTATTTGTGGATCCTAATGCTAGGCCCACTGCTGCAGTGCCGCTCACTAGCTCCACACACCCTAGTTGGGTACTGCAAACAGGGCAAGTTTCATGCTTGGCTATTGTTAACCAAGGCTCAATTTCTCTGTCCTACACCTCTTCTTACGAGGATCTCCGGTACCAAAGACTGCAATCTACCAAATTCTGAGCCTTGGTTTGGTGAAGCATGCACTGGGTTCATTGTAGTCTGGCACAGAGGTTGCCTGGTCCACAGATCCTTTTTGGGGTTTATGGTACCTTGGCTCCTAAAATGCTGCCGAAGGTCTGCACTCAAGGCAGCAACTGAGGATCTAGAACTCCTTTTTAGGTGCAACTGTTTAACAAATACTGGAAAGAGTCTACTGACAACACAACTCATTTTATTTTAGTTTAACATCTGAGGGAGCATTTTGAGGGTACCCAACAAGATCTCGTGGCTTGAGGAGGGTATTGGGCTGGGGGAGCGGGGGATCAACATGTGCTCACACTGCCATCTTATGTGGCCTTTGAATTTTTGTTTTCAGGATGCAGAGGCTTTGTCCCTTATCCAGAAATGGCAGTTGAAGGAGAATTTTTTCCAATGAACTTGAAAGGGAAGATGGGAGAGAAGGATCCCTTACGCAATCTGATTCTTCTATTTATTTTTTTAATTTTGGCTTTCATGCTGAGGATGAGATCCATGAAGCCTTAGCAATTAAAACAGCCATGATATGCAAAGGTGTTAACCCTTTCAAGCCAATTAGGCACCTTTGTAAAACACTTACAAAAACTACACCACACCAACAAAACCACAAAGAGTGAAGGACTACTTTCATGCAACATTTGGTGTAAATCTATTTAGCCTTTAATTTGGCATAAGGTGGTAAATCAGGTTATTCTGGCTGCAGGTGCAATCAAAATTTCCTGTGGAAGCTAAAAATGGGAAAACATCTTTCTTCACTCCGATGCGTCCTTTTCTTTTTTTGTTTTTTTTGTGTAAGACTTTCAGCCATGTTGCACAGCTGCTGTACAACACTGCTAAAAACATAGCATTGGCTACCCCAATAGCAGTCCTTAAAAGCAGTTCAGCCATGTTGGACAGCAGCGAGCGCGCTATGCAACATGGTTGGAAGTTTGGGGAAAAAACATTCGATGGTGTAGCCAACACTGGGATGAAAAGGGAGGGAAAAAGAATGAAGGTGCTGGAGAGGAGGTCGAGAGAGAACAAGAAAAAGTGTGGGGGAATGGGAAAAAAAAAAGCAAGACAGAAAAAATTCTGAGATTGACATATAGTGTGACAGAGAAGGTTAGGGAAAGTGTGTATGTGCGTGAGACGGAGAGAGAGAAGAAGAGCAAAAGGGAGAGGGGAAGATGAGCTAGTTAAGATAAAAGCCCCAAGGAGGTGAACAATTCATGATGTATGGTATTCTTGTGATCCCTGTATAAATGACAGTCTGATTTCTTTATAATCTGCAACTTTGAAGCACCCAGTCGCCCATTATTTAAAAAAACAAACTAAAAAAACAAACAAAAAAAGGATGCCAGGACTACACTCTCCACTATTATAAGTTATTACAGTTACGTTCTGACGTCATTGTGCCTGATGCCATGGTGAAAGGCAGATAAGGTCACGGAGCTTAATTGAAGTAGCTGTTTAAAGCAACGAAAATAAAACGTTGCTTTTTTTTCTTCTGCTCTATTGTAATAGCTAACAATGAGTTGCAATATCCTTACAATGTACAGCAGGAGATGCTTTATCCCTTATTTATCACACTTGAACACATGGTTCCCCTGGGATGCAGAAGTGAAGGCATAGAGGCTGTGCTCAAAATTCTGCCACAGTGCACAACCCGTCTCAAGCTTAACAGCGCATGGATGAACAGATGCATATTCAGATGCTCTTTCCACAAACGGAGCATGAAAATAAAGTGAAAGAGAAAATGTGATTCTGGGGATGAAAACGTGATGAGTGTAATCTGGCACAAAAATATGAGTTAAAACTAGAACTTCTTGTAACTAATCGAGTTCTCTGGGTATCGCATCCGCGGATAGCAAGTGTAGCCACAAGCTACCACTAGGCAGTCGTGAGTGATTATACAGTGCAAAAGTGTGCATGTTGAGTTGTGTAGCTATAGTCACAGTTATTGCAGAGAAAAAACAGTATTCCTCAAAGCTCTACATTTAAAAAAACAAAAAAAATAATGTTTTGGCATGAAGTCAAAGAAAACAGTGACAGAAATGTACAAGTTACTTACCTTCGGTAACAAAATATCTGGTAGAGACGTATTCTAGTTGCAGATTCCTTACCTTAGAATTTCCCCCCAGGCGTCAGACTGAATCCAGAGATTTTTCTTAGAGCAGTACCCTTGTGCGTCGGTAGGTGGCGTCGGTCGACTCTGCAGGCGTCGCAGCCGCCGTGATGACATCGGGAGTAGTACATAGACGCCGTCCTTGTGCAGTTACGTCAGTTTCTTTTAACGACTTTCCACGCCAGAGCGAGAGCCGCTAAGAACACTGAGTTTGGTGAGCCAGAGCTAAGGACCTGAAACGGGGGAATCCCTGTCCCTATAAATCGGTTCGACAGCGTGGAGGATGGGTGGGCGGTAAGGAATCTGCAACTAGAATATGTCTCTACCAGATATTTTGTTACCAAAGGTAAGTAACTTGTACATCTGATAGAGACTTCTAGTTGCAGATTTCTTACCTTAGAATAGATACCCAAGCAATGCCATCCTCGGTGGTGGGCTGCAAACTAAGATCGTACTAGAAAGTCCTGCAGGACCGAACAACCAATGTAGCCATCCCGACGGACCTGACTATCCAGGCAGTAATGCTTAGCAAACGTGTGCAGTGACGCCCACGTAGCTGCCGGACAGCTGTCCAGGACAGGAACTCTGCGTGCTAACGCAGTGGATGCTGCAGTGGCCCTAGCAGAATGAGCCCGCAGGCCGTCAGGAAGTTGCTTTTTTGCCAAAGCATAGTACATTTTGATGCAAAGAAGCACCCATCGAGAGATGGTATGCTTCTGCACCACCTTCCCTTCGCACCCACATAGCCAACAAAGAGTTGATCGTCCACCCGGAAGGCTTCAGTACGATTGAGATAGAACGCCAACGCTCTTTTTGGGTACAGACGGTGGAGTCTCTCCTCCTCATGGGAAGGATGTGGGGGTGCGTAGAAGGTAGGCAAAGTGATGGACTGGCCTACATGAAATGGTGTAACCACCTTAGGTAGGAAGGAAGCCCTAGTGCGTAACACCACTTTGTCGGGCGCACAGACAAGTATGGAGGCTTTGAAGAAAGGGTCTGAAGCTCACTCACCCTGCAAGCAGAGGTGATGGCGATGAGAAAGACCGTTTTGAATGTGAAGAGCCGAAAGGGACAATTATGCATTGGCTCAAAGGGGGTACAAATCAAGTAAGTACGTACAAGATTAAGATCCCACTGAGGCATGATGAAGGGAGTGGGAGGAAATAAGTGGGTGAACCTACTCACAAGAGGAGATTTAAAGAGTGAGGGCTGATCAGGAAGCCTAAGAAAGGCGGAAATGACAGACAGATACACCTTAAGGGTACCCAATTCAGAGCCCTGCTGGGCTACAGAAAGAATGAATAGAAGAACCTCTGAAAGAGGGGCAGAAAGGGGCTCAACAGATTTGTTTGTGCACCATGCCACAAATTTATTCCAAAGACAAATTGCAGACTTCAACTATTGCCGTTCAATATCCATGCATGAAGGTGGAGGTTGGACAGGTTCGGTGGAGGACTGTCCTGTGGAAACTCCAATGCGCAAAGTAGCTGACATTGCGCATTCTCTGCAGAGGCGAACAGATCTAACCAAGGCTCTCCCCACTTGAGAAAGAGACCTTGCACCACCTCTGGATGGAGACGCCATTCATGATCAACAGTGCGTCGGGAGAGTTCGTCTGCTCTGGCGTTGAGAGAGCCCGCCAGATGTTGAACCATCAGGGTAATGCCCGGATGTTCCAGCCATGTCTAGAGGCGTAGTGCCTCCTGACAAAGGACCAAGGACCCTATCCCGCCTTGTTTGTTGGAGTACCACATGGCGATAGTGTTGTCCGTGAACACCTGCACTACTTTCCCTTTGAGAGAGGGAAGGAATGCTTTCAATGCAAGTCTGATCGCTCGGAGCTCCAGCAAATTTATGTGGAGTCCCGACTCCGCCGGAGACCAGAGGCCTCTGATCTCTGCCTCTCCCATGTGGCCGCCCCATCCCAGAAGCGACGCATCTGTCACTATGGAGAGATCTGGGTGGGGAAGAGAGAGGGATCCGCCAGTGACCCAATTGGGATTTGAAAGCCACCACTGCAGGTCTTCCACAGTCCCCTCCAAGATCTGGACCATGTCTGAGAGATTCCCCTGATGCTGCGCCCACTGGAACTTCAAGTCCCACTGCAGAGCCCGCATATGCTACCTGGCATGTGTTACTAGCAGGATGCAGGAGGCCAAGAGGCCCAGCAGCCTCAGAATATGTCTCACCGAAACCCAAGACCAAGGCTGAAAGATCAGAATCATAGCCTGAATGTCTTGGACTCACTTTTGGGGAGGATAAGCCCGAAACAGCACTGTGTCCAGAACTGCTCCGATGAAAGGGATCGTCTGAGAGGGAGTCAGGTGTGACTTCGGCACGTTGATAGTGAACCCCAGCTGGTGCAAGAGGTCCACCGTAGTCTGGAGGTGGAAGACCACTGTCAGGGGCGAAGGCGCCTTCAACAGCCAGTAGTCTAGGTAAGGGAAGACTTTCGTGAACACCCGAGGGGCACTGGTAAGGCCAAAAGGGAGCATGGTAAATTGAAAGTGCTCGTGACCTACCACGATTCGTAGGTAACGTCTGTGGGCAGGCAGGCAGGATGGGGATGTGGAAATAAGCATCCTGCAAGTCCAACACTACCATCCAGTCTCCTGAGTCCAAGGCAGACAGAACATGAGCCAGGGTGAGCATTATAAACTTCTCCTTGAGGAAGTAGTTCAGGTCCCGAAGATCTAGGATAGGGCGCAAGCCTTTGTCCTTCTTTGGTATCAGAAAGTAGTGGGAATAACAAGCACAACCTACTTATGGCACAGGGACCCCTTCTATAACTACCTTGGCCAAGAGAGCTGCGACTTCCTGGTGGAGAGGTACCAAATGATCCTCCGAAAGGTGATGGGAGGATGGTGGCATGTGTGGTGGTGCAGATTCGAAAGGGAGGGAGTAGCCCTTCTGAATTATTTGCAAAACCTACCCGTCCGTGGTTATATGTTCCCAGTGGGGCAGGTGATGGCGAATTCTGCCACCAACTGGGCGAGAGTGAGGGGACAGACTAGGAAGGTTTGGAGGCTGCTGCGGGGGCAGAGGTTGACTGGATAGACCTCTGGTTCCCTGTCCCACGGCCACGTGGGATTCCGTGCCCCCGGCCACGCATAGGCTGTCCAGCGTGCATGGCCTGGTGGCTGGGTGGAGGACACGACTGTGCGCCCCTTCCGTGGCCACGAAAGGGATGAAAAGCGGACTGTGGGGGGCGTGTGGCGGAAGAAAGGCCAAGGGAACCAGCCGTAGCCCTGTCGCTGCAATCTGGGCGATCTGCCCAGAGAGTCGGTCGTATCCAGCCCACAACGGATCGTGAACTTTGCAGCGTCTGTCCCATCTTTGACTGCTTGGGAGATGATCGCACGGGCCTCCTCAGGTATCTGTGGCAGGACTTGCGCAACCGTATCCCACAGTGAGTGGGAATAACACCCCAAAAGGCATGCGGTGTTCGCGGACCGCAGCGCGAGGCTGGAGGAAGAAAACAACTTCTTACCAAATTGTTCCAGCCTTTTGGATTCCCTATCCGGGGGTGCGGAAGGGAACGCGCCAGAAGAAAAGGACGCCTGGATGACAAGACTCTCTGGCGTCGGATGTTGGGACAGAAACTTTAGGTCGTTCGGCGCAGGCCGATGGTGGCGAGCGATAGTTCTGTTCATAGGAGCCCGTGTTGGGTTTGGACCATGTACCCAAAAAGACATCAGTGAGGGCTTCATTAAATGGAGAAGGGGTTCAGAGGTAGAAGCCCCAGGCTGAAGCACCTCAGTAAGGAGATTAGACCTGACTTCGAGAGGTAGGTAGCTCAAGGCCAAGAACCTCAGCCGCCCTACTAACCACCATACTATAGGTAGCTTCCTCCGCCATAGCCACGGTAGGAGGAGACAGCATGCCAGCGTCAGGAGAAGGATCCAGACCACTGGCTTCGCCCAAGTCCTGTGCCCAGTCCATAGTACGGTCTTCCTGGTATTCATAAGGGTCCAGGGACCTCTCCAATTCCTCCCCGTATTCGTACCCATAGGAAAATGGGTCAGAATCCGTCCTCGGGCAAATAGGGCCCACCGACGCTGATGGCGGCGTCGGCCGACGCCGCTCTGACTCATCGGGAATGAGAATCGGGTCGACATTGATAGTGGGCACTACCGACGTCAGGAGCGTCGATAAACGACCCGGCGCAGGGGAAGGTCTCGATTGTGCGACCGGCGTCGGATCGGATCCGCGCATGGATCCGGAGGTGACCTCAGTGGCCGGGGCCGAAGCCGCCGCGGTGCGGAACCCGGAGGCACCTCAGCCAATCCCCTTGGGCCCGAAGGCGCTGTATCGGGGTCGGCACGTCAAAAGATGAGGTGCATGGCTTCATAGAACTCTGAGTTGGGCGGGGGTCGCTCTGGCTCCGGCAAACTCGGGGAAGCGCAGAGTCGACCCAGACGTAGGCTCCAAAGAAAGAGGCCTAGTGCGTGGACGCTCGTGTCGCGTCGGCCGAGCAACGGGGTGAAGTCGGAGAGCGATGGGACTTCTTCGACTTCTTCTTACCTTGACCCAAAGACTTCGAAGAAGACAAGTGGTAATGGCTCTGCGACCGATCTTGAGACCTTCTTCTCGAGCGAGATCAGGATCTACACAGAGTCGAGTGCCAGGCCGCCATCAGCTTTAGGGACCGCTCCCCCAAAGCCTTCGGATGCATTGCCCGACACTCAGAGAACGACTTCGGGTCATGATCGTGCTCAAGGCACCACAGGCAAACACAATGAGGGTCTGTCACCGACATCATGCGGTGGCAGTCCTCGCACAGCTTGAACCTGGTCTTCAAGGACATCCTTGACGCACCAAGTGTCGCACCAAAAAAGTTTGACAAAACGGTCGAATTCGACCAAAAAATAGCAGAGGGTAGCTCTCTCTCAGATCAGCGCGTGACGCGGAAAGAAAAGAACTAATGTCACTGCGCGAGGGCAGCGTCTATGTACTACTCCAGACATCATCACGGCGACCACGACGCCACCTACCGATGCGCAAGGGTATTGCTCGAAGAAAAATCTCCGGATCCAATCGGACGCCAGGCGGAAAATTCTAAGGTAAGGAATCTGCAACTAGAAGTCTCTATCAGATATAGCTGTACTGCCTGAGCAATAGAGAGTATTGTTCTAATAGACATTGGTTTACAGATCCAAGCAAGCAACATTATAGGGGAAAGCATTGGTGTGTAGCATTGGAACAAAGCAATTCATGTGTTTTATGCTAATTAGGCAGAACATCATAACCAAGAAACTACTCAAGGTAAGATTCTAGCATGGTAAACATATGGAGAAGCATCTCACAGTGAAACCACATCAGAACAAAATAAAAGAAACAAGCCACTGTCTACTCAAGCACAACAAACATACAGAGAAACAACTTAATATTTAAAACAAATCTCAATCCCAGCGCCAGAGTCAAAAGAACACACAAAAAAAAAAAAAATGCACTTGGTCCATGCCCCACTGATGGGAGAAACAAACGGAGAGGGTGAAACTGGTACACACTGACCAATCAGGAGTCAGTAAATAAGACTGGCAATAAAGCCAACCAATGGTAAAGTGATGGGGGGGGGCTCTAAGCCCCTTCTATTTAACCAAAATGCCTTGCAAGCACAATGCATGCGACCTAAAAAGACTTTTTGCAATGGAAAGTGTGACTAAGCCAAAATAATACAGGAGTGACTGCCCCTGTGATATATTTTAAATGACCAAACTCCCTCACTTTGCACATAGGCAAGCCTGACAGTGGCTGAAGAGACACTAGGCTCTTCCCCACCACCTCAAAACAACTTAAATAGTTGGGGAAGTCTAACAAACTCCTACGGCACAGACACGACTCCCAAAAGTGTCAGCCCTGAAATGTGCCCGCCCGGGGTATCTTACAGGAATATCCCCACTGGGTGATGTATGGGCACACAGTCACAATAAGGTTTTTGACCAGTTTTCTAAGAATTGGGTCTTGGTAATCTCAAAATATTTAGCTATCTACATCTTTGTCACGTGTTCGAGCCCTACAGAGACAAACTGGAGGCGGTGTTGGAATTAAATCCTCTAGAAATTAAGCTGGCAATGGAGCACCTGAGGAAGAAAAGCATTTCCCAGATTTATAGATCCCTGATCCAAAATGTACCAAATCCTCTTGTGGCCTTGTGGGAGAAGTGAGATGAGACCTTGGCTCACTTACAGATTAGGTGGAGGCAAAAAATGGCATCATGCTGTCTGGCTTTGTTAGCCTGTCATTGAGATTAATACATTTCAACTACTCCAGAGTATAACTGCTGAATGGGAGGGGGAACATCGGTACTGAAGCTTTAGTGGGACTCTGCTTCTTAGTGGCTAGACGGGACTCTGCATATAAATAGATTTCCTAAGAACCGCCTCTTGTGACCGAATGGCAAAGGGGCATGGACAGATGTTCATCCACTGAGAAAACGGGAGTATAAACTGCATGGATGTAAGAAAAAACATACTACATCCTCGGGCAGGTGGGACCGCCATAGGGACCCCAGTGGACAGGACTGTTGAGCCACTGGGCTATATTAAACATCTTCTTTTTTTCATTTGATTTCACTTCATACACAGTGAAACTCGTGGTCGGTGGGAAAAGTAAGGCCTCCGAGTATGCAACTTAATGTCTGTCTGACACCCGTGTGACTTGATTTTACCTACAATACATGCTGTTCTAATGCTTTGTACCGTTACTGATTACTATAATCTAAGAAAAATGTTATAAAATCTCCATCCCCTTTACAGAAAATTATCGTAGTAATTTTTATCTTTTTGTTCTTTCCTTCAACCATAAAATTAAGTAGAAAAGATTTTGTTGTCTTCCAACTAAATCATGTGTGTGTGGCCCTTAGTTGTATATAAACCATCATCTTTTCTCTCATTGTCTATGTTTTGTGTGCAGGCACAACATTATGTATTCTATAAAGATTATTTTACCATCAGCAATGTAATTCCATCTTAATCTAAGAACTCTAGTCGTTTGTATACCAATTACCAGGATTTAAAAACAAAGCATTATTAATAATACACATACAAAGTCATTACGCTGTACCCATGTCACAGTTAAGTTCATATCTAATGTGCAATGTCATTAGTGATGTTATCTCTAATGGCTTCTGCACATCATATGTGAGGTAATGAGCAAACTATATGGGTTGTTTGTGTGTGTGTGTGTGTGTGTGTGTATGTGAGTGTATATATGAGTGAGGAGGATAGCAGGGGGGAGCTATAGTACTGATGGCCAGGCATACGTTATCTATCAAGTTAAGGTATTGTGATATTAATTTAATTTGAGAGTTAACTGTAGTCAGCTGTGAGAGCCCAAGCAATACACTGAAGAGAAAAGACTGAGTTACAACTCTGATGCAGTACCTATCTCAAAAGATAATGTGTGATGCCACAGCAATTTATCCATTTGTTTAAACTTCCAATAATGCTGCACTGAAGTTTTGGCCTGTGCCACACATGCATAAAGTTTTTTATTCCTGCATTAATGACAACCTGCTCCCTTAAAAAACTGCGAGTCCACTCGAAATAGGAGGTACTTAGCCCTTCAATTATGAAGGTTGGGAGAAATTTGGAAAAACATAAGTGCTTCCTATCCTCCTTGTAATTAGTAAGCTACATTTTTTCAGTGACATGATTCATCAAAGCCAGGAGAGGAGTTTGCGCTGAAAAAATAATGTTGCAATGTAGCTGTATTTAACAGAAAGAGAAAACTTAGATAGCCTCATCAGAAAGCAACTCAAATGTAATAGACGAGGCAGATGCATACTGATCTGAGTCACCTTATAAAGGTGCCTTTAATACATTTACATGGACTCATGCTCTCCAGTTTACTGGTGTTTAGAAATGAGCTATAGGTGTACTGATTTGTAATAATTTAACATCAAGAATTTTTCAACACCTTTGGTGTATAAGACAGTGCTAGATCCCACTGGCCAGTAAATTAGCTTTCTGTATCCAGCGACCATTTCTCCTCAAGGAACCAAGATCCATGGTTGCTTGCCCGAGTTGGCTCTGATGAAGTTGGTTCACCTACAGTCTCCAGTATCCCAATTCTGCTGTCTGTTCACGTAGATTGAACTAGGCCTTTCAAAAATCCATAGTGAAAAAAATGCATTTATCAAACACAGTAGTGAAACCGTTTTGCCAGCACCATCTTCTTTAGTACAGACAGCAGGAGGAATTTTCAAAAAGCAATACTCTTTGGGACTTTGATTGCTGCCTTTTTGTTCCATGTAACATCATTAGCTTCTTAAAATATGAAATTGCTAATTGTTTCAAACTCCCACTTCGTTTCAGCATGAGGTAAGTTTTTGTGACAAATGAAGTTTTTGGACCCAGATGATGTCTGAGATTCCCCCAACTAACTTTAAAGCCAGAAAAACAGTATGGCAGTGTGCTGGTTACTGTGCCGAAATATGATGATGCATCTTTTAAGTACATCAGGCTGTTGCTAGAAAGAAACGAGACAAAGTGGGTTCTACCCCACAGTTCCAATCCTTTGCTAAATCCCATTCCCAGAAGCAAATGCACCAGCTACAGCACCAGTGCAAATTATTTATTTAGAGATACTTTTTGATATAAAAGAAATTGTAACATATGTGGTATCTTCCTAGCCAATGTCCTAGCTAAGCTCAAGACCTCACCCTTAGCCGACCTCAATGGTAACCTCATCTTTTTTTTTATTTTTTTTTAAACAAAGCGGAAAACATATTCCAAGCCAATGATGCAAATCTGGCCCTGTACAACCTCCCCGACTCATCTTATTTTTCACTCCCATCATCACACACTTTTCCTGCCCCTACCATATCTTGACAGACTCTCCAATACTTCACACATCACCTATTGTCCGATGTCAACCCCCTCAAACACCGCCCCTTGACATCTACACCTTATGTTCCTTTCTTCATCAACCCAGCCATTACCATTACTTACCCTCACCATACTCAGCTGCTCCTTCTGATATCTATCCACTTGCCCCTCCTCGCACCTCTATGCACCCTCACTCCCCTCCCTCCTTTCCCCATCCTTAACCTGCCTTCCCCATCTCATTCTTCATCCATTTTTCTTTTAACTGTTCCCCTTCGCTAGCTTTCTCACGTTGATTTGTCAGATTTAAGGTACAGTGAGTTTTATTAGACTATAGGAGTGGACAAATTCAAAGACTATTTCAAAACTTTTCAATATGGTTTTAGAGAACACTCACATACCATGGAATAACGCCCTAATTTAAATTCTCTACTTGGCAACTACACTATAACCAGTGTAGCACTTTATATTTAGCATTTATGGACCTATCAACTGTTTTTTATAGCATATACTGTTACAGGTTGTAGCCTTTTTTATGTTCCACTTGCAGGCAGGGGTGGGACTTAAAATTATCGTCTAATATTGGAGGAAAACCTATTATCCTTTTATTGGAAATGTATAAATGACAACATATACCACTTGTGGATTTGTAGAGTGTGGCTATTCACCAATGAGGGTCTTCGGACGCTGAGTAGAGCAGGCCTGAGGGAAAGGAAGAGATCACACCTATTTTGCTTGGAATGGTCATGCCTTGAGGTTCCTTCGGACGTCCATGAAGGACGAGTAGGTTCTGAAGAGTTGCAGGTCGTTCCAGGTCTTGGCTGCGAAGTATGAGAAGAAGCCTCCTCCGCTTCTGGTTTACTTAATGTGAAGAAGGTGTGCTCTTGCATGGGACTCATATCGAAGGCATCTGGTGGGTTGTTAGAAGCTGAAGTGGTGGTTGAGGTACCCTGGATGTGTTTTGTGACGAGCTCTGCAGGGGTGGGTGAGTAGCTTGAACTTATATCTTTTCTGGACTGGGAGCCAGGGGAGATTGTTGAGGTGTAGAGAAATGTTGTGTTCATCGTCAAGTCTACTTGTATTATGAGTCTGGGTGACTGTTTGTCTGGTGTTTAGTAACCACTTCAAAATCTTGCATAGCATTTGCTGGATGTGGAAACATGAGGAGGCAGATGTATTGATCTGTCTATGGAGTGGAGAGGTTGGTGTCCAGGATGGTCCTTGCATGGTCCACGAGGCGGGTTGGCGGTCAGGTTCAGAGGGCCACCAAGAGGTGTCTCAGAGGGAAGAGGGATTGGTTGTTGCAGAAGATGAGGACTTCGGTTTTGGCTGTGTTGAGAGACAGTTGTTTTTCATCCATGCTGCAGCATTGCTCATGCAGTTGGCAAGGTTTGCTTTGGCAGTGCTGGCTGAGTAAGTAAGGGAGAGAATGAGCTGGGTGTCATCAGTGTAGGATATTATGTTGATCCTGTGGGCTTGTGTAGATGCTGGAGAGTGTTGGACTGAGTGACAATCCTTGAGAGTGGAGGAAGTGGTGGTGGCGTTTGGTGGTGGTAATATTGATACATATACATATATACACATATATATATATATATATATATATATATATATATATATATATATATATGCAGTCCTAATTCGTTGAGGTCTATCCATGAGGAAGGAGGTTATCCACTTGAGGCAGGTCTGTAGATACTCAAGGGCTGAAGCTTTCTAATGAGTGACTTGTGGGAGACCATACTGAATGCTGCAGAGGTCAACGATGATAAGTGTAGCAGTTTCTCCACAGATGAGGATGATTCTGAAGTCATTGGTGGCCGAAATGAGGGCTGTTTCAGTGCTGTGGGTGGTGCAAAATTTAGATTGAGAGCAGTTGAGGAGTTGCTGGAGCTCTAGATGGGCTGCAAGCTGGGTATTCATGGCTTTCTCCATGAGGGTGTTTGGGTCCTTGTTGACATCTCAATTTTCCAGCAAGACGGGAAGGTGGCGGTGGTTATGGAGGGGTTGATAATAGCGGTGAGCACAGGGAAAATTATGGTTCCTCCAAGGTTGTATATGGGGCATGGATCTGATGGGGGGCTTCTGAGTGGATGGTATTATTCATCAGAACGAGGGTGTCTTCACCTGAGAGGGGCTTACAGTTGCTTAGCAGCTGTTTGGAAATGTGGGAGGTGTCCTGCTGGGCTTTCGCATCGGTATGCTGTGGGTCAAATGTGTTGCAGATCTTGACAATCTTCTGTTTGAAGAAGTTTGAGAGGTTGTTGCAGAGTGCTTGGGATGGGATGATGTCATTGTTGGCAGCAGCGGGGTTGGAGAATCCTTGTGAGTTTTTTTTGCATTGTTGGGGCTGGCTTTGAGTCTGAGTTAGGGCCTTTTGCTTCACGTTTCGTAGTTGTTGGTGGTAGAGGTTAAGAGCGGCTTTGTATGTGATGTTGCAGTGGTGTTTTTGTCAAGTCTATTTTTTTTATTTTTTAAGTTGTTTACAGTGGCGCTCAAACCCTGTGATATTGTTTGTGTACCAGCTGGGTCGTTCGTTTTTTTTTTTGAGGTCTTGCGTCTAGTAAGAACGGTACGGTTGGACAGTCGACAGAGGTTCCTGGTGGGGTTGGGTGGGTGTTTTTGTAGGGTCTTGGTTCAGTTTTCTTCCGATTTTTTGCTCCAGTATCTTGATGTTCTTTTGGGTTGTTCTAGTGAGGTGTCTTGTTGGGCGGGTATCCTGAAATGTATAATATAGCGGAGGGACCATGTGAGCGGGTGATGGTGGTAATCTGGTTGTTGAAGGAGAAAGTAGGATCGCAGATGTGGCCTACCGTGTTGGCTGGTCCTTGGTTGAGCTGAGGGAGTCCGAGGTTGCTGAGGCTGTTGAGGAGGACTGTAGAGCTGAAGTCTTTGGGGTCTTCCAGGTGGAAACTGAGGTCACTGAGGAGGATGAAGTGGGTTGATATGATGGACAGTGGAGTGATTAAGTCTGCAATGTGGTTGGATAATTCTGCTCAAGGGTCCGGGAGACAGAAGGCGAGGCTTCCCTTCAGGGTGTGGCATTGCAGTCTGTTCGTATTTTGAAGTAGAGCTGTTCCATGAGATTAGTGACTGAGTCTGTGGAGGTGGTGCAGTCAATTGTGTTTTAATAGATGATTACGAGTCCTCAGACTGGTATTTAGGTTTGGTCCTGGAGTATGATTTTGTAGGCAGGTGGAATGGCTGTGGCAATCTCCAGGTTGAAGGCTGGGTTGAGTCATATTTCTGTCAAGAAAAGAAGGTTGGGTGTTTTGTGTTGAAGTGGTCCAAGAGTGTTTCCCGAGGGATCAGAAGAAGAGCATGGCGGACAGTTGGTGTGGGGTTGTGGTGGCATGTGTCAGTTGTTTGTAGGTAGTGGTTTTGGCATCTGAACTGTCGGAGGTGAAACCACAATGGGTGCAGGTGAACGGTCCTACTGTGGTGCTGGGGGATGCATGGGAGCAGTGTGTTTGCCTGCCAGTCTGTGTTGATGAGGTCATAAAGGATGGTGGAGGAGTAGTGGTTGTGTTCACTGGCTTCGGTGGTGACTGCTGTTGCGGTGTTGCGTTGGATGGTCTTGGGGCCAGGGTTCCGGAAGCTGGGCACGGATGGGTGTACCAGCAGCGTACCTGCTTCGTGCGTCCACTGTGATGTCATGCTGCAGTCTGCACCTGCCAGCAGAAGCTTCTGCTGGCATGAAGAACAGAGAATGGAAAAACCCAGGAAGCAGTATCACTTGACCACTTGGTTAAACTGCGGCAACTGGATCAGGCTGGAGCAAGCAGGAACTGAAATCCACAGGCAAGCGGCAGGCTAGGTGCTCAGGTTCCTACTGGTGTGGTCACCCTGCAGCCTACATTAAGTAGCTCTTGTGGTGGGTGGGGCTTGTTTGCAGTAAGAAAGGTGAGTGGGAAAACTCAGGCAGGAAAACCCAGGTAGCGGCAGTGTCACTTGTTCAAATGTATTCAACTGTTTCAGGCTGAGTAGGAACTGGAGGCCACAGGCTAGGTGCTGAGGTGGCTACATATGGGGATGCGGTATAGTGCTATGTTAAATGTTCATCTTTACAGTATGAAGAGAATAGTTTCTTCAGGGGTCTTTTTGCTGTACCTTCCTGTATTACACATTATGTTTGTCAGTGGGAGCTTGGCCTGCCATATCTGAGCATTTCATCAAGTTAGCACTGTCAATGTTGTGGAGTTATGTCTGGTTGAATAAACATGCCATCTATAAACAGTCCATTATCATCATGGCTAAAGGGATGATCATTCTTTGGCTGTTGCATGTTAAAACAAATCTAACAAAGTCAGCCATTCTTCACTGTTCGATGATACCTCTTCAAATATTTAAAAAAAGAATTCTGGGTAAAACAACACCTTCTGTAATACCTTCATCTCAGCGGGGAAGAAATAAAACAGCAAATTCCAACTATTAGAAAATATGATGCTAGGAGGAAGGGAGGGATTGGTGAGGAATCTACAGTCAGAAAAGATTTACTGAAGCTAAGTAATTTGTTCTTCTGATAGTTACTAACAGCAGATTCGTCACCTTAGAATGGATACCAAAGCAATGTCTCCAATGAGGTGGGTCCGCAAATTGGTTCAAACCAGAAAATCCTGGAGGAACAAACGGGCATTATGCCCATCTCGATGGACAAGACTGTCCATGCAGGAGTGCTTTGTGAACTTGTGGTGAGATGCCCACGTCCAGGACTGGTAACCTGCAAGCCAATGCAGTGGTAGTGGCCTTGACCCTGGTGGAATGAGACATCAAGCCCTCAGCGAGCTGCTTCTTAGTTAATGCATTGGAGATCTTAATGCAGACTACAATCCACTGAGAGATGGTCCGCTTCTGCACAGCCTTGCCCTTTTCTCTTCAGTTTACCCACTGAAGAGCTTATCATCCACCCAATAGTGTTTGGTGTGATCAATGTAGAAAGAGAGATCTCTCTTTCGGGTCTGGGCAATGGAGTCCCTCCTCCTCCTTGCAAGGATGGAGTAAAGTGAAAAATATAGGCACATTGATGATCTGACTGACATGAAATGTGGGGACATTTTGGGCAGACAAGAGGCACGCATCAGAGGAACCAGTTTGACAGGGAACAAACTGGCATAGGAAGGGTGAACGCAGTGAACTTAAAGTTCAATGTCACTTTTTGGCTGTTGTAATGGCCATGAGAAGGAAAATGTTACTTACCTAGTCGACATCTGTTTTTGGAATGTAGTGCTGTAGATCCACATGCTTCGCATAAGTTGGCCATCTAATGTTAGGCTCGGAGTGTTGCAAGTTGTTTATGTTCGAAGAATCTTTTTGAGTCACAAGATCAAATGACTCGTCCTCTCAGTGATACTGTGCATGGGCTGGGCATCGAGTCCTTTGTTAGATTGTTTTTACAGCAGGTGGATGAGGAAAGGAACATATATATATATATAATGTCACTTACCCAGAAGTCTTTTCGAGTCACAAGACCGAGGGACCCCTCCCTTTCGGCTCCATTGCGCATGGGCGTAGACTCCATCTTAGATTGTTTTTCCCGCAGAGGGTGAGGTAGGAGTTGTGAATATACTAAAAGTGCCCATGCAATGGAGTATGTATGTACATAATGTGTATTAAAATAGTATTTATTTACAATTTTCATTCAACTTATAACGGCTACAGGCTCCCGGGGAGGTGGGAGGGCGCATGTGAATCTGCAACGTCTCATGCCACGAACATATGTACACTGGGTAAGTGACATTTTCCGTTTGATGGCATGTGTAGCTGCAGATACACATGCTGTGCATAGACTAATAAGCAGTAATCTCCCCAAAAGCGGTGGCTTAGTCTGTAGGAGTTGAAGTTGTTTGAAATAATGTTCGTAATACAGCCTGTCCTACTGTGGCTTGTTGTGTTGTTAACACATCTACACAGTAATGTTTTGTGAATGTATGAGGCGTAGACCATGTGGCTGCGTTACAAATTTCTGTCATAGGTATATTTCCTAGAAAAGCCATTGTGGCGCCTTTTTTCCTAGTGGAATGCGCTCTTGGTGTAATAGGTAGATCTCTTTTTGCTTTAATATAGCAAGTTTGAATACATTTCACTATCCATCTGGCAATGCCTTGCTTGGATATAGGATTTCCTGCAAGAGGTTTTTGGAAGGCTACAAACAATTGTTTTGTTTTGCGAAACTGTTTTGTTCTGCCAATATAATACATTAGTGCTCTTTTTATGTCTAATGTATGTAAGGCTCTTTCGGCTACTGAGTCTGGTTGTGGAAAGAAGACTGGGAGTTCCACGGTTTGGTTTAGGTGGAATGGTGATATAACCTTTGGTAAGAATTTGGGATTTGTACGGAGAACCACTTTACGTTTATGTATTTGTATAAAGGGTTCTTGTATAGTGAATGCTTGTATCTCACTTACTCTTCTAAGAGACGTGATAGCTATTAGGAAGGCTACCTTCCAAGTTAAGTATTACATTTCACAAGAGTGCATGGGTTCAAATGGTGGTCCCATGAGTCGTGTTAATACAATATTAAGGTTCCACGAAGGTACTGGTGGTGTTCTCAGAGGTATGATTCTCTTTAATCCCTCCATAAATGCTTTGATAACTGGGATTCTAAAAAGCGATGTTGAATGTGTAATCTGCAGATATTGCTATGAGATGTATTTTAATAGAAGAGAATGCTAGTTTAGACTTTTGTAAGTGTAATAAGTAACTTACAATATTCTTTGCGGAAGTATGTAGTGGTTGAATTTGATTATTGTGGCAGTAGTTAACAAATCTTTTCCATTTGTTTGCATAACAATGTCTTGTAGTAGGTTTCCTAGCTTGTTTAATGACCTCCATACATTCCTGTGTAAGGTCTAAGTGTCCAAATTCTAAGACTTCAGGAGCCAGATTGCTAGATTGAGCGATGCTGGATTCAGGTGTCTGATCTGTTGTTTGTGTTGAGTTAACGGATCTGGCCTGTTTGGTAGTTTGATATGAGGTACTACTGACAGGTCCAGCAGTGTTGTGTACCACGGTTGGCGAGCCCAAGTTGGTGCTATGAGTATTAGTTTGAGTCTGTTTTGACTCAGTTTGTTTACCAGATAATGAAGGAGTGGGAGAGGGGGAAAAGCGTAAGAAAATATCCTTGACCAACTCAACCATAACGCATTGCCCTTGGACTGAGGGTGTGGATACCTGGACGCGAAGTTTTGGCATTTTGCATTTTCTTTTGTTGTGAATAGGTCTCCCCTCTGGTGTTCCGCAGCGTAGAAAGTAAGTTTGTAGTATCTGGGAATGAATTTACCATTCGTGTGTTTGTTGGTGATCTCGACTGAGATGGTCGGCCAACTGGTTTTGAATCCCTGGGATGTATTGTGCTATTAGGCGAATGTGATTGTGGATCGCCCAATGCCATATCTTTTGTGCTAGGAGACACAGTTGTGATGAGTGTGTTCCCCCCCTGCTTGTTTATGTAATACATTGTTGTCATGTTGTCTGTTTTGACAAGAATGTGTTTGTGGGCTATTAGCGGTTGAAATGCTTTCAATGCTAGAAACACTGATAGCAGTTCTAAATGATTTATATGCAGTTGCATTTGTTGAACGTCCCATTGACCATGTATACTGTGCTGTTTGAGGTGTGCTCCCCACCCTATCATGGAAGCATCTGTTGTGATCACATATTGAGGCACTGGGTCTTGGAATGGCCGCCCTTGGTTTAAATTTATAGGATTCCACCATTGAAGTGAGAAGTGTATTTGGCGGTCTATCAACACTAGATCTTGAAGTTGACCCTGTGCTTATGTCCACTGTATTGCTAGGCACTGTTGTAAGGGCCGCATGTGTAGTCTTGCGTTTGGGACAATGACTATGCATGAAGACATCATGCCTAGGAGTTTCATTACAAACCTCACTTGATAGTGTTGGTTTGGGTACATATTTAATATTACATTTTGGAAGGCTTGTACCCTTTGTGGACTTGGAGTGGCAATCCCCTTTTGAGTGTTGATTGTTGCTCCTAACTATTGTTGTATTTGACACGGTTGCAGATTTGATTTTTGGTAGTTTAGATAGAACCCTAGTTTGTGTAGGGTTTCTATGACATATTTTGTGTGTAGAAGACACTGTTGCTGAGTGCTGGATTTTATTAACCAATCGTCTAGGTAAGGGAATACATGCATGTGCTGCCTCCTGATGTGAGCGGCTACTACTGCAAGGCATTTTGTGAATACTCTTGGGGCTGTTGTTATGCCGAATGGTAACACTGTGAATTGGTAATGCACGCCTTGGATTACAAACCTTAAGTATTTCCTGTGGTAAGGATGTATGGGTATGTGGAAATAAGCATCCTTTAGATCTAATGTTGACATGTAGTCCTGTTGTTTGAGCAAGGGAATCACGTCTTGAAGTGTCACCATGTGAAAGTGATCTGATTTGATGTAAACATTCAGTGTTCTGAGGTCTAATATGGGTCTCAGTGTTTTGTCCTTCTTTGGAATTAGGAAATACAGGGAGTAAACACCTGCTCCTTTTTGAAGGCTGGGTACTAATTCTATTGCTTGTTTTTGTAATGCTTGGACTTCTAGTTGTAACTGGTCTAAGTGTTGTTTGGACATATTGTGTGCTCTTGGGGGCACATCTGGTGGGAAATTTATGAATTCTATGCAATAACCATGTTGGATAATGGCTAGGACCTACGCGTCCGTAGTTATGTGTTCCCAGTTGTGGTAATATTTTGTAAGTCTCCCCCCCACTGGTGTTGTGTGGTGGGGGTTTGTGACATTGAAGTCACTGTTTGGTTTGTGGGGTTTTTGGGCTTTGGAATTTCCCTCTTGCTTTAGGGAACTGTCCTCCCCTATATTGTCCTCGAAACCCTCCTCTCTGATACTGGCCCTGATATGTGAGTCTGACTTGTGAGGTGGAAGGCTCTGTGGTTTGGGCACGAAACCCCCCTCTAAAGTGCGGCTTCCTAAAAGTGCCTCTGCTCTGTGGGGAGTAGAGCGCGGCCATGGCTTTGGTCGTGTCCGTGTCTTTTTTCAATTTTTCTATTGCCGTATCCACTTCCGGCCCAAACAATTGCTGTTCGTTGAAAGGCATATTCAGCACAGCCTGCTGGATTTCTGGCTGAAATCCGGAGGTCCGTAACCATGCATGTCTACGAATAGTCACTGCCGTGTTTACTGTCCTTGCCGCCGTGTCTGCTGAGTCCATAGCCGACCTCTGAGTGAGGAAGGAGTTGTGTATATAGTAAAGGTGCCCATGCAATGTACATAATGTGTATAAAAAAGTATATATTTACAAATTTACAAATATACAAGTTTGATCAACTTTAACGGCTACAGGCTCCCAGGGAGGCGGGAGGGCGCATGTGAATCTGCAGCGTCTCATGCCACGAACAGAGGTCTACTGGGAAAGTAAAATTTTCCGTTCGATGGCATGTGTGGCTGTAGATACACATGCTTTACAAAGACTGTAAAACAGTCCCCTCCAAATAGGCAGTGGCTAGCCTGTAGGAGTTGGAGTAGTTTGAAAAAGTGTCCTGAGTACCACTTGGCTAACATTAGTCTGCTGACGTGCTAAAATGTCTACACAATAGTGTTAAGTAAATGTATGTGGTGTAGACCAAGTAGCAGCCTTACAAATGTCTGCTATTGGAATGTTAACTAAAAAGCCACAGAAGCACCCTTTTTTCTGGTAGAATGTGCTCTAGGATTAATCGGTAACTGCTTTTTTGCTTTACGGTAGCAAGTTTGAATGCAACTGACTATCCATCTGGCTATGCCAGTTTTGGAAATTGGATGTCCTTTGAGGCATAGAAAAAGCTACAAACAGCTGTTAAGATTTGCTTAAGTTTTTAGTCCTAGCAATCTTATACATAAGAGCCCTTTTAACGTCTTGTTTGCGAAGTGCTCTCACTGCAACTGAGTCTGGCTGTGGACAAAAAAACTGGTAGTTCAATTAATGTGAAATGGTGAAACTACTTTTCGAAGGAATTTAGGGTTTGTCCTAAGAACTATCATATCTCTGTGTAACTGGAAGAATGGTTCTCCTAAAGTTAAAGAATGTATTTCACTTACACGGCATAGAGAAGTGATAGTTACTAAAAAGGCTACCTTGCATGAAAGAAATTGCAAAGAACAGGAATACATAGGCGGAAAGTGTGTCTAGTAAGTACAACATAAAGGTTCCATGATGGGGCTGGAGGATCCTTAGGTGGAATGACTTTTGAGGCCTTTCATGAAAACTTTGAGAACTGGAAAGCTGAATAAAGAGATATGTTGTCTGTTTTGGAAGTAAGCAGCTATAGAGGCCAAATGAAGTCTTATTGATGAGCATGCTAAATATGCCTTTTGTAAATGTAGCAAATAATGTTTTGAACTGAGGCTTTGAGTTGATCGATGTGTTTAGGCTGACAGTAGCACACAAAACTTTTCCATTTTGCAGCATAACACTGTCTAGTTATAGGTTTACGTGCCTCTGAGAATTTCTGTACATTCTGAGGAGGTTCAAATGATCACATTCTATGACTTCAGGAACCATGTCGGAATTTGGGTTCCGGATGTCGGATTTGACCTTGCCTTTGAGTGAGAAGGTCGGGTCAGTCGGGGAGTTTCTCATGAGGAAATACAGATAGATCCAACAGTGCTGTGAACCCAGGTTGACGTGCCCACGTGGGAGCTACAAGAATCATGGAGAGTGATGTCTGTCATTTTGCTAACTAGAGACTGAATGAGTGGGAGAGGTGGAAAAGCGTAAGCAAAAATCTCTGACCAGTTCCTTCATAGAGCACTGCCCTTGGACTGAAGGTGTGGGTATCCGGACGCAAAGGTTTGGCATTTTGAGTTCTCTGCTGTGGCAAAGAGGTCTAAGTTTGGTGTTTTCCACCGCTGAAATTACTGTTAAAGTACCTGAGGGTGAAGTTCCCATTCGTGGACTTGCTACTGCCAACTGGTTGTCCATTCCTGGGAGATATTCTGTGAGCAAGTAAATGTGATGGTAAAATACCCATTTCCATATTGTCTGAGCAAGAAGGGACAATTGAGAAGAATGCCACCCTCCCCCTGTTTTTTGTAGATAATACATGGCTGTCATGTTGTCTGTATGGACTAGAACCTCTTTGGGGAAGAGTTGTGGTAGAAAGGCTTTGAGTGAGTGCTAGAAAGACTGCCTGTAAATCCAAGTAGTTGATATGAGAAATTTGCTAAATGGGATCCGTATACCCTGTTTTGTGAGGTGTTTAGGAGGGCTTCCCCACCTGTCTGAGATGCATCGGTAGTCAGAGTTACTTGAGGCACAGGGTCTTGAAAGGGCTGTCCCTTGGAAAAGTTGGTGGGGTTCCACTATTGCAGAGAGCAGCGAGTCTGGCGGTCCAACACCACTAGATCCTGGAGATGACCCTGTGCCTGACACCACTTAATTGCTGTAAGGGACATGTGTAATCTTGCTTGGGGAACGATGGCAATGCAGGACGCCATCATCCCTAGAAGCTGCAACTGTTCTCACTTTGTAAGTGTGATTCTCGTGTAAGTGAGAAAGAAGACTTTGAAAAGCTTGAATTCGAGCTAGGCTTGGATATGCCAATGCTGACTGAGCATTGAGAACTGCACCCAGATATGGCTGTATTTGTAATGGTTGCAGGTAGGATTTGAGAAGCTTGATTGTGAATCCTAAGGTGTGAAGAAGGTCCTACTGGGTCCAGGGTCTGATGCCAACACTGATGGATGGTAACAGCTTTGATGAGCCAGTCGTCCAAGTAAGGGAAGACATGGATATGCTGTCTTCTGAGGAATGCTGCCACTACCGCTAGACATTTTGTGTCCCTGGGAGCAGTTGTTACCTGTAAGGAAATGCCTCCTTGGCATGGTTACCCCCTGACTTTTTGCCTTTGCTGATGCCAAGTTATTATTTGAAAGTGTGCTGAGGCCTGCTAACCAGGCCCCAGCACCAGTGTTCTTTCCCTAACCTGTACTTTTGTTTCCACAATTGGCACACCCTGGCATCCAGGTAAGTCCCGTGTAACTGGTACCCCTGGTACCAAGGGCCCTGAGGCCAGGGAAGGTCTCTAAGGGCTGCAGCATGTCTTATGCTACCCTGGAGACACCTCACTCAGCACAGACACACTGCTTGCCAGTTTGTGTGTGCTGGTGGGGATAAAAAGACTAAGTCGACATGGCACTCCCCTTAGGGTGCCATGCTAACCTTACACTGCCTACAGGTATAGATAAGTCACCTCTCTAGCAGGCCTTACAGCCCTAAGGCAGGGTGCACTATACCATAGGTGAGGGCATAAGTGCATGAGCACTATGCCCCTACAGTGTCTAAGCAAAACCTTAGACATTGTAAGTGCAGGGTAGCCATAAGAGTATATAGTCTGGGAGTCTGTCATGCACGAACTCCACAGAACCATAGTGGCTACAGTGAAAACTGTGAAGTTTGGTATCAAACTTCTCAGCACAATAAATGCACACTGACGCCAGTGTACATTTTATTGTGAAATACACCCCAGAGGGCATCTTAGAGATGCCCCCTGAAACCTTAACCGACTACCAGTGTGGGCTGACTAGTTTTAGCAGCCTGCCACACACCAGGCCAGAGGAGATAATGAGAAAAACAAGGAGGGGTCAGTGGCCAGTCAGGACAGCCCCTAAGGTGTCCTGAGCTGAGGTGACTCTGACTTTTTGAAATCCTCCATCTTGCAGATGGAGGATTCCCCCAATAGGATTAGGGATGTGCCCCCCTCCCCTCTGGGAGGAGGCACAAAGAGGGTGTAGCCACCCTCAGGGCTAGTAGCCATTGGCTACTAACCCCCCAGACCTAAACACACCCCTAAATGGAGTATTTAGGGGCTCCCAGAACACAGCAAGATAGATTCCTGCAACCTAAGACGAAGAAGGACTGCTGAGCTGAAAAACCTGCAGAGAATACTGAGACACAAACTGCTTTGGCCCCAGCTCTACCGGCCTGTCTCCCCACTTCTAAAGAACTGCTTCAGCGACACGTTCCACAGGGTCCAGCGACCTCTGAAGCCTCAGAGGACTACCCTGCATCTAAAAGGACCAAGAACTGCCGAGGACAGCGGCTCTGCTCCACGAAGACTGCAACTTAGCAACAAAGAAGCAACTTTGAAACAACACACGTTTCCTGCCGGAAGCGTGAGACTTTGCACTCTGCACCCGACGCCCCCGGCTCGACTTGTGGAGAACACACACCACAGGGAGGACTCCCCGGCGACTGCGAGACCATGAGTAGCCAGAGTTGACCCCCCTGAGCCCCCACAGCGACGCCTGCAGAGGGAATCCCGAGGCTCCCCCTGACCGCGACTGCCTGCTTCAAAGACCCGACACCTGGTAAAGACACTGCACCGCAGCCCCCAGGACCTGAAGGATCCGACCTCCAGTGCAGGAGGGACCCCCAGGTGGCCCTCTCCCTTGTCCAGGTGGTGGCTACCCCGAGGAGCCCCCCCCACCCTTGCCTGCATCGCTGAAGAGACCCCTAGGTCTCCCATTGGATTACATTGCAAACCCGACGCCTGTTTGCACACTGCACCCGGCCGCCCGTGCCGCTGAGGGTGTACTTTTTGTGCTTTGTGCCCCCCCCCCCCCCGGTGCCCTACAAAACCTCCCTGGTCTGCCCTCCGAAGACGCGGGTACTTACCTGCTGGCAGACTGGAACCGGGGCACCCCCTTCTCCATTGAAGCCTATGGTGGTCATTCTGACCCTGGCGGTCTTTGACCGCCAGGGCGGAGGACCGCGGGAGCACCGCCGACAGGCCGGCGTTGCTCCAATGGGGATTCCGACCGCGGCGGTAAAGCCGCGGTCGGACCGGCACCACTGGCGGGGTCCCGCCAGTGTACCGCCGCCTCATTGAATCCTCCGCGGCGGCGCAGCTTGCTGCACCGCCGCGGGGATTCCGACCCCCCCTACCGCCATCCAGATCCCAGCGGTCGGACCGCCGGGATCCGGATGGCGGTAGGGGGGGGTCGCGGGGCCCCTGGGGGCCCCTGCAGTGCCCATGCCACTGGCATGGGCATTGCAGGGGCCCCCGTAAGAGGGCCCCTACATGTATTTCACTGTCTGCTGCGCAGACAGTGAAATACGCGACGGGTGCAACTGCACCCGTCGCACAGCTTCCACTCCGCCGGCTCGATTCCGAGCCGGCTTCATCGTGGAAGCCTCTTTCCCGCTGGGCTGGCTGGCGGTCTGAAGGCGACCGCCCGCCAGCCCAGCGGGAAAGTCAGAATTACCGCCGCCGCCCGCCAAGGTCAGAATGAGGGCCTATGTGTTTTGGGCACCACTTTGACCTCTGCACCTGACCGGCCCTGAGCTGCTGGTGTGGTAATTTTGGGGTTGCCCTGAACCCCCAACAGTGGGCTACCTTGGACCCAACTTGGAACCCTGTAGGTGGTTTACTTACCTGCAAAACTAACAAACACTTACCTCCCCCAGGAACTGTTGAAAATTGCACTGTCTAGTTTTAAAATAGCTTATTGACATTTGTGTGAAAACTGTATATGCTATTTTGCTAACTCAAAGTTCCTAAAGTCCCTAAGTGAAATACCTTTCATTTAAAGTATTGTTTGTAAATCTTGAACCTGTGGTTCTTAAAATAAACTAAGAAAATATATTTTTCTATATAAAACCTATTGGCCTGGAATGGTCTTTGAGTGTGTGTGTTCCTCATTTATTGCCTGTGTGTATACAACAAATTCTTAACACTACCCTCTGATAAGCCTACTGCTCGACAACACTACCACAAAATAGAGCATTAGAATTATCTCTTTTTGCCACTATCTTACCTCTAAGGGGAACCCTTGGACTCTGTGCATGCTATTTCTTACTTTGAAATAGTACATACGGAGCCAACTTCCTACATTACCCCAAATGGTAAAATCTTTAATTAATATTGTTTTCCAAAAATGACAACTGAGGTATCTGCGATGTCCTCCTTCAGATCTAAAGCTGTCATGAAGTCGCCTTGCTGTAGTAGGGGAATGACATCTTGGAGAGTGATTATATGGAAATGCATAGATTGAGTGGTCCGAGATCTAGAATTGGTCTTAGTGACCCATCTTTCTTTGGGATAAGGACGTATTGAGATTATACTCCTAACCCTTGTTGTAACAGGGGAAGAGGCTCTATAGCCCCTTTGAGAAAAAGCGATTGTACCTCCTTCTTTAAAGACAGTAAGATGTGCATGTGAAAGTTTGTGAGTGTGAGGGGGAATATTTGGTGAAGTGGAGATGAGTTCTAGACAGTACCCTTGTTGGATAATTGATATAACCTACTGATCTGTGGTGATATTGTGCCATTGTTGATAGAAATGCATTAATCTTCCCCCTACTAAAAAGGTGTGAGCCGGTGGAGTGTGTAAGTAGTCAATGGCGTGTTATTTGGGGCAGATTCTCTAGAGGTAGACGCATTTCCTCTGCCTTTATTGTTTGCACCTATTTATGAATATCTAAAAGAAGTGATAGGAATGGGTGCCTTGCCTAGTTTGTGAGGTGGAAGGCTCATTAGATGAGGATTTAAAGCCTCGCTTAAATTGTGGATGATGAAAATTACCCCTTTGTGGTGCAGTGAGTAAGGCCCCCATGGCCTTTGCTGTTTCTGAATCTTTTTTCAGTTTTTCTATAGTGGCATCGACCTCCTGCCCAAAAAAATGCTATTTGTCAAACGGCAAATTAAGAACTGCCTGTTGTGTTTTGGGCTTCAAACCTTAGGGTGACCAGTCTGAAACGAACAGCCTTAGGAATCTCGCCATCTTGTGTGTGGTGATATTAGAAATTCTGGAACAGGGTGATTCCCACTCCCCTAAGGAAGTGGTCATGTAGAGGGTGCAGTGACTCCAAGTATAAATAGCCCATTGGCTATTACCCTTCATCCCCTTAACACCCCCTAAATTGAGTATTTAGGGACCCCCAGACACCAGGACGTTGGATCTTCCCTGGAAACAAAAGAAGGAATGGACGAAGAAGCCGGCTGACCGGAGAAAAAAAGTATGAATGACTTGGCATTAACTCTGCCAGCCTGCCTACTACACCCATCCCTTGAGGAGCAACTGAAACGTCCTGCTGCTGCAGCCTCCTAGAAACCGGGAGAGCTGCCAGTGCTTCGCAAATCGCCGAGAAGAACTCCCTTGGCGCAGAGGAACTGCTTCCGTATATCTGCACGAAACCAAAGAAGAACTGGAGGACTCGGGACCGCTAAACTCAGACGCTGGACATCAACCCTGCACTAGAGCCGCCATAGACAAAGCCCACCTTGAGATCATCCACTGTGGACTTCCTAGCGGCGCTTGGAGGGTTTTTCTGCAGGCACCCTCCAGCCGCGTGTATCCCCTGCACCAGATGCCACTGCACTGAGCCCCACAGTCCGAGAAGAAGTGGGCCAACAGTGTCCATATGTGTCTGAGGATCTCAAGGGTTGAGCCCCTCTGTGGGTTGCCCTGGACTGGCTGCCCAGGCCCTGCATGCAGCCTCTTTCTGACCAGAGCAATCTCCACTGAAGTGAATGGGACACCCAAGGCCGTAACACTTCTCTGCACCTAGAAGTCTCAGAGCCCACTGAGGCAAACTGTTTGTGTGGCCTTGGATCTTGCACAATACGCACCTCAGGTACAGAAGAACAGTCCTGTAAGTACCCATATGCAGTGTCTGTTCCTTTCCCATAGGACAACATAGGGGCACATGAGGCTGAAAAGCACCTCAGTGCCTCCCAAAGTGACTTGTTGGTGCTGCTTTGGACCTTGCTACATACTTACCTTAATTCCAGAACAGTCCTGTAGGTCGTTGCTTAGTGCCTGAATGCAGTATATGTTTCTTTTCCCAGAGTATAAAAGTAGGTCATCCCATGCTGAAAAGCACCTCTGCACTGGGTGCCGCAGTGCCTCCCAAAGTGACCTGTTGGACTATACTTACCTTAACTCCAAAAGAAAGGTCCTGTAACCATATGCAGCATGTGCCCCTCCACCTCCCCACAGGATAACATCACTGCTCCAAAAATGGCAGTCAACTTATGAAAACTGTAAAAATTCATAACTCGAAAAGTATTCACCTGATTCGGATGATCTTGGCAGGAAAACTACTCACGAATTTGGATTATCTTGGTATCAAAATTTCAAAAAAAGTATGTTTTATATTTATAAATTGGTGTCAGATTTCTTTACTGAGTATGAGTTTCACTTACTATATATGTGGGTGCAATACATGCTTAGCACTACCCTCTGATATGCCCAACTGCTTTCCCACACTACCACAAACAAATATTTGGGATGTCATTTGTACCTCTAATTCCTTTGGGGTTCCCTTGGACTCTTCACAGTCTACAGCTTTTTGGTCTACCACATAAAGAGCCAGCGTTCTACAAAGCTGCTCTGAAATTTACCTCAGGACAAGAAATGTTAAGGAATCTTCTGTTGTGCCGCCAGATTCTTCAGCACATGTTCACAAAACGCTACAGGGTGCATCCACTTGCACTCGATGCATGCTATGGGGTCGAGGTCCAACCCCAGACACAGGCCAACTGAGGATCAGACACAGACACCTGTCTGTGACATTCCCCACAAAGTTTAAACCCGGTAGGCTTTACAGGGGACATGTCCCTAGGACACTGGAAGCAAACGTTAAAAAAAGTGAACAAAAAGGTCAAAAAAGTAGGTAAAAATAAAAATGACAGACGTATCTCTCTGGATCCCCGCTGTTTTAGTGGAAAGAAAAGAACATATGTCAGCTCACCATGGTGCTTATGTGGGCACAGGGATGTCACTGCGGAGCTGATCGACGTTGTCTACCAGTATGCAGGGGTACTGCTCAAGATTTTCCAGATCCAGTCTCATGCATGGGGAATATTCTAAGGTGAGCAATTTGTGGTTACAAGTCTATCATAAAGTACAAATTTAAAAAGTACTGCGTTGCATTGCATTTTTTATACAAATGCTTTGCAATGTAACTGCATGTTTTGCCATAGGGGCTTTTTTAAAAATCTGCGTTCAGTTCTTGCAATTCAATGCTATTTTAACTGTTTACATCTGTGCTGTATTTTACCTGGATTAGCACTTTTTGTGTGTCTATGGCACTGAAAGTAAAGTTTAATTAATCGATTGAAACACAGCTAAAAACTATGCACCCACCACACTCAGAAGAGCAATCCCTGGGGCCACTGTACATCCAAAGTAACCATTACTCTAGACTCACTAGAGCAACCTCCTTCCTTGATGATGACCTTCGAGAACTTGTTGAGGTCTAGGAAAACTCCAAGCAGGTTTAAAACCAAGCCCAATGCAACTTACCCATCCCCACCACCCTAAACCACCGACCACCCATCTGCTTGAGTGGTCCATGCAAGGATACCGAGAAACTCATTCAAATTCCCATTGAACACCTAAAATATGTCTACCTCTTGTCCACTCCCCATTTTGAGGTGCTTCCTTCACAACTGCTGCTCTGCAGTCAAACAATGTTTAACAATTTCAGACAGGATTTTATTACAAGAGAGGAGGCTTCTACTATACCATATTTTCTTGCATTTAATTGAATAGCAGCTAAGATAAAAACTACAGTTCCCACCATGCAACGGGAACAACTACAATATATCATAAAGGTAGTAATCAATCACAGTTAAACCTGTCTGTAAACCCTTTGACTGGTTGACTGGAAACAACAAGTTCTCTCTCCTTGCTGCTCGAAGTCAAGATAAGTATATTTTTCATATTTTCTCTTAAGATGTCTGGTCAAATAAATTAACATCTTAAAAAATGCACATTTGTTGCCTAATAAGACTGCTTACTGATTTTATAATTGTGCCTAACCATTTGTATGGTCCAGCCTAGTGTGTGCCTTCATTCCAGCTGAGGCCTTAGTGACGCGCTGACCAATGGTGCACTCCTGTTATTTCCCGTTCTCTGTAATATGATGAAAAGTAGAATCGTCTGTCTTTCCTCGATCGCTCTTTTCCCGCTGCATCTCTGGCAGGGCTCGGACCCCTCTAGTCTCATCCATAGCCTGCCTCCAGCCCTGCTCCGACCCTCTTCAGACTTGCCTTCAGCCCTCCACCAGTCTGTCTTCGGCTGCATCCTGCCAGTCTACAGTATTTCATAACCCACCTCCAGTCAACCTTCAGCAGCCCCCTCCAGCCAGCCTCCAAGCCTAAAACGCACCTCCAACCTGCCTTAATATGGCAGGTAGAAATCCTCAGTTCGAGACTGCAGGAAGTATCCAAACGTATTATTCAATTTGCTTTTCTGCATACCAATTTTACAAATTAATAAGATTACAATTATTTTTTTGCTGCATTAAATTTGTTTAGAGATATTTTTCTTAATTTGGAAACATTCTGAAAAAGAAGAAGCGCAGATTTTCAGAGAAAACATTAAGTCATTTATTAAAGTCTGTGCAACAGTATTAACCAAAATCTGAATTACTTTCTTGTGTCACTTTAAACACAGTAAAAACTAACATTATGCCTGCACTAATCAATCTAAAAACTCTCCTTTTATACAAATCCTGTATGACAGAACCATTCACAAATTACCCATTCATGTGGTTCAGTTAAGTGACACTAACAATGATATGGGGGACGAAGATAATGACATGGACAAAGATAATCCAGAAATAGTGATGTGGTCTGGCCCTCTGGAGAAGAGGAAGAAACATTCTCCAAATGAATTGGGAGAGTCTTGTTCCCCCTCTAATAGTAATAACTAATTTTCTTCTGTATTATTTAGGTCAACTGATGTTTGACCCTTCATTGATAAGACATCCAAACTTAATAGAACATGTGGCCCAATATGTGTCACATAAATTGAGACAGCCTCTGGATAAATTAACTTGAAACAGAATCAGTTTTGAATGTCCAAGACCCTTACTTCCTAGTAATATTACTGCAACCCCTACAACTGATCCTATTATGTTCTTATTCTTTGCAAAGTTCGTCAACGATCCCAAATAAGGAGTTGATAAGGCCTGAACGACTTGCCAAGGCATACTTTTGGATCATTCTGGTCCTCTTACTAGAATTGCTGATATAGCTGAAGAAGCTCAGACTATGTGCAACCAAGTAGATCCTTTGATTCTGACAAATCGGGCACACAGAGCAATATGTCTTTTAGGTAACACTAATTCTGCAATGGCTCAATGAAGCGGTAAAAGCTAGCTCGTGAAAACTGACACCAAATTGGTAAATGTAGCAACTAAGGAGGCTAGCAATATGGCAACTTTTGCTTCAAATTAACAAAGCACAATCTTCTTTGCACAAGATATTTGGATCACAGGTTTTTGGGAGGGCCGGGCAACAGCTGCTTTGCGGACCAATACACCCCCAAGTGGTGCATTTAATCACACCAGAGGTGCATGGCAACAGGTTTTCAAGCCACAGTTTTATGTCCAGAGGAACATAGGCTTTAGACAAAGCAGCTTTATGAACAGAGGAGACCAGAATTCAAGTAAGTTCTTTTCTTTCTGGCCAACCTCCAGCAGGAGGCCATTTAAGCCTATTCCTTAAAGCACTAACTACGGACCCTTGGGTATTTCAAAGAGTACTGGGTTATTTTAGATCTCTATGCCACCCTAACTCAACTCTTCTTTCCTCAACTGCTCACCTTTTCTAAGGATCAGGAATTCTTAATGGCACAAGAAATTCAATCTCTATTACAAAAGAAGTTGATATAATTAGTTGCTTTCAACTAGACAGGTTTTCTAAGCACCATCATCTTAGTCCAAAAGAAAAACTAAAAAGTTCTGTCCATTCATCAACCTGCAATCTTTCAACAACTTCCCGGTTTATCACCATTTCAAAATGAAAAAAACTCATACACCTCAGGACACTTTTAGAGAGGGAATGGATGGCTCACTTAGATTTACTGGATGCTTAATTAGCAATTCCTATTCACCAATTGCACAGGAAATTGCAACAATTTCAACAGGGAAACTCTTGAGATCATTCTACATGTCTTTCATTTGGTCACTATTTTGCTCCCTGGTGTAAAACTTGTCAAACCCACACAAGGGCACAAGGTATATGCCTAATACCTTATCTGTATAATTTTCTTCTCCTTGCACATGACAAAAAATTTACTTTGGTTGCAGTTAGCAACATTCCTGACTCACTTACAGAATCTGGGGGAAAATCCATTTCAGAATCCTCCAGACGGAATTTCTGGGTTTTCTGAAAAACACAGACAAATACATTCTTCAACTTCTGAAAGACGAAGTATCCCAGATAATAAAAAGGAAATACCTCATGTACTGACATTATCCACACTGTCTCTAAAAATTCTTGCATGAATCGTAGATGGACTGGCATCTTACGCAAGCTATTTTCCCAGGTCCTTAACATTATCGAACCCTCCAAAGATTAAAATTTGCTGTCTCCAACGAGGACTTTCTTATTCCGACAGAATTGAATTGGATCCAGACTCTTGTTCTGAGGTCCAACGGTGGTCAGACCACTTAGAAGTGTGGAACAGAAAGGCAATTTAACTACAGAACCAGATCTTGTTTTAGAATCCGATCTAAGTGGGACTGGCTTGGGAACAAGATGTTGTTGGTTCTCAGCTGATGGTAAATGGTCACAAGAGGATTTATTGTTGCACATCAACCATTTAGAGATGCCTGCAGGATCCTTTGCTATCTAGACCTTTGCTATAAACAAAATGAGTTCCATTCTTCTACGCATGGACAATTTCTCAGCAGTTCGCTACATAAACCTTGTATAAATGAAAACAAAACCACTAGCCGAATTACCCAAAAAGCTTTGCATGAACTTAAAGAGACTGAATTCGCAGAGTACCTCCCAGGGAAATTATACATGAGATGGTTATTCCAGAAATCTTCAAGATGCAGCCAATCGTCACCTTCATCCTTCAAATATTCAAAAAAATGTAATCCAAATTCGCCCATTCTTCAGGATTCGTTGCTTCAGATCAACTATGCCTTTGCACAGTTCACAATGATTTCTTGAGTTCCAGCCCAAATACATTGCCAAAATGCAACTGTACTCCTGATAACTCCCTTCTGGCAAAGTCATCCTTGGTTCCCTGCTGCTCTGCACTATCTGTAGACCTGCCAGTGCAAATTTCTTCCTTTCCTTCTCCTGAATCCTCAAGGACTACCCTATATCAGTCATTCCCTCATTTGCATGACCCAGGTGGTTTTGGGCCAATCTGGACAACCCCAGGAATTTCGGAAAAGCTGCTCAACTCAGTCATTCTTGGGTTCCGAGAACCACAAAAGCCTATAAATCAGCCTGGATGGTCTGGTGTGGTTGGTGTATGGACAGGGGGTCAAAATACAACCTAATGTAGGATGTTAATCTTGTTACGAATATGTTTCTTAACTAGTCAGATAATTCCTCCGTATATTTGAAATTTCTTTCGGCACAATTGACTGTCCTCTTATGTCTAATATCCTTGAAACATCTTTCTGATGTCAACGCTTTAGTTGTTTCTTATGTACAATATACTCCTTCTGGAGTTTCTTTCCAAGACCACAGAAGAACTAAAACAATCAAACATTTATAGCAAGGGGCAAGAAGTGTCCTCCGGTGTTGGCTCGACAGATCCATGGGGTGTCTGCGAGGGAGAGGATCTTAGGTGTCTGGTCAGTTGGTGGAAGGTCAAGAGTTTGTTGATGTATGCTGTTCCGTCGTTGGAAAGGGCGTTGTAGGTGTTGGTCAGCATTTTGAATTGGCATCTCTTCTGAATCAGGAGCCAGTGCAGTTTTTTAGAGATGGGGGTCTTTCAGGGGGGTCAAATACAAGTCTTGCCGCTGAGTTCTGCATTGTCTGGAGTCTCTTCAGGAGGCTTGCTGTGATTCCTACGTCGAGCGTGGTTCTGCTGGTGATGAGGGCCTGCATGACGATCCTTCTGATGTCAGCTGGGAGTCACCTGAAGATCTTGCGGAACATGCAAAGTGTATGCAAACAGGTGGATGAGATTGCTTTGACTTGTTTCTTCATGGATAGCTTTCTATCCAGGATGATGCTGAGGTTGCAGGTGTGGTCTATTGGCGGTGAGGAGTGTGCCAAGCTCTGCGGGCCACCATGTATCAGTCCATGGCGAGGTGTTGCTCACAAAGATGAGAACTTCTGTTTTTGCAGTGTTGAGTTTGAGACAGTTGTCCTTCATTCACTGCGCAACATTCATCTTTTTATCTTCAACCCAGACTATGAGTAAATTGAATAGGAGAATACAGTATCAAAACAAAAGATTGTCCTTGTGGCAGTGGGATAGCGATAGGGATGAAAGAGGCACTCAGGTTGATGATTTTATACAAGAGGTTTTATTTTAAAGTGTATAGGTGCCTTCAAACAGCCTCTCTCTTTCTTTAGATGTTCCTTATCTACTTTGTTTTCTTCTCTTCTAGGATCCCCGGCGTTTGGTGATATGACTCTCGGCGGTGGTGTTGTCAGGTGGACCAGAAAAAGAATGAACAGTAGGTAAGTCGTATGTCTGGGGATTCCTGGGATGGTGTTAGTAGGGGGGAGGGCTTAGAGAGAGAGGGAGAGATATAGAGAGTGATGCAGTGGAAACGGTGATGGTCGGGGTAGTGGTCCAGAACTGAGGGTAAAAGTAAAGGACTGAAAGGGTGGATAGGGTCCTGTCTCCATTTTCACCCTGGTGAACCCCAAACTTCCTTCCTTTATCACAGTTAAATTGTCTCCGTGGTTGTGACTAGTGCTCCCCCCTTTTTGGTGTCCACCTCCCCAATCGTCCCTTCCCAACCTCCCTCTGCCCCCTCTCTCCACCCTCCCCCTTCTCACTATAGCGCTTAACTTTGTTTTTAGGCAGGACCGTACCTGCTGAAGCCACGCCCCTCCAGGGACGTGGCGGAGCTGTTGCTCCTCGGAGTCTCCTTCTCCGTCCTGTATCTCGTCTCGGGAGTCCAGGGGTCTTGGATTGATGTTCTCCTCCTCGCCTCCAGGCAGAACGCTTTCCGCAGCTTCTTCCTCTGTGCTCCCGACATTCGTGGTTGTGTTCTCCTCCTTCTCTCCGCCGTCTGTCTCCTCTTCCACACCAACGCGCCACGCGCGTTGTCCTACAACTATTTTCATACCTTTGGAAACCTGGATATCCAGGTTTCCAGCTGGTCTAAGTCCTTCGTCCATGGGACCCCCAGGGCACTCCACGTACTGACAATTCTCTGCATATGTAGCCGGGGTTTCTGACACCCGGCTACATCTCCCTTCCCAAGCACAGGACTGATGGAGTTCCGTTGCCCAAGGGTAACGGGAAAGATGGTCAGTAGTATATTGGTGAATTCCTGGGATGTGACATTTCTGAAATTAGAATGGTTGGAGCTCCATGAACCACCGCAGTATGCGAGAGTTCGTGTTCTTGTGGGTGGCTAACCAGGTGAGAGGAGCATGATCGGTGTATAGGATGAATGAATGACCCAAGAGGTAGTACTGTAGATTCTCAATGGCCCACTTAATGGCTAGACACTCCCTTTCAATTATTGGGTAATGTTCCCCGGGTAACAGCTTTCTACATAAACACTATAGGGTGATTATGCCCTTGGTCGTCTGCTTGTGACAGAACCACACCTAACCCTACGTCTGAGGCATTGGCTTGTAGGTGGAAGGGTTTAGTAAAGTCGGGACATAGTAAAACCGGTTCAGTCATGAGGCAAGACTAAGTGATGGAAAATAGATAGTTGGGCAGGAGTTAAGGCAGATAGTTTGGATGGTTGGTCCTTCCGCAAAAGGTCGGTAAGAGGGGCTGCCAAGGTAGAATAGTTGGGTATGAAGAGTCTGTAATAGCCTATTAAACCTAAGAAGGAACAGAGCTCTTTTTGGTTGTTGGAATCGGGACCCGTTGGATGGCCTCTACTTTATTTTATCTGTGGTTGCAGATGTCCATTCCCTATGAAATATCCGAGATACGCGATGTGGTCATGGGCTAGGTGACATTTAGCCGGATTAGCTGTGAGGCCTGCCGCGCTTAGGACACTGAAAACGCGGTGTAAATGGTGGAGGTGATCTTCCCATGATTCACTAAAGACCACTATGTCATCTAAATACGCGGCCGCACAATGTTGGAGGAGTCTTAAGAGATGGTCCATTAACCTTTGGAAGGTAGCAGGGGCACCATGTAGGCCAAACGGTAGTACTGTGAACTGGTAGAGTCCTGAGGGTGTTGAGAAAGCTGTCTTTTGCTGATCTGCTGGGGCCAGTGGTATTTGCCAATACCCCTTGGTGAGATCAAGGGTTGACATAAATTGAGCCTTACATAATTTCTCGAGTAGATCGTCTACTCGTGGGATGGGATACGTATCAAATTGGGATATAGCATTTAACCGGCGAAAGTCAATGCAAAAACGGACCGAGCCGTCTGGTTTCGGGACTAACATGATCGGTGAGCACCAGGGGCTGACAGATGGCTCTATAACCTTCATTTATAGCATGGTTTTTACTTCCTGCTCAATTAGATGTTTTCGTGCCTCTGGGATACAGTAAGGTCGGAGTCGCACGGTTTGACCCTCTGGGGTTTTAATATGATGTTGTATTAATGTTGTCTTCCCGGGAGTTTCTGAAAAGAACCTGGTATGCTGAGCTAGAA
Source organism: Pleurodeles waltl (assembly GCF_031143425.1). Lineage (NCBI taxonomy): Eukaryota > Metazoa > Chordata > Amphibia > Caudata > Salamandridae > Pleurodeles > Pleurodeles waltl. The sequence continues at coordinate 351,532,336 of NC_090440.1, forward strand.
GTTCATTCAACCGTCTGGGTTGGTTTTCTTGTATGTTAGGATTAATCTGGAGACGTTTGGATGATGTCCCTGGTGCAGTGGGTCATAACTCAATGTCCAAGGGTTTGTCGGGGGTTACCAAGAACCCTGTTGCTACAGAAGTAGTGAGTTCTTCCCATTTTTCAGTAAGTTAATATGATATATCTGCACTCGTTTTGGGTTTTATGACAATTCTATGAGATACGTAACCGGGGAGACTGCTTTCACGCCTTTATATGGACCCTGCCATTTGGCTAATAACTTACTGTCTGAACTGGGAAGTAGTAGGAGTACTTTATCATTGGATTGGAGTGGTCTTGTTTTTGCTCCCTGATCGTAATAACTCTTTTGCTTTTCCTGGGTGCTTTCCATGTGGTTGCGGACATCTTCCCAAACCGTCTGCAGTTGGGACCTGAGCTCCTGGATGTATTCTAACAAGGGGTTTTCCCCACCTTCCTCTTCCTCCCATGTCTCAGCCACCATATCTAATAAACTACGGGGCTGTTGCCCAAAGACCAACTCGAAAGGGCTATGGCACGTGGAGGCCTGTTCATGGGACCTTATTGCATATTGGGCCAGAGGGAGTTTCCTATCCCAGTCCCTCCCCGATTCAGAAACGGTTTTTCGCAACAAAGATTTTATAGTACGATTATACCTTTCGACGAGGCAGTCGGTTTGTGGATGATATACAGACGCTTTGAGCTTTTTGACCCCCAATGTTTTACAGATGAGTCATTAAGGCGGACATGAACGGAGTACCCTGATCCGTTAAAATTTTGTTAGGAGATCCGACTCTGGGGGAAAAAAAAACAAAAACAATCATGGCCTGAGCCACATTCTTGGTCGTCATACTCGTGAGAGGGATGGCTTCTGGGTATCTGGTGGCGTAATCAACGAGAACCAGTATGTAGGTATGTCCTTTTGTGGATGGAAGGAGGGGACCTACCAGGTCCATGCCAGCTTGGGAAAAGGGGATGTCTATTATAGGCAAAGGTTGTAAGGGTACTTTCCTCTGGGATCCGGGGTCTACTAATTGACATTTTGGACATTGTGCACAAAATCGGCGGATGTAGGCATAAACTCCCGGCCAATAAAACCGTTGCAACAAGTACTCCTCCGTTTTCTCTTGCCTATAATTATACTCTGAGGACTGACTGGCTACACCCCGAGTCTACTAGGGCCTTAATAGTTTCGCCGTTGATCTTTATCTCCTGCATATACCTAGGATTGCCCTTTCCGGTACATAGGACACGTCCTGTGTTATCCCGATCTCCATGGGTTCTGCCTTGTCCTCCTTGCAAGGACATGCCCGAGCTATGTGTCTCCATTCACCACAGCTATAACATTGGGGTTGTTGCATAGGAGGCCGGTTGACTGTTCGGGGGAACAATGTGTCTTCAACCCCCTTCCGGGAAAGGGGGCGGGGAGTTACTACTGGAGGACGGGCAGAGGGGTTTGTTAGTTTAGGAGGCCCACTCTTAAACTCAGTAGACCGATGGTAGGCACAGGCTAGGTCAATGGCCATGGAGGTATCGACTTTAGGGTGTTGGCGAATCCAACTACGTGTGAGAGGAGGCAGGGATTCCAAATACTGTTCCAAAAGGACCGCTTTTATGACGTGTTCTCTTTCCGTCCCTATGGGTCCCAGCCATTTAAGTCCTAAGTCCTTTACCCTATAATATAAAGTCCTGGGGTCTTCGGAAGGGCCCACTTTATCTTGTGGAATCTTAGACGGTAGTATTCTGTGTCGTGTCCCACCCATTCTAGGATACCTTTCTTGATTTTGTTGTAGGGTGTGGTTCCATCCGGGTTGGCTGCCTGATATGCAGTTTGTAGTATACCCGTCAATAAGGGAGCCACATACTGACCCCATCGCTCTTCGGGCCATTGAGCGGAGGAGGCCACCCTTTCAAAGTTTGAAAAAGAACGCATCAGGGTCCTCCCCCTCTTGAAACTTTTGGAGTACCGAACTCGGTGCGTTGGGGTGAACCTTAATGGCGGCAATGGTGTGGGTTAGCTTTTGTAAAGTTGTATCGTGCACCAACTGATTATTTGCCGTAATAGTGGCCTGACTTTTGAGGACACTCTGAAGAGCCTCTCTATCCTCCTTGGCTTCCCTTTGTTGTGCCTCCCATACCATCTGTAGATGACTTTGGCCTTCTGCAAGTTGTTGGATCATGTCCTCTAGTGTGGGTTTCCCTTCCATGGTGTTCTGGGTTACTTGTCCTTCCGTCCTCTACCGCTATTATATCAATCCCACTTCTGACAACACTGTGGCAGTGGGATAGCAATAGGGATGAAAGAGGCACTCAGGTTGATTTTATACAAGAGGTTTGATTTTAAAGTGTATAGGTGCCTTCAAATAGTCTCTCTCTTTCTTTAGATGTTGCTTATCTCCTTTGTTTTCTTCTCTTCTAGGATCCCCGGCGGTTGGTGATATGACTATCGGCGGTGGTGTTGTCAGGTGGACCGGAAAAAGAATGAACAGTAGGTAAGTCGTATGTCTGGGGATTCCTGGGATGGTGTTAGTAGGGGGGAGGGCATAGAGAGAGAGAGATACAGAGAGAGTGATGCAGTGGGAACGGTGATGGTCGGGGTAGTGGTCCAGAACTGAGGGTAAAAGTAAAAGGACTGAAAGGGTGGATAGGGTCCTGTCTCCGTTTTCACCCTGGTGAACCCCAAACTTCCTTCCTTTATCACAGTTAAATTGTCTCTGTGGTTGTGACTAGTGCTCCCCCCTTTTTGGTGTCCACCTCCCCAATCGTCCCTTCCCAACATCCCTCTGCTCCCTCTCTCCACCCTCCTCCCTTCCCACTATAGCGCTAATGAAAATGTCACTTACCCAGTGTACATCTGTTTGTGGCATTAGTCGCTGCAGATTCACATGTTTAGCACAGTCCGCTGCCTGGTGTTGGGCTCTGAGTATTACAAGTTGTTTTTCTTCGAAGAAGTCTTTTTTGGTCACGGGACCGAAGGACTCCTCCCTCTTCGGCTCCATTGGGCATGGGCGTCGACTCCATCTTAGATTGTTTTCCGCGCAGAGGGTGAGGATGGAGTTGTTTGCTATAAATAGTGCCCATGCAATGGAGTGAATACGTATGTACATAAAAAGTTTATAATAACTATCTACAAATGTACAAATGTTTAAGATTTAAGATCTACTTCTAAATGGCTACAGGCTTCCCGGGGAGGCGGGAGGGCACATGTGAATCTGCAGCGACTAATGCCACGAACAGATGTACACTGGGTAAGTGACATTTTCAGTTCGATGGCATATGTTGCTGCAGATACACATGTTTAGCATAGACTATAAAGCAGTTACCTCCCCTAAAAGCGGTCGTTTAGCCTGTAGGAGTTGAAGTAGTTTGGAATAATGTTCTTAGTACAGCTTGGCCCACTGTAGCTTGTTGTGCATTTAGTACGTCTACACAGTAGTGTTTAGTAAATGTATGAGGCGTAGACCAGGTTGCAGCCTTACATATTTCGCTCATAGGAATGTTTCCTAGAAAGGCCATTGTAGCACCTTTCTTTCTGGTTGAGTGTGCCTTTGGTGTAATAGGCAATTCTCTTTTGGCTTTAAGATAGCATGTTTGAATACATCTGACTATCCATCTAGCAATGCCTTGTTTAGAGATTGGATTTCCTATGTGTGGTTTTTGAAAAGCTATGAACAGTTGTTTTGTTTTCCTGATTAGCTTTGTTCTGTCAATGTAGTACATTAGTGCTCTTTTGATGTCTAATGTATGTAGTGCCCTTTCAGCCACGGAATCTGGTTGTGGGAAGAACACTGGCAATTCTACTGTTTGATTTAAATGGAATGGTGAGATTACTTTTGGTAGAAATTTTGGATTTGTTCTTAGAACTATTTTATTTTTGTGTATTTGAATAAATGGTTCTTGTATGGTAAATCCTGTATTTCACTTACTCTTCTGAGGGATGTGATTGCAATGAGAAATGCGACTTTCCACGTTAGATATTGCATTTCACAGGAATGCATGGGTTTGAAAGGTGGACCCATGAGTCTTGTTAAGACGATGTTAAGGTTCCATGAAGGAACTGGTGGTGTTCTTGGTGGTATAATTCTTTTTAGCCCTTCCATGAATGCTTTAATAACTGGTATTCTAAATAGAGACGATGAATGAGTAGTTTGTAGGTAAGCAGATATTGCTGCGAGGTGTATTTTTATAGATGAAAAAGCGAGGTTCGCTTTTTGCAAATGTAGTAAGTATCCCACTATGTCCTTTGTAGAGGCATGCAATGGTTGGATTTGATTGGTATGGCAGTAGCAAACAAATCTTTTCCACTTAGATGCATAGCAGTGTCTAGTGGAAGCTTTTCTAGCTTGTTTTATGACCTCCATACATTCTTGTGTGAGGTCTAAGTGTCCGAATTCTAGGATTTCAGGAGCCAAATTGCTAGATTCAATGATGCTGGGTTTGGATGCCTGATCTGTTGTTTGTGTTGTGTTAACAGATCTGGTCTGTTGGGTAGTTTGACATGCGGTACTGGTGAAAGGTCTAGTAGAGTTGTATACCAAGGTTGTCTTGCCCATGTGGGTGCTATCAGTATGAGTTTGAGTTGGTTTTGACTCAATTTGTTTACTAGATATGGAAGGAGAGGGAGAGGGGGAAAAGCGTATGCAAATATCCCTGACCAACTCATCCATAGAGCATTGCCTTGTGATTCGCGGTGTTGGTACCTGGATGCGAAGTTTTGGCATTTTGCGTTTTCTTTTGTTGCGAACAAATCTATCTGGGGTGTTCCCCAAATTTGAAAGTACTTGTTCAGAACTTGGGGGTGAATTTCCCATTCGTGGACTTGTTGGTGATCTCGCGAAAGGTTGTCTGCTAGTTGGTTTTGGATCCCTGGAATAAATTGTGCTATTAGGCGAATGTGGTTGTGAATCGCCCACTGCCATATTTTTTGTGTTAGGAGACACAATTGTGTTGAGTGTGTTCCTCCTTGTTTGTTTAAATAATACATTGTTGTCATGTTGCCTGTTTTGACAAGAATGTATTTGTGTGTTATTATGGGTTGAAAGGCTTTTAACGCTAGAAATACTGCTAACAGTTCTAGGTAATTTATATGAAATTTTGTTTGGTGTACGTCCCATTGTCCTTGAATGCTGTGGTGATTGAGGTGTGCTCCCCACCCTGTCATGGAAGCATCTGTTGTTATAACGTATTGAGGCACTGGGTCCTGAAATGTCCGCCCTTTGTTTAAATTGTTGCTGTTCCACCATAGAAGCGAGAGGTATGTTTGGCGGTCTACCAACACCAGATCTAGAAGTTGACCCTGTGCTTGTGACCATTGTGATGCTAGGCACTGTTGTAAGGGTCGCATGTGTAGTCTTGCGTTTGGGACAATGGCTATGCATGATGACATCATGCCTAGAAGTTTTAGCACAACTTTTGCTTGTATCTTTTGGTTTGGAAACATAGCACTTATTACCTTGTGGAATGCTTGAACTCTTTGTGGACTTGGAGTGGCAATTCCTTTTGATGTGTTGATGGTTGCCCCTAGATATTGTTGTGTCTGACACGGTTCGAGGTGTGACTTTGTATAGTTGATGGAGAAACCCAGTTTGTGAAGGGTTTGTATGACATATGTGGTGTTGTTTGTGCACTTTCTTACTGTGTTGGTCTTGATTAGCCAATCGTCTAGGTAAGGAAACACATGTATTTGTTGTCTTCTGATATGTGCTGCTACTACTGCTAGACATTTTGTGAATACTCTTGGTGCAGTTGTTATTCCGAATGGCAACACCTTGAATTGGTAATGTATTCCTTTGAATACGAACCTTAGGTACTTTCTGTGAGAAGGGTGTATCGGTATATGAAAGTACGCATCTTTTAGGTCTAATGTGGTCATGTAATCTTGCTGTTTGAGCAGTGGAATGATGTCTTGTAGTGTGACCATATGAAAGTGGTCCGATATGATGTAGGTATTTAGTGTCCTGAGATCTAATATTGGTCTTAATGTTTTGTCTTTTTTTGGAATTAGAAAGTACAGGGAGTAAACTCCTGTGTTTTTTTGTTGTACTGGTACTAACTCTATTGCATCCTTTTGCAGTAGTGCTTGAACTTCTAGTCCTAAAAGTTCTAAATGTTGTGGTGACATTTTGCGTGTTTTTGGAGGGATGTTTGGTGGGAATTTGTGGAATTCTATGCAATAGCCATGTTGGATTATTGCTAATACCCAATTGTCTGTTGTAATCTGCTGCCAAGATTGGTAGAATTGGCTTAGTCTTCCCCCCACTGGTGTTGAGTGAAGGGGTTGTGAGACTTGAAAGTCACTGTTTAGGTGGAGGTGTTTTTGGAGTCTGGAATCGTCCCCTACTCCTTGGGAATTGACCCCCTCTATATCCCCTGAAACCTCCCCTTTGGAATGAACCCTGATATGGTGTGGTTCTTGTTTGTTGGCTGGTGGTGTCTGTGGGTTGGCCACGAAAACCCCCTCTAAATGTAGTTTTTCTAAAAGAGCCTCTGCTCTGCGGGGAGTAGAGTGCGCCCATGGCTTTGGCCGTGTCTGTATCCTTTTTAAGTTTTTCAATGGCTGTGTCCACTTCAGGGCCAAAAAGTTGTTTCTCGTTGAAGGGCATATTAAGGACAGCCTGCTGGATTTCAGGTTTGAAGCCTGAAGTGCGGAGCCAAGCGTGTCTCCTTATGGTGACAGCAGTGTTGACTGTTCTCGCTGCAGTATCGGCTGCGTCCATTGAAGAGCGGATTTGATTGTTTGAGATCGTTTGTCCCTCTTCAACTATTTGCTGCGCCCTTTTTTGGTATTCCTGGGGAAGATGGTCTATGAGAAGTTGCATCTCATCCCAGTGTGCGCGGTCATATCGGGCCAGCAGCGCTTGAGAATTTGCGATGCGCCACTGGTTGGCTGCCTGTGATGCTACTCTTTTTCCTGCCGCATCAAATTTTCGGCTTTCTTTGTCCGGAGGTGGGGCGTCGCCAGATGTATGGGAATTTGCTCTTTTGCGAGCTGCCCCTACTACTACGGAGTCAGGTGGTAACTGCGAAGTAATAAACACTGGGTCTGTGGGTGGTGGTTTGTATTTCTTATCCACCCTTGGGGTGATGGCTCTTGATTTTACGGGCTCTTCAAAAATGTGTTTTGCGTGCCGTAACATCCCTGGTAGCATTGGGAGACATTGATATTGGCTATGTGTAGCCGAGAGGGTGTTAAATAAAAAATCATCCTCTATAGGATCGGAATGCAGTTGGACATTGTGGAATTCTGCTGCCCTAGCCACCAGTTGCGAGTATGAGGTACTGTCCTCTGGCGGTGACGGCTTTGTGGGGTATGAATCGGGATCATTGTCCGGCACTGGGGTGTCATATAGGTCCCAAGCGTCTTGATCCTGATTATCTTGACTTATGGTAGTTTGCGCTGGTGAGTGCATTTGTGGCGGTGTTTGTGCCGGCGATGCCTGTTGTGGTGGAGAGGGCGGAGGCGTGACTTTTTTAACCACTTTGGCTTGTGGTTGTGCGTCATCCTTGAGAAATCCGATCCTTCTTTTTCTCATTATTGGGGGAAGGGTTGATATCTTCCCTGTGTCTTGCTGGATGTACAGTCTCTTTTGTGTGTAGTCTGATTCTACACTTTGGAGCTCTTGTCCAAATCTGTGCATCTGGCCACTTATTCCTTGTTCCTCTGTGTAGGAAGGAGGTGTGGAACTTTTCGGCGCCGAGAGAGAATCTTTTTTCGGTTTCGGTACCGACAGAATTTTTGTGGCTTTCGGCAGTGTGTCTCGGTGCCGATGTTTTTCGGTGCCGGCATCTTGTTTTTGCTTCTCGGAGCCGCTATCTCGGCTCCGAGGTTGCTCCATGGCGGTCCCTCGACCGGAGTAGGGTGTCTTCGCTATGGGCGTGCCCTTTTTCGGCGCCTTCGACGGGTCGCCGGTTTTATGGGTCGAGCCATGGCCTGTCGGCAGTGGCGTCCCCTGGGCTTTTGTTTTCTCGATGGTTTTTATTTTTGACGTCTTACTCACTGTTTGTTGTTGTTGTTCGACGTCGGAGTCTCCGGATTCTGAATCCGGAACCGAGAATGTTTCCTCTTCGTCGTCGAAACGTTGTTTTGTCGGCGTGGACGCCATTTGTAGACGCCTGGCTCTTCGGTCCCGGAGTGTTTTTCTGGACCGGAAGGCTCGACAGGCCTCACAGGTATCCTCCTTGTGCTCGGGGGACAAGCACAAGTTACAGACCAAGTGCTGATCTGTATAAGGATACTTACTGTGACATTTTGGGCAGAAACGGAACGGGGTCCGTTCCATCGGCTTCGATGTCGCACGCGGTCGGGCCGACCAGGCCCCGATGGGGGATCGAAGCTACCCCAAAGTCTTCCGATGATCGGTGTCGATGTACCTAACTATCCCGATACCAAACGGAACAATACCGACGCTTTCTTCCGAGATTCTGACTAACTTTCCGAACCGAAACACGGAGCGAAAAGGAATACGTCCGAACCCGACAGCGGAAAAAAACAATCTAAGATGGAGTCGACGCCCATGCGCAATGGAGCCGAAGAGGGAGGAGTCCTTCGGTCCCGTGACCAAAAAAGACTTCTTCGAAGAAAAACAACTTGTAATACTCCGAGCCCAACACCAGGCAGCGGACTGTGCTAAACATGTGTATCTGCAGCAACATATGCCATCGAACACTTTGTTTTTAGGCAGGACCGTACCTGCTGAAGCCACGCCCCTCCAGGGACGTGGCTGAGTTGTTGCTCCTCGGAGTCTCCTTCTCCATCCTGTATCTCGTCTTGGGAGTCCAGGGGTCTTGGATTGATGTTTTCCTCCTCGCATCCAGACAGAACGCTTTCCACGGCGTCTTCCTCCGTGCTCCTGACATTCGTGTTCGTGTTCTCCTTCTCGCCGGCGTCTGTCTCCTCTTCCACACCAACGTGCTGCGCGCGTTGTCCTACAACTATTTCCATACCTCTGGAAACCCGGATATCCGGGTTTCCAGCTGGCGTAAGTCCTTCGTCCTTGGGACACCTGGGGCACTCCGCGTACGGACGATTCTCTGCATATGTAGCCGGGGTTTCCAACACCCGGCTACATCCCACTTCATCACAACTTTTGATTTCTTTCGATCTCCTCATAAACCAGTATGTTCCCCTGCCTTGGCTAGTTAGTTTGAATGGGTGATGAGTTTAGCAGGTATTGACACTTCTGTTTTGGTGCACATTCCACTAGAGGGGTAATGGCCTCTAAAGCTCTTGCTTTGCTGCAGCAGGTTTGGACAAAATTCTCCAATCTGCTGTTTGGTCTAATTTGTTTTCATTTTTAACATTTTATTGCAAACTCATTTCTCATGTGGCTAAATCAATTGATATGTTCTCAACTAGCATAATAGGAGCCTCATGTATTGTAACACAATTAAGATTTCCTTACCTTTATTGAAAGAAAGCCTTGATTTTATTAAAGACAAGGAAACAAGTATTATCCCACCACATGAATTCTACTAACCCTCCCTTTTCACAAACCAAACTTCTTTAGAAGAATAACTTGATTCTGCACAACGTTGGCAACCATCTTCCTTCTCCTTTTATCCAGTCCTACCAGCACATGGACCAGGTTGATGAAGTTCATGAATCTAATGTTGTATTTGATAAAAACATTCTCTTTTGGATTTGTTGAAGGTCATTTTTACACTGTTGATGACTTTTGGAATATGTTTTCCACTGGTGTTGTGGTATTTTCAAATTATTGATCTGCTCTCACAAGAAAAGAGGAATTGTTGCTCGTCAAAAGGTTTAAAGACTTGTCTAACTGTGATTGGTTATTTCCTTTATAACATTATATTGTAATTGTTTTCCCACTGCATGATAGGAACTGTAGTTGTCATCTTGACTGCTATTCAACTATAATCAAGAAAAGTTATCATAATACTCACCTCCTTGTCGTTAATAAAATCAAGACTTTCTTTCACTAAAGTTAAGAAAATCTTCACGAGGACCTCTAACTTGGAGTTCCTTTTTTTGTCTGAGACCTGGCTCAATGAATCATCAAACCATATTTTAGACCTCCTTATATCTTCACATTACTACATCGTCTGTTGTGGCCAAGTAGGTGAACCTGGAGATAGAGCAGTGGTTATTCACAAGGTCTTGCTAAGCTGTGGATGTCTAAAACTCATGCAGTACCAATCCTTCCAAAGTCTAGCACTTGAAATATCTACCCCCCAAAGCTTCTAATCTCAGACTAAATGTTATCTGCATATTTCAAAGTTGACAGGCAATTACAAACTGAGGCAGATCTCGTTTTAATCAAACAGTTGTGTCCTACCTGGTTCCTCCCAATCATACTTCACACTACTTTTACAAATAAACTACAGAATTTATAACCCTTTTAAAAATGTCCTTGAAAACCTCTTAGAAAATATTTCCCTTAGTCAATTATAACTGATTAATAACATTTACTTGGGAGATATTAATAGTCATTGGTGTAACCTGAAAGCCAAACTCTTTCGCCATTTGCTTAACATCATTAAGACTTTTAATCTGGCTCAATTCATATTTCGATCAATGAATGTTACAGACATAATCCTGGTATTGATTATATCCCCCAACTGAAGGCATAACAAGTTGACTTGTCGGCTCACTTCCCAGTTCACTTTGATATTCGGCTCAGGAACAAACCGATTCATCTTTGATAAACAGTGAAAATAGTAAGAATACAGAAACCTTGCTGAAAGACGTGGAACCTTATTCATCCCACAACTTGACCAGCCAAGACTTTCACACTGATATCAACAGATGCATAAATAATTACGCAAACATTAGAAACCTTTGCAGATAATGTGGCCCTGGAAAGACTGAAATATCCTAGAAACTTGCTTAATAAACCCTGGTTCAGCCAAAAGCTTCATAACTCCAGACCAGCCACTAACAACTTAGGAACGACTTGGAAAATTAATAAGTTGCCAAGAAGTTGTCTAGCTAGTCAACATTCTCTACATATCCAGACAAACAACCTCCTTAATACCTTATCATCCAATTTGGAGGCATACAGGAACTGCCCTTCTGCAAATTGTTGACAGCGCTCACTGTATCCTAAACTCTAACAACTGCTGCCTTCTTTCACTCATTGACCTGAAACTTTGGATAAAGTCAAGTACCCCTCTCCGATTAATATATTGTAATAACAGCTGGGCACTGAAGGACAGTTCTAGATTGCTTAAATGATACCTAGCTCGATCTGAAGATTACTTCCTCAAATTAAATCTTTCTGCTCTCCAACACCTAGACTAAAACCCAGCATACATTCTACCCAGCCCCCAAACTGTAAATTGACTTGTGGAGAACACCAAATAGCTTGACTTTATCCTTCACACCTGGCTTAACAACCAGACGTCTGTGGCTATGGTCAAGATCGAAGGCCAACAACAAACAATACTTTTTTGGGGCATCAGGCAGGTTCATTCCAGAAAAAAATGTAAACAGTGTACATTGGGTACTAATCCTCGACATATTGAATCATAGAAACTTACTGTTTTCTAGAATACCAAAAACAACAGCTTTCCTCACAGCAGTGCTGAATGCGGAGGTCTGATTTTTCAGAGATCATAAAAGTTTTTGACATGTCAACGTCATCCCTCTAACTCATAAACTGCTCCTTACTGAAAATAGATCTCAATTGTTTTTTTTTTACTCACAAAGCCCTTCATGTTTCTTCTTCCTGCCGCACAAACTGAAAATCTATGCCACCCAGCAGGGATCGAGGAACACTGAATTCCTTCTCCTGAAACCTCTTAAATTCGAACAATGAATGTCGTATGAAACAGATCTGTTCCGAATGTGCAAAAAGAATTTGGAACTCTCTCTCACATCATCCCTGCACAGGACCCCATCATGCATGCTTGGTGCAGGAACTCAACAACCTCCTATTTGAAAGACACTTTGGCTAAATCTCCAAAGCCTGAACAAAAAGAGGGGCCAGGGGCTAATTGTAAGGTTGTAAGGTCCAGCACACATGCTCCTTATTCATAACTGATTAACAAAAAAACAAAAAAAAAACAAAAAAAACAACAAAAAAAAGGAATGTTCCCAAGGACAGAGAGAGTGAGAAATGAAAGGAGGCTATCAGTCGGAAGGGTGGCTGATCAGGCATATGAGAAGCAAAGACCCTCCATGTGTCATGCTTCTTCATCTGGCTACTCCTCGTTGGGCCAGTACAGCAATTGGAGTTATAGAGAGGTGGTGTGGTGTGTGTGTGTCTTTGTCACATCTCCAATGAGAGATTGATGAAGGTGGAAAAAAAAAAAAAAGTGTGTAGGGTGGTGAAATAAGTGTGGGCAAGAAACAGGTTAAAAATGTCCAAGGGTAACATTTCATAATTAAATAGGACAGTCCCCATGGCATGATTAAAGTAAGTAGTGGCTGTGCTAGGAGATTATGTATCGCACAGCTCATAAAGGTGAATCAAGGTGAACATGTTTCTTGCATTGCGTGGTTCAACCGGACCCTGTTTCACCTTTGTGAGCTGTGAAATTCATAATCTCCTAGCACAGCCACCACTTATTTTAATCATGCCAAGGGGACCGTCATTAAAGTACAGTGTTACCCTTAGATGTTTTCAACACACTTATATTTACCACCCTACACACTTTTTTCCCCTCACTCGTGATCATCAATACAGCAATCTCTCACTGGAGATCTGACAAAGAGTGCCATCCCGCGCTCCTCTGCTCCTCCCCCAACCCTGCCATGCATCCCCTCATCCACCGCCAGGGCTCGATAATTGTACCCTGTACCCACTTTATCTTGTAAGGGACTCTAATGCCCCTGGGTGATGATCCCGCTATGTAAAATAGAAAACAATAGATACATTTCACCTTGCCCTAATGTAAATTAGTTGTCTCAAAAAATAACATGTGACCTAACATAATAAGCAAACATTTCTTTTCATAAACGCTATGCAACAGACAAAGCATGTTAGATAAAGCATTTACAAAGCAAGTAGTGAATACTTAACAATATGAATTCATGCTTCATCAGACAGAACACTGCATGCTGTGCATACTGGAGAAAATAATCCATAGCTTTATAGGCCATTGAACAAATTAACCTATAATGTCCATGTAGAGGGTCACAGCAGCCCAGGACAGCTCCTTACCTACCTCCCCTAGTCCCAGAGACAAAAGAATGATATGTTAACACATTATCCTGAACAGTTATGGATAAAGATCTTGGCAAATGACCTCAAATGTTTTGGGACTTAGCCAGTGGATAGACATGTAAAAGATGCAAAAGAGAAATTAGAGGTGTGTATGTCTGCTTAACTGTAACAAGTATTTGCATAAACCTAACTTTGACAGAGTTAACTAGTATAGAAAAAATGAGGTTAGGTTAAAATTATTCATCCTCAGCAGTAGAGTAGGAACTGGGGTATAACAGTTCGCTCACACTGTTCGCACTTCACAATTATTACTTACATCAGCACCAGAATAGTTGAAGATTCCAACCACACTAACAGGGACTAGCTTGTTTACACATCGACCAAGTGCTTTTCTTCCAAGTGCAAAGATAAAAGGGATTTCTTGCTCTCGTGCCATGGCGATTACATTGTACAGGGCCTCATCCAGGCCACCTAAAAGGAACAGGTGCATATTAAGAATACATTACAACAAACTAAACTCTACAAACTAAATTCAAATATCAAATCCATATATTAAATTCCCTGACAAATTTAGAAACTTTAGAAGAGTTTTTCTGGGATAAACGAATAAAGTGAAAATAACCATGCTAATAACTGTAAACGGAAAGGGAACTGCAATATTGGTAAGATTAATAATTGTACTTGCTCCGGACATTTGTATGTAACCGGAATGTCAGATGTTTATATTGTGCTGGGCCTGCTCTACCCCTCCTTCCACTGAGATCTCGTAGCTGGATACTACTAACACCTTTTAAGAAAATAAGTTACTTACCTGTAACTGTAGTTCTCCAGTATTGGAATTTTTCATGGATTCACATACTTGAATCATTCCCCGTCGTCGAGATGGGAGCCCCCGGTATAATTTACACAAGCAGTAAGATATATTAACTAAGAAAGGCCCTAGGCCTCTTCAATTTAACAGTCTATCAGAGTCATTTTGTGAAAAGGACCACACTTGAGCATCCACCAATCAGGCGACAGCACCCTCTAGAATCCTCCTGAGAGAAGCTCCGGCACCTCAGATTTTCCAAGCACAAGTGCGTACAATATAGGAAAAAAGAGAGAGAGGTGAAGTGAGCTTGTCCGGGGAGGTGGGTGGGTCGCATGTGAATCTATGTAAGATTCCAATACTGGAGAACTACAGTTACAGGAAAGTAACTTATTTTCTTACTCCAGTATTGGAACTTTCATAGATTCACATGCTTGAATCAGAGTAGAGAGCAGTAGCTATGCACATTGTACTATAATAACATATTTGATAGAAAACATCTTGATAAATAAAACATCATTATATTCCTGTATATAAATCTATGTAACTGTAAAGGCATACACATATATATATCCATACATCTATATGTACATACACAAATAGATATCCAGAATGACAGAGCGAAAAGTATCCCAAAACACGTAAGTAATATAAATACTATCATTAAAAAAGACCACTTATCTGTCTGTCACAATGTTCTCTTTACTCTTTTTTAACTGTGTAAGCGAATATAAGGGATATAAACAATGTGCATACCTGTTCTAGGATGAAGAAGAGATGTCTCACCTTCACCTGAAGAGATTCCTGAGAACCGCTTGACCCACTGCTACCTCTCCTTGAGATAGAGATTCCAAGCAGTAGTGTTTTGTGAATGTATGACAGCTCCTCCATGTTGCTGCCCTACAAATGTCTTGTAGTGAAACTCCGGCGAACAGCGCCACCGACGATGAGACTGCCCTCGTGGAGTGAGCATGTACAGGTGAGTGCAGAGGTTTGCCCGCTGCTTGATGGCTGAAGCGAATGGCTGAGGCGATCCATCTGGAGATACTCTGATTGGAGAGTGGATGTCCTTTTTTAGGAGCACTGTATGCTACGAACAGCTGATTAGAGCGTCAAAAAGATTTAGTTCTGTCCAAATAGAATTGAACACATCTTTTAATGTCCAAGGAGTGTAAAGCCCTCTCAGCCGGAGTAGATGGATGAGGAAAAAAGGATTTGAAGACTAAAGTATCATTGATGTGAAAGTCTGAAGGAACCTTTGGAATAAAATGCGGGTTAGTGCGCATTAGCAGTCTGTCGTGTTGGAGCTGTAGGAATGGCTCTTGAATGGAGAGAGCTTGCACCTCGCTGACTCGCCTAGCTGATGTGAGAGCTACCAATAAAGCAACCTTCCATGAAAGGAACTTGAGAGAAGCACGATAGATCGGCTCAAACTGAGGTTTCATTAGTTGTGCTAAGACTATATTCAGGTTCCACGAAGGAGGTGGTGGTCTGAAAGGAGGGAAAACTCTGAAAAGCCCCTTCAAGAATCTCTTAATCAGACGAGAGGAGTAGAGTGAGGGTGAAGCATCCGAACGTCTGTATGCAGCTATTGCTGCGAGGTGAACTTTAATGGAAGAATGTGCCAGGCCAGCTTTAGCTAGCTGCAATAGGTACGGTAATATTTCCTCTAGTGGTGAGACTAATGGGTCAATCTTCCGCTGTTAACACCAGACACAGAATCGTCTCCATTTACAATAATACGTTTTATTGGTGCTATCCACTCTGGCTTTTGACAACTTATCCGTACACTCCTGTGGGATATTCAAATGTGCAAACTCCCTGTACTCAGGAGCCATGCAGATAAACGCATCGACTTCGGATCCGGGTGCCAAACCTGCCCTTTGTCCATTGTTAACAATTGGGGTAACGGTTCCAGCGGAGTGTGAGGCTTGATTGACAGAAGAAGTTCTGCGAACCAATGCTGATGCGGCCAATACGGAGCTATTAATATCAGAGTGCACAGCTCTGTTTCATCTGCGCGAGGACCCGTGGGATCAACGGAATTGGAGGAAAGGTGTAAGCACAGATATCTGACCAGACTATCGAAAACGCATTCCCCCAGGATCCCTTCTGGTGATGCCAACTTGCGAAGAACTGGCATTTGGCGTTGTGCTTGTTTGCAAACAGGTCTACTGCTGGTGTTCCCCACTGGGAAAAAAATGTGGTCCACTATTGACTGGTCTAGCTCCCACTCGTGGCAGCTCGACTTCTGCCTGCTGAGTGCATCTGCTGTCTTGTTGTTTATTCCCGGCAAGTGTACCGCTGATAGTGTGATGCCTTGCTGCGAGGCCCAATTCCAAATTGTTTGGGCTTCTCTGGAGAGAGTGAGAGATCTTGTGCCTTCTTGTTTGTTGAGGTAATGCATCATTGTGGTGTTGTCTGTCCTTATTACCACTTGCAATCCTGAGATCTTGGTAAGAAACGCCTGTAAGGCAAGGTACACTGCTCTGAGCTCCAGCCAATTGATATGCATTGATGCCAGATGCAGTGGCCATTTGCCACTTACTTACAGATCCTGTAGCACAGCTCCCCAGACTTCCAGGGATGCATCCATAGTTATGGTCCACGGAGCCGGTTGCTTTAGAAACGAAAGGCCAATTGATAGATGGTGCCTTAGAGACCACCATTTCAGAGCCCTGAGCATTGATGGAGTTATGTGTATCTGATCCTCGAAACTGCCTGACACCTGGAGCCATTGACGATTCAGTTGCTCCTGTAAGGGGCGCATCTTTAGACGGCATAGAGGAACTAGAGGTATGCATGAAGACATCATGCCCAACAGAGACTTGAACAGACGGAGAGTAACCTTTCTTCTTTTCTGTATGGAACTTGTTAGAGTCAGTAACCTTTGTTGCCTCTCTAATGTGGGACATGCTATGGTGGATTGTGTGTCCAGTTTTGCCCCTAGAAAGGTAATATTGCGTGCTGGTAGAGGCTTGGATTTCTCCCAGTTGATGGTGAGTCTGAGGTTGGTTAGTAAGGAAACGCACTTTTTTGTTGATCTGTGCGCTCCTGAGTAGGTTCTTGCCTTTATCAGCCAATCGTCTAAGTATGGAAACATTTGGTGTTTTCTCTTACTGATAAAGGCTGCGATTGGTGCTAGACATTTGGTAAATATTCTGGGAGCTGATTTCAGTCCGAAAGGAAGGACACGGAATTGAAAATGGCTGCCGGCTACGGTGAATCTCAGGTATTTTCTGTGGGCAGGGTGGATGGGTATGTGGAAGTATGCGTCTTTCAGGTCTAGTGTAGATATGAAATCTCCCTGGTTGAGGCGCAGGAGGACGTCTTGTAGGCTGATCATACGGAACAATTGCTTTTTTAAGTAGGCATTTAGCTCCCGTAAAACGAGGATCGGCCTCCAATCCTTCCACTTTTCTGAGTTGCCACATTCGCAAGAGGTAAAGAAGTTGGCCTCTGATGTGGAGTGGTAACCCCAGAGACGGGCGATGGGGGAGGTTGTTCCCCTTGAGGGGGAAAGCACCTGCTGTAATCAGCCAACATCGCTCTGAGGTCAGTCAATAGGGAGGATGGAATATATGCTCCCTGTTGGTATTGCTGTTGTTTTGTATACAATTGGGGGTCATAGGCTTCCCCATACTCCTCCTCTTCCTGATACTTTACGTTTAATTGGGATGGACTATGGGCTACTCCAAATGGCCCCTCGTCATCTGAGTCTTCGTCTCCCTCTAAAGGTGCACTGGAACAAGGGACGACACCTTACTAGGTGATGTATGTGTTGGCGTCAGTTTTTCCACACTTTTTTTATGTTTCTCCCTCGTCGACGGTGATGTAAATAGACTTCGTCGTGGGCAGTGTCGTAGACGCTGGGTGCACGGAGATTTTAATAGAAGGAAGTCTCGCCGACGAGTCTACCGTTGACGACGGTAGGGCTGACATCAGCGCCGTCGACGAAGTGTAGACGGTCGTCGACGCTGATGTCGTAGCTGCAGTTCTCATCGACGGTAGGGTACCTGTCCTCGTCGACGGAGCAGTCGACGGTGGAAACGCAGAACTGGATGTCGTCATCGGAAAAGTACTCACCGACAACACCGTCGACGATGAATCCGTCGTTGGCGGTGCTTTTTTCGCAGTCACAGAGGATGGCTTCTTAAAAGGCACAGATGGTGGTACAGAGGAAGATTTTCTGTGCCTCTCTGAACTGCTAGAATGACCTCTCCTCTCTTTCCTGGAAGCTTTCTTAGGAGAGGAAGGTAGGCTGCGGCCCTTATAAGACCTTGAAGCAGTCTTTTTGTGGGCTTTCCTTGAGAGTTGTGAGGGAGATCTTGAGCCTGATCTCGCCCTCTTTGATGATCTTTTGGATGTTGAAGAATCATCAGAAACTGGATTTTCTCTGTGTTTTAGTTTCTGCAGCCATATCAATAATCTGCCTTCCCTATCCTTTAAAGTCTTAGAGGAAAAGGTACAACAAATCTTACAGTCTTTGGCTGAATGGTCTGGGTAGAGGCAGTAAATGCAGTCCTGGTGAGGTTCTTCAGAATGAAGCCTTTTCTTTCCACAAGTCTTGCAGTCTCTGAAAAGACCCCTCTTCTCCTTGTCAGACATAGTTGGAAAATAGCTGACAAATCAAGTTAGATAAGTTTCTCTGAGAGAAAATGTTGTTGAAAAGGTCTGAAGAAAGAGCAGAGCTCTGAGGAGACTCCCTAGCACGACGTGCGGTAGAAAATCTGAGGTGCTGGAGCTTCTCTCAGGAGGATTCTAGAGGGTGCTGTCGCCTGATTGGTGGATGCTCAAGTTTGGTCCTTTTCACAAAATGACTCTGATAGACTGTTATATTAACAAAGAAAGGCCCTAGGCCTCTTCAATTTATCTTAACACTGCTTATGTAAATTATACCGGGGGCTCCCATCTCAACGACGGGGAATGATTCAAGCATGTGAATCTATGAAAGTTCCAATACTGGAGTAATTAAAGTTCCATGAAGTAGGAAGACCGTGATGGGACACAGTATATTCAAAACAGGTCAATATCAAAATATTTGTATCTCTCGTTAATTCAGTTTATTAGCAAAACAAAATATTGTCCTAAAAGATTTTAATTTCAAAACATTTGCTAAAGTTAGTTTATGATACACAATAAAAATCTCTTTAGACTTGATTTGAACTGTGTCTCATTTAGCTACAAGACAATGGGCGGAATTCAAAATGGGATATCATTTAAAAAAAAAAAAAAAAAGTGGATATTACTTCCTTTGGATTTGAAGTGGCATGATATCAATGTGCTCTTAATATGGTAAATGGGACTTCTGCCACTTTTTTTGGGGGGTATGTTTTGCACCAGCCAAACTCTAAATGAGGCAGAACGTATATAATGTAAGTAATCATATAGATAACTAAAACAGGAAAGCTTTGCATGCAAATGCTTCAGTGGTCATGATGGACTCCTCTCCAGATTATATACTTGAGAAAGATTAATTTCATACAGTTTCTATAAAACAAATTAAGAATAACACATAGAAGAAGCTGTAAAGAAAACAATGAAATTAAGAGCACAGCTATGGACATCAAGCATTGGTGAGTAATGTATTGAACAGTTCCTCATTTCTGTGGCTTGTTTTGTAATCAGTAAAGGTATTCTGCCTGTGTTTTTTTTCACATTAACATTGTCTTTTGAATGATGTAATGGCAAATTAACAAAGTACACTCTGAGACTGAAGCAACATGCATTTTTCAGTAGTTCACAACACCTATGTAGCCACAGTCAACCAGAACATTACTAAACAATTTAACAAATCTGTTGATTTTGCATATTTGCCCTTAGAAATCATCAAGGCCACTTGTGCCTAGTGTATAAGGCACTATGACAATGATTTCTAAATACATAAGGACAGTGGCATATCCTGGTGTGGAATCCTACGGCTTTTGTCTTAGTTCTCGCAGAGATTTGATATCACTCAATGCCTGGAAGAATTGTACATTCCTTCTTTCTGTTTCAAAGCCTCAGAAGACACTTTCCAGTGGCATAAGTCTCACAGGCCTTTCCCATCAGTAATAGCTTCTTGCTGTCAGTGGTATCAGCAGGATAAAAGGAGTCAACGTCCTGTATGAAACATGGCTAAGGAGTAGCTCTTTTAGTGGAGCGGACTTACATTCAGCAAGGCATTTCAAGAGGCCATCTTCAAACACGTGATATTCCTGTGGCACAAGATTACTATCAGGTGCTAGTAGCGGATTAACATTTCATGTTTTCTGTGGAGTAGCAAGCAGTAACCAACAGTATGGAGAATGGGTTGACATATGGTAAGAGTGAATGTTCTTTTGCAGTTGCATAATGAGAGGGGAAAATTTAGCTATTAAAGGCCATAATACATAATTTGAGTCTAATAATGTTGAATTCTTGAATCAAGGCAAGTCATTCTTCTTTCCAAAGTTCCCATTGAAGCTTTTACTTATTTTTTCTTGCCTTTTTGGGTGAAGTGATTATAGCAGGTTCCCAAGTTGAAAACACATAAGATTAAACAAAGAATTCATCCAATTAACCAACTCATTTACCCTTATTGCGCAGGCAGATTTAATTAGAAGATGGAGAAATGCAAAGCCCAAGTCACAAGCTACTTCGGTAACCTTGAAGTGCTCACAAATAGCTTACTACACCCTACTTGCCCAGAATTATTGCAACCTGAAATTTTCTGAATTGTATTTTCTTAACAGATACAAATGTTACCTTCCTGCCACCAAAGAGAATTAGGGTACGTACCTTATTCTAGGTCTAGGTCTATTTCATTTCAAGCCCTTCTTTGCTCTTCACATGCCCAAGCGAAGTACAAATTTCAAAATACATGGATTTGCTACTAGAAGAGATCAGACTGTGCTCTAGGGCAGTGGTTCCCAACCTGTGGTCCGGGGACACCTGGGGGTCTGCAAAGCCTTCTCAGGGGGTCAGCGAGAGCCTGGAAAATTACAAAATATTGACAAATATTGACAAATTAGGTCCCCAGCTCCCAGTAATGACTCAGGCGGGGGTCCCCGGATTCCCATGATGATTCAGTGGGGGTCCCTGGGTTCCATTAATGTTAAAGTGGGGGTCCACAGAAATCAAAAAGTTGGGAACCACTGCTCTAGGGTTCTGAGAGATAATCATTTGGCAAATACCAGTTCTTGCAGGCCCTGTATGGTGCAATTCCTTCTCTGGAGAGGTAGGATATGAGACTGTTGGACTTGCCTGAGTATTTGGGGGCTGATGTGCTATTCTTGTTCTCAAACCAGAGGTGTGCAAAATTGCACAACAAATGGGTTTGCAGATCAGGATGCAGTCTGGGTGCAACACATTAACTAATCTGTTGCATTTCAAATTGCCCATTCACCTGGGATCACACAATGACCCGTTCAATGAACATGTTAGTCAGGCGCATTTCACGAGTCTCTATGAATCGCAGTGAAATTAGGAATGGTGGCTTGTGAGACCACCAATCCTGCATTTGCTTTCCAAATCAGGAAACACGTCTTTAAAAAGGAGCCCATACCCTTTAAAAAGGCAGGTGCAGCTTTAATAAAATCACATTCAGGAAGAAAGAGTAATAAAACTGCGCCCCTTGGGGCCATTCAACATGATTTCCAAAAGGAAAACAGTCCCACAGTGACTGCCTGTTTTTGCAGATCAGCTACCGCTACAATTTGAAAGGAGGCAACTTTTCATAAATTTGCGTCTGCAACTGATGGTAAGGACTAGTACTAGGTTCCTTTGCCCCTTCCTCTTCGCAATTCAGGAGTAATTACAAAACTCCTTATACAAGTCTGAAAACATTTTTGTGAATTATGAAAGGGTGTTTTTGGTCACAAAACTACATTAAATGGTTTCTAGATCACAAAAAGTACATGAACTTTGCCTCACAACGAAAGCCTCAAGATTAAGGAACTCAACAAACAGTAATCCTTTCAAACAACCATGACCACAACACTCATTGATGCAAGTTAGAATTATGAATCCCATTTGTCCTGGGGGAACCTGCAGACTTTCAGCTTCCCTATATCCTTGCTTCGTACATCCACTGAAGAAGAATTTGTGTTTTTTTATGTCTTTGATGTCATGTGCTTTTGTATAAAGGCTTAAACGCTTCCTTCCAGTAACAAGTCTGGTGTAACACAGTTCTAGCCTGCTCATATGAAGAGGGGGATACACTTTTATTAAACATAAACATAAGAAAAGTGTTCCCTGAGCATGTGGGCACACCCTACAAAACAATGCCATACTTAGAAAAGGCCTGGGAAAAAAGGTTTCCCTCCATGTGCCTTTACTGCTTTGACTTTACTACTTTTTGTGAGAGGCATGTTCACTCATGGTTCACATGCTGCTTGCAAAATTGTCATTAAATCTCTAAAACAATTGAGCATCTAATTTGATATTTCAAAGGTAGCACCAGGTTGGGATCAAGAAACCATTCCCCCCTCACTTGAAAAGAACAGAAGAGCTGCTCTCATGGTCGCCAAAATTTACTTTCAGATGAAATGGACTAATGCGGCTGTTAGCTGCTTTTAATTATCAGCATGGTCATGAAGTATTCACACATCAGCTCTAGAACCTGCCCTTTCTAGTAGATGGATGAAGAAAGACAGAAGACAATTTGGAGGGCTACATGTAGTTCTATGATGCACAATACAGCAGCTAACGCACCTAGAGCAAATGAGAAAATCCAATTCCGGGTGCCCACAATAAACAAAGGCTCCAACAAGCGGGACATTTCCAGGCATATACTTTTAAATAGGACACATAATACTAATGTGTCAGAAGGGAACTATTTCTGAAGATTCATTTTAGGACTAACAAAAGAATGTTTTAATATAAGTAGTCAAAAAGAAATACTGCATCAAAAGCACTACTGTGGCATGAAATTCAAAAGAGTGCACACCCATACCTTTTGACTGGATCTTTTCACAGTTTGGTGAAATGATAACACACTTTATCTTGCTCAACTTCATGTGCTTAGTAACTTCTCGTAATCCCATAACTAGCCGTCGCTTTGATTTAGCTCTTGTGGGGTCCTTTTGATAAACACGCTCTTGAAAACTGACAAGCTCTTGCAGGAGTAAAGTCACGCATTCATCAATTTCTTTACTTAGAACCTGATTACAGTACCTATAACGAACAAACAAACAATATTGCATTCAATTTAACTTTTAAGAAAAAATTAAATATAAATCTTTTGGATAGCTAAATTCATCATTATTTGAAAGAATGATGTAATTACTACAAATAAGCAACATCAGGAGGCCGTATACAGTGCATATGTATTACTTTCATTGGGTCAATGAAAAATGTCTTATGTTATAGCACCACATTGCAGTTTAAATAAAAAACCAAAAAGAAGAGGTTACTTACCTTCTGTAACATCTTTTCTGGTAGAGACAAACTGCAGACTCCTCACCTTGTGAATTTCCCCCAGCATCATACTGAATCCAGAAACTTTTGAATAAATTCTCTTGCATCTTGGTAGGCTGTATATGGATAATGCCTGGTGAAAATTTGAAAGGATGCCCATGTAGCAACCTGTCAAGTGCCGATGACTGGCACACCACGCCCCGGCGCAATGGTAGCAGCCTTTGTTCTGACAGAATGAGCATGCAAGCCTTTTAGGGACTGTTTTTTGGCTAGTTGATGACAGATCTTGATGCAGTACACAGCCCACTTAGAGCTAGTTCTCCTTTGCACCAGTTTTCCATTTTTTGCTCCAGAGAAACCAATGAAAGTCATCCTCAAAGTAATCTCTGGTCTGATCGCTGTAGGGCCCTCTTTGGGGTAAAGTCAGTTAAGGGGCTTCTCTTACTTAAAGGGGTTTAGTGGAATATAAAAAAATAGACGAGGTGATGGATTGCCCAATATGGAATAAGACTACCTTTGGCAGGAATGACACTTTTGTCTACAGGACCAGTTTGTTTGGGGGAAAAAAGAAGTGTATGGCTGTAGGGCATACAAAGCTTGCAGTTCTCTTACTTACCTGGTACAAGTTATTGTGACAAGAAACACGGCCGTGATGGTCAAAAACACTTACAACTGTGCATAGGTTTGAATTGAGTGTACAATAGTCAACTGTGAACCAAAATAGGCTCCCACTGAAGCATCACAGAGGGTGTTGGCGGAAAAACGTGTTTCATTCCCATCAGGATATTTGTGATTTGTTAGGCACTGCCAGCTGAATAAGTCTCCCTGACACTTAAAGATCTCACCAGGTGCTGGGCAGTCAGGAAGATGCCCTGCAAATCCAGCCACTTCAAGGGGAGCAAAGCCTCTTGGTACAAATAGGTATCCTTGGTGCTGTGTTAACTACAGGTTGTAAGTCCTGGGTTAGTGCAGAAAAAGTAGGGAGTAGCCACTTTATAAAGGTCAGAAGCTCCTACTGATCTGACGTGGTGATGCTGCTCCAGCCAGGGAGGCAGAATGTGATGCGATCTACCTGCAGCATGTGCTCAATTAAGGCAAAATTAAAGCTGCTTTGCAGCAGTTGGGGAGGGGGAATGTGTGTGTGTGTGGGGGGGGGGGGGGGGGGAGAGAAGAGGGTTGGTTAGCTCCTTGCCCTTGGACACTGTCTGACCCGATCCCTGGCCTCAACCTTGAACAGAGTTTGAGGAATGCTGCTGCTGAGGGAGGTATTGTCTATGTCTCTGCTGGCAGCCACAAGCCAAAGCCTACAAATGGGCGCTGCTGTTGGGGGTATTTGTGAGCTGACAGATGGAAGCGCAGAGAGCAGGCCTTACTCTCTTTATCCTACAAGGGCAGATTAAGGCTTCATTCCTAACAGCTGTCAAAGAGCATGTCTATAACAGACTGTTGGACGCCAGTCAAAAAGCCCATGGAGGGAATCCAGGCATGGTGCCCAAGCACCACACTGGTGCCGACAGCCCTACCCTGCCAGTCAGTGTCCAGATCAGATTTAATAAAAAAATGTCTTTTTAGGATTAGATTTTGCAAGGACCTGAGTGTAGGAAGCTGGCCAGGTGTGCAGTGAACACCTATGGTGTTGCTACCTTATACCAGGTCCAGGCAACCCCTATTAGTGAACAAAGACAGTGTCTAGGAAGCCAGGGCTCTCTAGAGGTAGCTGTGGATGAGCAGCCAAGACTTATCTAGGAGGAGTGTAAAGCACTTGCACTCCCACAACAGTCACATAGCAATCACACCTGAAAAGAACCACACAGTGCTGCAAAAATAAAAAGACTTTATTATAGTGACACTGAACCAGATTAACTGAACCAGATTAATTTTATAGGCAGTCCACTGGAGATAAGTACTATTTATTCAAATATATATATATATTATTTTTTTTCCTCTCTCGAATTAGCAGAAGAAACAAGAAGCACTGGTAAGAAACTATAGAAAATAGGTAGGGACTTAGGGAAGGGCCAAACCATATACTAAAATAGTGGAATGCAAAGTGAAGTCCTCTCTAGAGGTAGCTGTGGATGAGCAGCCAAGACTTATCTAGGAGGAGTGTAAAGCACTTGCAATCCCACAACAGTCACATAGCAATCACACCTGAAAAGAACCACACAGTGCTGCAAAAATAAAAAGACTTTATTATAGTGACACTGAACCAGATTAACTGAACCAGATTAATTTTATAGGCAGTCCACTGGAGATAAGTACTATTTATTCAAATATATATATATATTATTTTTTTTTCCTCTCTCGAATTAGCAGAAGAAACAAGAAGCACTGGTAAGAAACTATAGAAAATAGGTAGGGACTTAGGGAAGGGCCAAACCATATACTAAAATAGTGGAATGCAAAGTGAAGTCCCCCCCCAAGGATATGGAGTAGTTAGAAGGGAGCGGGAAGAACTTGGGACCCCAATAGGTGAGTACCCAAGTGACCCCCAGCGACGAGGAGAGCAGCATTAAGTACCTGGTCTTCCCAAGGGCTAACAAGAAGACTTAGAAAAGGAACTTTACGAGAACAGGACCAGACCAGAGAAACGCAAGGGTAGATTCTGGAAGAAGAGAACCTGCAAAAGAGGAGGACAGAGTCCAGTCCACGATGGAGTGTCCAGACGGGGCAGGAGCTACTACCAACTTTTCTGTGGATGAAGATCTGGGTTGACGAGGGAAGATGAAGATCAGCTGTGAAGTCGAGTAGCTGCAGAGAAGTCCGTGGGGTCGTGCAGATGATGTCCCACATCGGTCGCCGGGTCGCAGTCGGTCAGTGATCAGGAGTACCCCAACAAGCCTGGGCAAATAGAAGTTGGAGCAAAAGAACACTTGCAGAGCTGAAGAGGACCAGCAAGGTCCAGGAGGACTTGACCCTTGGAGGCGAGTCTGGGCTGACCCTCAGCAGTTGGGAGAGCCAGCAGAAGCAATCGCAGCCCCCACAGGCAACCCACTGGCAGCAGGCAGAGTAAGCGGCAGTGAGGCCCAATCAGCACGCCCGGAGAGGAGTCCCACGTTGATGGGGGAGCAGAGGAGAGGAGAGACTCTCCTTGCAAGTATGAAGTGCTGGAGGCCCGGGCTACTTGGAGCCTGAAGATCCCATGGAGCAGGAATAAACAATACTTGGTTGCTGCAAGAGTCGCAGTGCACAGGGGTACTGTCCTGCAAGGAGAGGAAAGGGGGTCACAGTCTCCAAAAGTGGACAGAGGGCAGAGAGGACCAAGGGGACCACTCCAGACCATCACCCGTGTTACAGGATCCACGCAGTTTCAGAGGCGGGCAAACCCACGCAGCCAGACATCTTTTCTTTAGGTGCCTGCAGATGCAGGGGAGTAACTCCTTCCCTTCAAGGGAAATTTCTTGCCGACCCCAGAGGATGCACAGCTGTGGAAATGTTGCAGTTGCTGGAAGGAGCTGGGGAAACAATGTTGCAAGGCGAGGTCATCGACAGTAGCAGTCTTATCAGTTCCTGAAGTGTCCAGTTGCCGTTCCGGTGCCCAGGAGCATAAAAGGTTGATGCAAAGGAGTCCTGATGGAGTCTTGCACGCCGAATCTGGGGACCCACCCGCAGGGGAGTCCCTAAATAGCCTTAACAGGGGACTTGGTCACTTTGCACGGTGTTGCTCCCAGGGGCCTCTGTGCATCTTGGTTCCAAGACGGCAGAGCCAAGTGGCCACGTAGAGGAGCTCTGGACACCCCCCCTGGGTGGTGATGGATAGGGGAGCTGGTCAAGCAGCAGGAGGGTAGAGCAGGCTGCCCGCTAACCCTGAAAGACTGGTAAGAGCAATACTGGGGTGGGGTCCTCTAAGGAGCCCCCAGAGTGCATGGAATCATGCCACCAATAATGGCATTAGTACTGGAGTATGATTCCGACATGTCTGACACCAAACATGCCTAGGTTCGGAGTTACCATTATGTATCCGGACCACAGGTAGTGATGCAAGTGTGCTCTCACACACAGGAACCTGTAACCTGCCCTCTGGGCTAGGCGGGTCTAACACAGGGGTGACTTACAGTGACCTGGTGCAGTGACCAGTAGTGAAAAGTTATGCCGGTGGTATTGGTCAGGGTTGTGTCTGGCACCTAGAGTGAGGTCTTGGATTGCTTCGGAGGTTAGTTTGCCAGAAGCGATGTTGGGGACAAAGACTGCCTCAAGGTGAGATCGAGGGGTGATGTTTAGGAAGACAAATCCCTGGACGGTAGACAAACAAGAGGCCAGCTTGGAACCATGTGGCCTGAAGGTGCTCCAGAGGGATCCAGTATGGTAACAAAGATGTGGCGCATGGCCTCCTTCAGCAGTTAGAGCTACTGTGGCAATGCTTTCCGTTCAGGTTCAGACCGAAGAAAGTCTAGCGCTGGGATCGGTTCTCCCGGGGTGGGACCATCTCCATGGCCTAGAGGTGCAAAGGCATTGCGTGATTCAGAGTGGCAGGGTGAAGGACACCCATTGGTGGGATTTCCTTGACCTACCTGAGCACCGTGACCTCGATGCTCATCAGAGACAGTAGCAAATCAATCCATCAAGTTTGACCAGGAGTGTTTTTCCAACCTCTGGAGTTCAGCAAGGGCTATTTTGGCCTTGCGGCCAGCCTTTTTGTTCATTTATGATGCAGTCGTGTGTGGAGTTCAGGCACCACAAACAGAAGCGATGGGTCCGGCTCAGACATACGTCAGTGACAGTCACAACATGGCTTAAATCCTGTTTTAGGGAGTGATGTCTGCACACTGAAGAACTGAAGCCATAATCTGTTGGGAATTATAGGAATAAAGTAGCTCTGGATCAACACCAGCAGGCATGGAAAGAAAGGAACTGACATCACTGTTGAGGTGGTGCATTCACGAAAGAACCCCAATGTCACATTTGGGGCGTGAAGGATCAGGCATGGAGCCACATAGTGCCATCTACTGACAGACAGCGGAATTGCTAGGAAGGTTTACGTATCCAGTGTGATGCCCAAAGAAATTCACAAGCTGAGGAATATGCAGTTAGAAGCCCCTATAAAAAATGTTTTGCAGGAAGAAATGTCTTCTCAAAAGTAATATAACTCAAACACTTATTAAATACTCCTGAAAACGAATGGCAATCTGAATACTTCCACAATAACAGAGATGCTTCATTTTTACCAAAATCTATGTATTTCTTTGTAAAACTATGTTTTTGTCTGGAAACTCGGGTCACTTCAGAGATTAATTTATACCAGTATACCATTTTTGTTTACAATTAATACTTGTACTTACACACTGATGATTCATAGGAGTATCATGTGCAGTAGAAAACTAAGAACAGAGCAGTAAAAATGACAGACTGCTGTACAAATGCTAGCCATTCTATCCTCCACTGCCATTGTAGGAAGCGGTCCTGGTGTATGGTGAGCACCTACAGTGTTATCACCCTTTACCAGGTCCAGGTGTCCCCTATTAGTGAAGTGTAGGCAGGGTATATGAAGCCAGGGCTGTGGATGAGCAGCCAAGACTCATCTAGGAGACATGCAAAGTTTATGCAATACACTACTGTCACACAGCACTTACACACAGGTAAGAATCACACAGTGATAAAAATAAATAAAGGTACTTTATTATAGTAACACAAATACTAAAATACTGAATAGGCAATACTCCAATAGGAGGTGCGTAAACACACTATTATGTACACATTACAATTCAGAGATGAGCATAGAAAGCAATAGCAAATAGTAAAAACAATAGTAAATAGTGAGGGAGACCAAACCATATACTAAGTGGAATGTGAAAGGCAGCGTCCCCCCCACCCCCCCCCCCCCCCCCCAAGACCAGGAAAGAAGAGGTAAGTACCTGATTGTTCTCCAAATCCACAGGAGACCTTTGGAAAAGGACTGTGCAAGATCCAGACAAGACTGGAAGAACCATGGATGGATCCTGATAGAAGAGGACCTGCAAAAGAAGGGGACCAAGTCCAGTTCGAGTTGTAGGGCCCGGCTGTGGCAGGAGCCAGTATCCACCCTTCTGTGAATGCAGAACTAGGTCGATAGTGGATGAAGAAAGTCAGCAGTGCAGCACAGGATCAGAAGTGGAGTTCCAGAAGTGAGGTTCCACATTGGTGGTTGCGATGTAGTCGGTCAGTGGTGCTGGAAAACCACCAACACGCCTTGGCAAATGCAAGAGTTGAAGGTTTTGCAAGGCTAAGGAGGACCAGCAAGGTCCAGGGGACTCAACCCAAGGAGGGGAGTCCGAGGTGACCCTCAGCAGCTGGGAGAGTCACAAGAAGAGGAGGCAGCCCCCACAGGCGACCCACCAGCTGCAGGCACAGGAGTTACAGTGAGGCCTACGTAGCACACCTGGAGAGGAGTCCAATTTCGCTGGACCAGCAGACAGGAGACTGTGCTTTGCAGGATAGAGTGCTGGGGGCCGGAGCTACACGGAGCATGAAAATCCCTTGGAGGAGGAACACACAAGCCTTGGTAGATGCAAGAGTCGAGGTACACACAGGTACTGTCCTACAAGGAGAGGCAAGGGCTTACTGTCTCCCAAGTTGGAGAGCTGGCAGAGAGGACCAAGGGGACAACTCCAGACCATCACCTGTGATGCAGGATCCACGCAGTTCCGGAGGAGCGAGGATCCACGTAGCCGGTCGTTGTTGCAGTTGGTGCCTGCAGATGGATGGAAGGGACTCCTTCACTCCAAGGGAGATTCCTTCTTACTTTTTGTGCAGGCTGAAGACTTGTCACCCACTGAGGATGCTCATCTGGGGAAATGTTGCAGGTGCTGGAAGGAGACAGAGAAACAATGTTGCAGAGCGGAGTTGCTGCTGTAGTTGCAGTTGTTGGTTCCTGGAGACTCCAGTTGCAGTCCCAGTGGCCAGAAGATGAAGTAAACAATGCAGAGGAGTCCTGCTGGATCCTTGCACGTCGAATCAGAGGACCCACCTGAGAGGGGGACCCTAAATAGCCCAGTAAGGGGGATTGATCACCTAGCATGGTGACAATGTATCAGGAGGGGGCTGTCCTGGCCACTCAGATGCTCCCAAGATGCTCCCAAGAGCCTCTGCTCAACTCTGACTCAAGATGGCAGAAACAAGTAGCCACCTAGAGGAGCTCTAGCCACCACCACTAGGGTGGTGATGGACAGGGAGTG
This sequence comes from Pleurodeles waltl, assembly GCF_031143425.1. NCBI lineage: Eukaryota > Metazoa > Chordata > Amphibia > Caudata > Salamandridae > Pleurodeles > Pleurodeles waltl. Next base: position 351,562,817 of record NC_090440.1, read on the forward strand.
GTTACTCCTCTTTCTATTGTCCAGTTTTGGGCAAAAGCCTGGGCTCGGGGTCCCTGGACTCATGCAAACTGGTTCATACAAGGAGGACACCACATGAGCCCATCAAAGCACACCAGTGGCTTGGGGAGGCTACCCCTCCCAAGCCATGTGACACCTATTTCCAAAGTAAAGGGTGTTATCGCCCCTCTCGCACAGGAAATCCTTTGTTCCGCCTTTCTCTGTTTGAGCTGGTCAAGCAGGAGGAGGGCAGAAATCTGTCTGAGGGGTGGCAGCAGTGCGGACTGCATGGAAGACTAGCAGGAGCAATGTTGGGGGTCCTCTAAGGAGCTCCCAGATTGCATGGAAACATACAACTAATATGGGCAACAGTATTGGGGTATGATTCCGAAATGTATGATAGCAGACATGCCTAGGTTCGGAGTTACCACTATCTAGCTGGACAGAGCCTCTGTCCAGGACACAGGTAAAATGGCTTCTCTGCACTTACGAAGTCCAGAGTAATAGAGCTGGAGTTCGTAGGGGCACCTCAGTTCATGCTAGGGTGCCCTTACACACAGATACCTACACCCTGCACTATGGGCTAGGAGGGCCTGCCACAGGGGTGACTTATAGTGACCTGGGACAGTGACCTGTAGTGAAAGGGTGTATGCAGCTTTTCACGAAGGCTGCAATGGCAGGTCTGTAGACACATTTTGCATGGGCTCCCATGGGTGGCACAATACTTGCTGCAGCCAATGGGGAACCTCTGGTGCCCCAATGCCCTGGTTACCTAGGAACCGTATATTAGAGACTTATATGGGGGCACCAGTATGCCAATTGTGGGGAGTTGTAAGCAACCAAATTTAGAGGGAGAGAGCAAGTCACTGGGGCCCTGGTTAGCAGGACCCCAGTGAAAACAATCAAAACACACTGACAGCGGGTAAAAAGTTGGGGTAACCATGCCAAAGAGAGAGTACTTTCCTACACTGATTATGTGTCTGGTGGAAATGTTTAGGATAATCAGATGTGCTGCTTATCAGCCTCAATTTTCATCACACTGTGCACGCAGAAAGACTGTTTAGGTGTAAAATGCTTATTTAAAACCTATTAGTAATTTAGAAGTTATTTGGAAGTATGGTATTCAAACTATACAACAGTACCTTAGAATGCTGCTGAAATTAATTTCCCAGAGGATCAGGGCTGAAGAAGAGACTACAACTTTCATGAAAAAGTTGTTCTATTCTTAATCAGGCTCTCACATTTGGATATGTCTGCCTCTAAATTTTTGAAGAGTGGCCTGTTTTGCTATCAGCATCTTCGCATCTAGGATTTACATGTTTCCCAGATTGTGTCTAGGCTGATCACATGTATAAAGTTTGTTGAAAGACCTTTTACATTGTCTGCAATGTCTTTATGATTTACGTGGTAATGTACGTTTAAGTGTTATATCTCGAATGCTGCAGCCTCAGCCTCCAACTGCCCACAGCACACCTTATTATGAGGCTTCTGGATGCCCTTTAGGAATAGTTGGGTAATTGAGATGAAGACTAACATGTATCACACTATGAAATGTAGTACTGACAGTTAAGAGCCTAAATTACTAAACATCCATCAGGAATGTCTTCTGACAGTACTAAAGAAGTTTTCCTGGTCTTAGGTACGATACTACCATCTACCGAATTTGGGGGTGGATTCTGGTCCAAGATTTTTGCCTTCCACTACATCTTTCATGTTGGTTTGGGTCCTTTGAATTTCTGCATAAGAGGTCTTTCTTGATATTTCTATAATCAGATAATGTGAGTGAAGGAAACTGGCCCTTGTTGCAGTTACACCACCTCCCCCTTACACACTTTTTGCCTGATATTGATGCTGACTTGACTGAGTGTGCTGGGATCCTGCTAACCAGGCCCCAGCATTCATTTCCTAAAAATATACCTTTGTTTCCACAATTGGCACACCCCTGGCACACAGATAAGTCCCTTGTAAAAGGTACCAGTGATACCAAGGTTCGTGTGACCAGGGAAGGTCCCTGAGGGCTGCAGCATGTGTTATGCCACCCTATGAGACCCCCTCACCAAGCACATACACATTGCCATGGCAGACTGTGTGTTGGTGGGGAGAAAAAGACAAAGTCGACATGACATCCTTCTTGAGGTGCCATGCCCACAAAACACTGCCTGTGGCATATGTATAGCCCTAAGGTGAGGGCATAGCTGCATGAGCAACATGCCCCTATAGTGTCTAAGTCCATTCTTAGACACTAAGGGGGTTATTCTAACTTTGGAGGAGGTGTTAATCCGTCCCAAAAGTGACGGAAAAGTGACGGATTTACCACCAGCCGTATTACGAGTCCATTATATCCTATGGAACTCGTAATACGGCTGGTGGTATATCCGTCACTTTACCGTCACTTTTGGGACGGATTAACACTCCTCCAAAGTTAGAATAACCCCCTAAGTGCAGTGTGGCCATATTAAGTATATGGTCTGGGAGTTAGTCATTTCGAACTGCACAGTTCCATAATGGCTTCACTGAATACTGGGAAGTCTGGAATCAAACGTATCAGCACAATAAACCCACACTAATGCCAGTGCTGGATTTATTCTAAAAAGCACACAAAGGGCATCTTGGAGATGTCCCCCATACTTTACCCAATCCTCTAGTGTAGGACTGACTGGTCTGTGCCAGCCTGCCACTAGCAGACAAGTTTCTGACCCCATGGGGTGAGGGCCTTTGTGCTCTGAGGCCAGAAACAAAGCCTGCTCTGGGTGGAGGTGCTCCACACCTTCCCCTGCAGGAACTTTAACACCTGGCGGTGAGCCTTAAAGCCTCAGGCCTCATGTTACAGTGCCCCCCAGCTAGTGTAGATGCCCATCGCCCTGGACAAAGCCCCACTTTTGGCAGCAAGTTCGGGTGGAAACTTAGAAAAAACAAGCAAGAGTGACCCCTTCAGCTGGAACCACCCCTAAGGTGCCCAGAGCTTAAGTGACCCCCTCCCTACAGAATCCTCCATCTTGGTTTGGAGGACAGGAGGACTGTTACACCCCACCTCCCCCGCAAGGGAGTGGGCACAGGAAGGGTGTAGCCACCCTCAGGAACAGCAGCCATTGGCTACTGCCCTCTAACCCCTGTAACACCCCTAAATCTTCTATTCAAGGGCTTCCCTGAACCCAGCTCACCAGATTTCTGGCGACCTGACAAGGTTCCATGGACAGCGGCCCTGTCCAAAGAAGAAACAGCAACCAAGGACTCCAGCCTCACTCTGAATGTGTGAGCCCTGACCACTCTGCACCCGACACCCATGGCCTGTGCCCAGGTAGCCCAACCAGCTAGCAAGGATTCCCAAGCGATTCTGAGCAAGTGCCCAACCTGGGCAGACCTCTCCACGATGACACCTGCAGAGGGAATCCCAGGCCCCCTGACTGTGAAAGCTCCTGGCAAAGATATCCGACGCCTAAAGACACACTGCACCCGCAGCCCCCAGGCCTTGGAGAACCCGACCTCCAGTCAAGCAACGTTCAGCAGGTGGCCCTCCTCCCTGTTTAGCCTGCAGTTTGCCCGAGACAACATCCTGGACCTCCCCTGCAACCTCAGAGTGCCCCCCCAGGGTTCACTCAGAGAATCATTGGAGACCAGACACCTTGCTTGCACCCTGCACCCAGCCGCCCCAGCCCTGTTGAGGATGTATGTTTGGTGCCTACTTTTGCTCCCCCTCGCCCCCAGTGCTCCTCTAAACCCCCCAGGTCTGGCCTACAAAGACACGGGTACTTACATGCCTGCAGATCTGAAACCGAGTGCCCCTAGTCTCAATAGAAGCCCACGTTAACTTTGACCTCTGCACCTGGCCGACTCTGTGTAGCTGGTGGTGGGTGTTTGTAGTTAACTTGAACCCCAACCTGTGGACTTCCTAACCCCCGGAGCTTGGAATTCAGTCAAGTACTTACCTGCAAATCGATCTAACTTTTCTTCCCCCCAGGAACTGTTACTAAAAATTGCAGTGTCAACTTTTAAAACAGATAATTGAAAATATTTCAAAAACTGTATAACCTACTGATTTCAAACAAAGTACTATTAATATTTGTGTGAAATATGAATCTATTGAAGTACTTACCTGCAACTTGAATTTTGTGGTTCTAGCTGGGGTCAGAAAAATGGAGGGAGTCAGGCAAAAAGTTGGGGGATGACCACCCTAAGGCTGTCAGGTCTAACATATACTAATATCTCCCCACCTCCACAGGACTATATGGAGTCCTATGGAATATTGCAGTAAATGTCAACTTTTGAATAAGTAAATTGCCACTTACTTGTAAACTGCTTTATCTGCTAAAAACCAAACAAAGTACATTTGATAGATATGCTTGATACCTACTTAAAACTGTACTTATTTACAATAAAGATAAAGTTCTTTTGGTTCTAGTAATAAAGTAACAAAATATAATTTTGCTATATAAAAAACATTGGCCTGGAGTTAGTCATCAAGTGTCAAGAAAAGAGTCATTTCTTGACTGTGTGTGTACAACAAAAGCTTTGCTCTACCCTCTGATAAGCCTAACTGCTCGACCATACTACCACAAAACAGAGCATTAGTATTATCTACTTAGCCTCTGGGGAACCCCTGGCCTCTGTGCACCCTACCTCTCCTTTTGATATACAGAGCCAGCTTCCTACAGTGCAGTCTTGTTGAGCTATTATGACTTACATTGTTACCCAAATTCCTTGTGTCTTGCAAATTGCCAGGACAGCCACTTCTGAATTTAGCCCACTTTGTTTGTTCCTTCTTACTGTGGGATGAACACAAAGCAAATACTATATTTGAACCATTACTTTTTAATGCTCCTCATACAGTATTTTGGGTGATGCCCCGATTGTTTTCCTGCCAGGTTGGTGATGAGTCAATTCTTTTCCTCACAGGAGAGGCAACGTGTGGAATCCTAACTGCGGTGCAGCATTGTTGAAGAAGAAAACTCTCAGGGACAAAGCGCGGGGGAATACAGACACTATGATGAGGGAGTTGTGGTGGAACAGACACTGCAACAGTCCTACAGGTGCTGCATCCATCCTTCTTCAGCCATAAGGCAGGCGCTGCGTCTATTCTACTGTCGCAAGCAAGGTGATCTGTGGATTTGCAGCCGCGGCAATCAGATGCATGGATTTTCTTCCTCAGGACACTGGTTTCCACTTCCAAGAGGCCAGGGACAGGATTTGGCACCACTTGGCAAGTCAGGACTCTTAGCAGAAGAGTCCAGCCGATGGCAGATGAAGTCTTTAATGTCCCGGAGACTTAACAGGAGGTAAGCTCAGTTCATGCACTTGGAGAACCTTGGAAAGCAGGGTGTAGAAAGCAAAGTCCAGTCTTTTGATTCCCAGGACAGAAGCAGCAAGACAGCACAACAAAGCAACAGGCAAAGTGGCAGTTCCTCCTACAGCATCCAGCTCTTCTTCCTGGCAGAATGTCCTCAGTCCAGAAATGTTCTGAAGTTGTGGTCTCAAAAGGCCCAATACTTATACTCATTACTGCCTTTGAAGTAGGCAAACTTCAAAGGAAAGTCTTTGTAGTGCAAAAGACCCTGCCTTTTTCTGTCCTGAGCCCAATTCACACTCCAGGGGTTGGAGACTGCTTTGTGTAAGTACTGGCACAGCCCTATTCAGGTGCAACTGTCAGCATCTCCCTCCACTATAAGCCAGAAAGGCCCATCAGGATATGCAAGGCACACCTCAGCTCCCTTTGTGTGACTGTCTGTAGTGAATTCACAAATAGCCCAACTGTCATCTTGACCCAGGCGTGTATTCCACAGCCAGGCAGAGGAACTGAACAGTTAAGAAACAAAATGACCACTTTCTAAAAGTGGCATTTTCAAACTTACAATTTAAAAAACAACTTCACCAAAAGATGGATTTTTAAATTGTCAGTTCAGAGACCCCCAATTCCACATCTCTATCTGCTCCCAATAGGAAATTACACTTAAAAGATATTTCAAGGTAATCCCCATGTTAGCCTATGGAAGAGTTAGGCCTTGCAATAGTGAAAACCGACATTAGCAGTATTTTACTATCAAGACATGTAAAACACACCAGAACATGTCCTATCTTCTAAATACACTAAACCTTGCCCATAGGTCTACCTAGGGCCTACCTTAAAGGTGATATACATGTAGTAAAAGGGAAGGTTTGGGCCAGGCAAGTGGGTACAACTGGGACCCAACTGGAAGCTCCAAACTGCCCACATAGACACTGCAGTGGCAGGTCTAAGGCACATTTATAGGGCTACTCATGTGGGTGGCACAATAAGGACTGCAGGCCCACTAGTAGCATTTGATTAACAGGCACTGGGCCCCTCTAAAGCACTTTAACGGGGGCCTACTCATAAATCAAATATGCCAATTATAGATAAACCAATTACCAAACCAATTTAGGCAGAGAGCACAAGTGCTTTAGCACTGGTCAGCAGTGGTAAAGTACACAGAGTCCTAAAGCCAGCAAAAATGAAATTCAGCACAGGATTAAAACAGGTCATAAGAAGCCAAAATAAAAACCAGGGAAAACCAAGGCAAGAGCGGGCAAATTTAACAGTAGATGTCACAATATTTTCGAACAATCTCATGTTCAACTTCAATACTTGAGTTTTGGAATCTCCTTCCCTATTCAGTTCTCCACGTACTATTCCAACATGTCTTGCATCCCTAGGTCTTCTCTTACATAAATGTGAAATAACATCCCCTTCTAAAGTTCATCCTCAACCCTCTCTCAAGACACTCAATTCCTTGTAGGTTGCTAGGACATAGCCACCTGAACTAAAGTTGATGTGCCCCTATCAGCAAAACCTATAGAAATGGCACTAATGTTGATTCTTAACAGGCAACACAGCCTAATTCATTCCACATTTTGGCAATTATACCAGAAGTGTGTCAAACAACTGGTCCACAGATCTGGACAGTCTTGTTTAGCAAGAGGAAGGGTGTGATGAGTTGGAACGAATGGATTCTTGAAGCAAAGGAGAAATTACAGACAAATTCTTCATCATTGGTAGAACTCAAACGCAGAATACCTTCTTTTTTAAGTAAAGTAGAACCATTTTGCAAAAATAAATCTGGATATCCTATATGTTCAAAAAGTCCATTAGAATAATAAAGAAACTAAATATAGTGACTGGGCCAAAACGACCAATTTAATTCTTTCTTTTAAAATCCAGGAGAATAGACCTATAAGGTTCTAGTGAAAGCAATTTCTTCTCAAGGCTTGTTTAGAGTCGGAATCCAGGCAATAGCATCTGATAAAGGTATAGATTGAGCCCCGGGTGGCGGTTTTGCAACTCGATTGACTAGAACAACCTTCATGAATGCGGAGTAGCTGCTTTATTTCTGACCCGACACATCCTACAAGCATTCTCCTCACAGGTCTCCATTTACATGGAACATTAACTCAAGTAAATAGAAGCATGTCCTAAGGTGTGTGATATTATGCACAAGCCTCCTGCTTCCAGTCAAATGTCGTTATATTGTAAACATGTTCTTGGTGTAATTATTTATCATTAGGTTATCATCCTACTAAAAATATTTAAAACGCTGCTACTTTAGCAGTGCCTATTAAATCTAAACTCTACCTGGCCAGATATGAAGGGATTAATATTTGCCTAATATGCATGTCCTTTGAGTCTGTTAGTTCTGCCCTCGTTGCTCAAAGAAGGCCAGTTTTTGCTTGCCGAAGTTTGTAAAAGCCCCTTACTTTTCCACTTTGCAGGCAGTGTTTTGTGGTCTTCCTTTAAGGGACCTTTAGAGGTATGAACAAGTGTCCCAATAAAGGACTGGACCACAGGTCAGCAGGGAAAACACTTCTGAAATTTTTTCCAAACAGGCCAAGCTTAAGCATGTATGCAGATCCCTTATTTACTTTGTCCGAAAAGACAGCATGACAAATTACACACATCGCTACAGTCTTACTGTTAGGAAGAAACACAATACAAATTTTAAGCTTGTCGGTCATCATTTATAACCAAGTCAGAAGGAAACAGTGAACATGGTAACTGAACAGATTTCCTGAAGCTGTACACGGACCAAAAATGAATAAGCATCTGCCAAATGACTGTGAAGGGAGAATAAACCAAACACTTCTAAAGTAGAGCCCAGTTCTGAACGGTTCTTTATCAACAATGCACTGTATTCTGGGACACTGGAGCAGCCTGCTGTCTTAAACCAACAACACCCATTAGCTACCTAAGCCTACTGCTGCCAGTTTACGCTCTTAAAAGGAAGAGCTAACATGGAATTTCAGCATGAACTTAGACAGAGACGTTTCTTTCTGCCATAAGAGAGAAACATTTTACATATCACACTGATGCATATTACTTATAGTATGATACAGAGGCATGACTCCAAATGCTTATCATGAGCCTGGTCAACATATAGTTGGGTACCAAGCTTCTCTAAGTAACGCAGGATTTTTACATTGCGAGATGATATGGAGTTTAATCCTAGGTCTCACCTAGAACCAGAGGAGTTATAGGAAGGTAGGCTTAAGGTTGCCTTGTTTGCTTACGTCCAAGAAACGTAAATCGTCATGTTCTGAATTCTATATAATCTTTCAATAACTTTCTTAAGTACCCTGTTGTGCAACACGTAGTAGTGAAGGCATGCCATTAACAGGGCTCTTGTCAGTTTTAGTTGTTTCGGCGTATGAAGAGGCATGAATGCATTCCTAAACCTGGAAATATGAAAACTCGCAACTATGACAAAGTGCTTGCATCAAGGGAAAATGTGAGCATTGGTATCATCCATAGGTTCACATGCTTTAATCATTTCAAATTGTGAAGCTGGAAGTCTACAACAAAATTTGTATAGCAGTGCAAAGAAATTCTGCTAGAAAAATAATAACAAAAATATGCCATTTTAGTAGCACAATTGCCTGGTTAGAATAGACCCAAACATCAGTCAATGAGGAGAGAGAAAGTGCTGAGCTCCACTCTCCTTTGAGTTTTCAGTACTTCAGATTCTTGTATCATTAGTGTGAAAGAATAAAAACAGTAAAAGCCTTAGATCGTAGAAGCAGATGGGTCGTATGTGAACCTATGAAAGATACCAATGTTGGACAACTGTGTGCTTCTTCTAAAGCATTAAGTCTTTTATACATTCACAAATTTGAACCAGAATAGAAATTATAAGCATAACAAACAAGTTACGTACCCTTTGTAACAAATTATCTGGTAGAGACATCCTAGTTGCAGATTCCTTACATTAGAATTTCCCCCCCCCGGCGTCAGACTGGATTAAGAGATTTTTCTTTGAGCAGTACCCTTGTGTGCCATCAGGTAACATTAGTCAATTCTGCATCCGTTGTTGGTATCGTTTTTGCTGTGATGACGTCGCCGTTGTATATAGGCGCCACTCAGGCGTACTGTAAGTTTCTTTTCATAACTTTCCATGCCACAAGCGCCGAGCCATGAAGAACACAGCCTGGTGTGCTAGAACTAGGGCTCTTAAAGGGAGCCCCTAGAAATCAGTTTGCAGAGCGGGGAGAATGGGTGGGTGGTTAAGGAATCTGCAACTAGAAATTGTCTCTACGGATAATTTGTTACCGAAGGCAAGTAACTTGTTCATCTGATAGAGACATCAGGTTGCAGATGCCTTACCTGAGAATAGATACCCAAGCAATACCACCCCCGGATGTGGGTCTGTAAACCAAGATCATACTACGAAGTTCTGTAGAACCGAACGGCCAAAGTATCTGTCCATGAGGACCTGACTGTCCAGACAGTAGTGTTCAGTGAATGTGTGCAGAGACGCCCATTCCAGGACTGGAACTCTGCGTGCTAAAGCAGTGGTTGCGGCAGTTGCTCTAGTGGAGTGACCCTCAGGTGGTTGCTTTTTAGCCAAAGCGCAGCACATTTTGATGCAGGGTATGACAAATCTGGAGATGGTACCTTTCTGCACTGCCCGTCACTTCTTCGCACCCACATAATCAACAAAGAGTTGATCGTCCACTCAGAAGTCTTAGGTGCAATTGAGGTAGAACGTCACTATTTTTTGGATCCAGACGGTTCTCTTCATGAGAAGGATGTTGAGGGGGTGTAAAAAGTAGGCGAGGGGACAGATTGGTCTACCTTAAGGCATGACCACCTTAGGGAGGAAAGAGGAAGCACCACTTTGTCAGGGTGGACAGAGAAAGACGGCTTTGAAGAAAGAGCTTGCAGCTCACTCACTCTGCATGCACAGGTGATGGCAATAGGAAAGGCTGTCTTTAAGGTGATAAGCTGCAAAGGAAAATTATGAAGGGGCTCAAGAGAGCACACTTAAGGTAAGTGAGTCCTACATTCTAGTCCCTCTGGGCATTATGGTATGGGCAGTAGGTGGAAATACTGGGCGAGTCCCTTGAGAAACCTCCCAACAATGGGAGATTTAAACAAGGAGGGTTGATCTGGTAGTCTGAGGAAAGCAGAGAGGGCAGACCGATGACCTTTTAGGGGGCCCAAAGCAGAACTCTGCCAAACAAAAGAACCTCCGACACAGGTGCAGAAAGGGGATCAACAGACTTGTGGGTACACAATGCCACAAATTTGTTCCAGCGACAGGCGTTTACTGTTTTGGTGGATGAACAGCTGGCTGCCAAGATAACAACAGACTTCAAGCAGAAGGTCAAAAAGCTGTCAGCTGCTGCTGTTCAATCTCCACGCAAGAAGGCAGAGACTGGACAGGTTTGGGTGGAGAACCGGCCACTGCTGCTGCAAAATGGCAGTTTCAGTGGCGGATCAATGGCCATGCTCAGAAGCTCCGGATGCCAAACTTTTCATGTCCAGTCCAGAGCCACAAGGATTACTTGGGCCCAGTCGTTCTTGTTCTTCTTGAGAACTCTGGATAGAAGTGGTATTGGTGGGAAGGTGTAGAAGAAGTCTGAGTTCAACTCAAGACAAAAATCGTCTCCGAACGAGTGCGACCTTGGAAACTCCAGCGGGCAAAACAGCCGACATTGTGCCACCTCTGGATGGAGACCCCATGATCGACCATGCATTGATGGCAGAGTCTGCCTGCTCTGGCACAAAGAGAGCCAACCAGCTATTGAACTACCAGGGATATGCCCGGACGTTCCAGCCATGTCCAGAGGTGTAGAGCCTCCTGACCAAGGGACCATGACCCCGGCATGCCCTGCTTGTTACAGTACCACATGGCAGTGGTGTTTTATGTGAAGACCTGCACCACTTTCCCCTTGGGAGGGGGAAGGAATACTGTCAATGCAAGCTTGATTGCCCTGATCTCCAGTAGATTGATGTGGAGCCTGGACTCCGCCGGAGACAAGACACCTCTGATCTCCGCCTCCCACATGTGGCCACCCCATCACAGGAATGATGCATCTGTCACTACCGTCAGATCTGGTTGGGGAAGGGAGAGGGATCCAATCGTGATTTGAATGCCACCACTGCAGATCTTGTGCAGTTCCCTCAGAGATCTAGACCATGTCGGAGAGATTCCCCTGATGTTGCACCCACTGAAACTTCGGGTCCCATTGCAGACCCCACATATGCCATCTGGCATTTGCGACCAGCCGGAAGCAGTAGGCCATGAGGCCCAGCAGCCTCAGAGTAATTTTCACCAAAACCCAGGACAGAGGCTTAAACATCTGTATCATGGCCTGAATATCCTGGACTCGCTTCTCAGGAGGATTTCTCCAAATTTACACTGTGTCCAGAACAGCTCCGATGAAAGGGAGCAGCTACGAGAGAGTCCGGTGTGACTCTGGCACATTTATAGTGAACCCCAGCGAATGTAGGAGGTTCACTGTAGCCTAGAGGTGGGAGATGACAGCCTGGGCCAAGCCCACCTTCAACAACCAGTCACCTAGGAAGACTGAAACCCCTAGCCTGCGCAGATCAGCTGGGACCAGCGCCATCACTTTTGTGAATACCCAAGGGGCACTGGTAAGGCCAAAGAGAAGCAAGGTAAACTGACAGTTCCATGAACTGCAAGTAACACCTGCTGGCTGACAGGACGGGAATATGGAAGTAAGCATCTTGCAACGCTTTGATCCAGTCTCAAGGGCCCATGGGAGGTAGGACCCTAGCCAGAGTGAGCATTTTGAACTTTTCCTGTCCGAGGAAGAGATTGAGGGCCAGGAGGTCTAGGATAGGGTGAAGACTCTTGTCCTTTTTGGGCACCAGAAAGTAGTGGGAATAACAACCATGGCCTACTTCTCGCATAGCAACCCTCTCTATGGCTCCCTTGGCCAAGAGAGCACAGTAGCTTCCTCATGGAGTAGGGCCAAGTGATCCTCTGTCATCCAATCGTAGGATGGTGGCATGGCTGGAAGGGGAATCTCGAAGAGGAGGGAGTAGCCCCTTCGGACTATTTAAAAAACCCACCAGTCCATCGTGATGGATTCTCAGTGTGGCAGGTGATGGCGAATTCTGTCTCCAACTAGTCCAGGATGGTGCGATGGACTAGGAGGGATTGGAGGCTGCAGCAGGGGCAGTGGTAGACTGAGATGACTGCAGCCTCCATGATCCATGGGCATGTTTCATCCTGCTTCTGCCTCACACAAAGGCTGGGCAGCATGTGCTGCAGTGGCTTCAGGGAAATGGACGCAGTTGGGCGCCTCTTCTATAGCCATGAAAGGGACAAAAAGCATACTGAGGGGGGCGGGGAGGAAGGAGCCGCTGTGAGGCCAAGGGATCCAGCTGAAACTCGGGACTCCCTAAAATGCTTGAGTGCTGAGTCTGCTTTGTCTCCAAAGAGACAGGTGCCATCGAAGGGCATGCACATTAGTGATCACTGGACATCCCCCGAAAACCCTAGTCCTCAACCAAGCGTGAAGCCTCAAGGCCACTGTCGACACAACCAATCTGCCTAGTGAGTCGGTTGTGTCCAGCCCACAACGTATTGTAAACTTGGCTGACTCTCCAGTCTGCAATGTCTCAGAAGAGAACGGCCGGCCCCCTTCCTCTGGGACCTGTGCCACCACCTGCGTGACTGTAGCCGGTAAGGTATGGGAAAAGTGGCCCAAAAGGCATGCCGTGTTCATGGACCGCAACGTCAGACTGGAGGAAGAGAACAACTTCTTCCCAAGTTGGTCTAGTCTTTTTTAATCCCTACCGGGGGAGCAGATGGGAATGCGCCAGAAGAGGAAGAAGCCTGGGTGACTGAGCTCTCAGGTGTAGGGTGTTGAGTCAGGAATTTAGATTTGTTAGGCACAGGAGTCCCTGTGCTGGGTTTGGACCACGTCCCCAACAGGACATCAGTGATGGCTTCAATAAAGGGAAAAAGGGGTTCTGAAATAGAAGCCACAGGCTGAAGCATCTCAGTCAGGAGGTTTGTCATGACTGCCACCGAAGGCAGTTCGAGGCCCAGGACCTCAGATGCTCTTCTCACCGCCATGGAATAAGAGGCTCCCTCCTCTGTAGCCACGGTAGGGGGAGAAAGCATGTCAGCATCAGGACAAGTTCAGGACAAGTGTCCAATTCTGGGGCCCAGTCTATTTCTGGATCATCTAGCTGGAATTCTTTATGGTCCTGCAACACCTCCACACTCTCACCGTACCCATAGGTATAAGTATTAGACTCAGGATCCAACCTGGGAAAATGGTCCCTGTCGAAGACTGAATCAGTGTCGAGCGATTCAGGTCCGGGTCGGAGTTGGGAATGAGAATGGGGTCGACGTCGATCGTGAGCCCAACCAGCATCAGAAGTGTTGACGTCTTTGCCGGATCTGGGGAAGGTTGTAATGGCATGACCAGTGTCGGCATGGATCCAATAACGGATCCCGAAGTGCACTCCGGAGTAGAGCCTGAAGCCGCTGGTGTGGAACCGGTGGGGGTTCCCCTACAACCCACCTAGACCCGAGGGCATCACAGTAGGGCCAGTTGGCCCATAAAAAGAGGTGTATGGACTCAAGAGACTCCCCGAATGGGGCAGAGGTGGCTCTGGCTTCCAGAAACTCGGGGTGGCACGGAGCCGACCCAGAAGCAGGCTCCAATGACGGAAGCCTGGAGAGTCTATGACCCGCCCATGACGATTCGTCTGAGCGACGGGTTGAAGTTAAAGAACCTTTTGTTATTCTTTGACTTCTGCGACCCGAATGTCCCGAGGACTTGGAGTGGGACGAAGAAGAGTAGTGGTGGCTCCGCAAGCAGTCTCATGATCTTTCCTTCAAATAAGACCGGGAGCAATGAGGAGCTGAGCACCGGCCACCAGGAGCTTTAGGGACGCTCCCTCAAAGCTTTCATGTTCATGGCACGACACTCGGAGCACAACTGCTGGTCATGGTTGCGCTCCGGGAATCACAAGCACACGAGGTGCGGATCAGTCAAAGACAGCATGCGGTGATAGGAGTCACACAGCTTCAATCAGGTCTTGCAGGAAGACATCTCACTGAATCAAGTAGTCAAAAAGGTCTACAAAAAGGTTGAAAAGTAAGTCAAAAAACGACTGAGGGTAGCTCTTCTACAGATCTGCTCACAGGCTGGTGCGAAGAAAAAAACTGACATCAGTGCGCCGGGGTGGCTCTTGTTTATGAATGCAACGTCATCACGATGCCAACGACGGACACGGAGTAGACTGACGCCACCTAATGGCACGCAAAGATACTGCTAGTAGAAAAATCTGTGGCTCCAGTCTAACGCCTGGGGGAAATTCGAAGGTAAGCAATCTGCAACTAGAAGTCTCTATCAGATATACTGTAACAATTTTAAATGGATTATATCTAAGAGGGATACCTGAGGTCTGACTGTGCCATTTGTAGATGAGAGGTAATATTTGATGAGGCTGAACCAATACTGGACAGAAGCCATTATCCTGTCAGCAGATGCAGGGACACTTAAATTTGGTTTGATAAGGTTTAGTAGAAGATGAAGCTCTGGCTAGGACTAGAATGTGTCAGCAATAAGGAGGAATATTTAACTATTCTAACTCCAGACCAGTGACTGGTGGGCCCATGCTGAAGATACGAGGGTCAGTCGGCAGGGATCTCTCTTGGCTTTACAGAGAACTCTCAGGATGATTGGAAGCAATGAGAAGGCATAAACAAAGGCATGAAACTATGATATGGAAAAGATACCTTCCTTATGACCCCAAGTGCCACTGTGATGGTGAAGTACCCACATTTCTTGCTCAACAGCGTCTCAAAGAGATCTAATGATGGGCAACCATACTGTAGGAAGATCATGACTGCCACATACTGATTTAGTTCCCACTCATCTCTATTGATAACATGTGTCCATTTGTTGACAACTCATGAGAGGTGTTCTGCCATTAGTTTGAGCCTGTGCTCTACCATCAAACTCCACAGGCACTGTGCTTTTTCTAACAGTGCATGAAACTTTGTGCCAACCTATTTATTGATGTAAAATATGGAAGTCATGTCTTCAGTTCTTACAAGCACTGGCGCCTTTGCAGAAAATATTGCAGATCATTTTAGAATTCTATGAGCTTCAAGATATCTATGTGAAAGTCATTCTTTGGTGTCGACAAGTGGCTCCTTGTTTCTCATTCTTAATGGTGAGCTCTCCATCCTTCTAGGGACAAATATGTTATCATGATGCGAGTTGTCTGATGTTGGTAGATTAAGCCCTGTTTAGGTTGTCTTGATACAGCCACCATATTTAATATGTCCGTGTAGGAAGTTGGCTCTGTATGTACTATTTCAAAGTAAGAAATAGCATGCACAGAGTCGAATGTTTCCCCTTAGAGGTAAGATAGTGGCAAAAAGAGATAATTCTAATGCTCTATTTTGTGGTAGTGTGGTCGAGCAGTAGGCTTACCAGAGGGTAGTGTTAAGCATTTGTTGTACACACACAGGCAATAAATGAGGAACACACACTCGAAGACAATTCCAGGCCAATAGTTTTTTATATAGAAAAATATATTTTCTTAGTTTATTTTAAGAACCACAGGTTCAAGATTTACAAACAATACTTTAAATGAAAGGTATATCACTCAGGTATTCTAGGAACTTTGAATTATCACAATAGCATGTACAGACTTGACAAAAATTGCAATAAGCTATTTTAAAAGTGGACATTGTAAAAATCAACAGTTCCTGGGGGAGATAAGTAATTGTTAAGTTCACAGGTAAGTAAAAACACTTACAGGGTTCAAAGTTGGGTCCAAGGTCTTTGGAGGGCAGACCAGGGGGGTTTTGTAGGGCACCGGGGGGGGGCCTCACAAGCAGGCACAGAAAGTACACTCTCAGCGGCACAGGGGCGGCCGGGTGCAGAGTGCAAACATGCATTGGGTTTTCAATAGGAATCAATGGGGAGACCAGGGGGTCTCTTCAATGATGCACGCAGGCACAGGGGGGGCTCCTTGGGGTAGCCACCACCTGGGCTAGGCAGAGGGTCGCCTGGGGGTCGCTCCTGCACTGGAGTTCAGTTCCTTCAGGTCCTGGGGGCTGCGGGTGCAGTGTGGCGTGGTTTCCAGGCGTCTGGTTCCTTGAAGCAGGCAGTCGCTGTCAGGGGGAGCCTCTGGAAATCCTCTGCAGGCGCTGTGGGGGCTCAGGGGGGGAGGGGGCGGTCAACTCTGGCTACTCACGGGCTCGCAGTCGCCAAGGAGTCCTCCCTGTAGTGTTAGATTTCCGCAGGTCGAGGCGGGGGCGTTGGGTGCAGAGTGGAAAGTCTCAAGCTTCCGCTGGGAAAAGTGTGGCCTTTAAAAGTTGATTCTTTGTAACCAAAAGTTGCAGTTTCTTGAACAGGGCCGCTGTTCTCGGGAGCTTCTTGGTCCTTTAGATGCAGGGTAGCCCTCTGAGGCTTCAGAGGTCGCTGGACTCTGTTGGATGCGTCGCTGTTTTCTTCGAAGTAGGGAGACAGGCTGGTGAGGCTGAGGCCAAATCAGTTGTCGTCTCCGTCTTCATTGCAGGGCTTCAGGTCAGCAGTCCTTCTTCTTTAGGTTGCAGGAATCTGTCTTTCTCGGTTCTGGGAGCCCGTAAATACTCAATTTAGGGGTGTATTTAGGTCTGGGAGGGCTACTTGCCCTGAGGGTGGCTACACCCTCTTTGTGCCTCCTCCCTGTGGGGAGGGGGGCACATCCCTAATCCTCTTGGGGGAATCCTCCATCTGCAAGATGGAGGATTTCTAAAAGTAAGAGTCATC
Source organism: Pleurodeles waltl (assembly GCF_031143425.1). NCBI lineage: Eukaryota > Metazoa > Chordata > Amphibia > Caudata > Salamandridae > Pleurodeles > Pleurodeles waltl. Next base: position 351,579,857 of record NC_090440.1, read on the forward strand.
TCAGGACACCTTAGGGGCTGTCCTGACTGGGGAGGGACTCCTCCTTGTTTTTCTCACTACCTCCTCCTGCCTTGCCGCCAAAAGTGGGGGCCATTGCCGGAGGGGGTGGGCAACTCCACTAGCTGGAGTGCCCTCGGGTGCTGTAAAAAAGGGGACAGTTCCTGCAGGGGGAGGTGAGAAGAAGGCTTTGTTCCTGGCCACAGAGTGACAAAGGCACTCTCCCCATGTGGCCAGCAACATGTCTGGTGTGTGGCAGGCTGGCAAAAACTAGTCAGCCCACACTGGAAGTCGGGTATGTTTTCAGGGGGTATCTCTAAGATGCCCTCTGGGTGTATTTTTACAATAAAGTGCACCCTGGCATCAGTGTGCATTTATTGTGCTGAGAAGTTTGATACCAAAATTCCCAGTTTTCAGTGTAGCCATTATGGTGCTGTGGAGTTTGTGTTTGACAGACTCCCAGCCCATGTACTCTTATGGCTACCCTGCACTTACAATGTCTAAGGTTTTGCTTTGACAGTGTAGGGGCATAGTGCTCATGCAAATATTCCCTCACCTGTGGTATAGTGCACCCTGCCGTAGGGCTGTAAGGATTGCTAGAGGGGTTACTTACCTATGCCACAGGCAGTGTGAGGTTGGCATGGCACTGAGGGGAGTGAGATGTCGACTTAGTCATTTTCTCCCCACCAGCACACACAAGCTGGCAAGCAGTGTGTATGTGCTGAGTGAGGGGTCCCTAGGGTGGCATAAGACATGCTGCAGCCCTTAGAGACCTTCCCTGGCATCAGGGCCCTTAGTACCAGGGGTACTAGTTACAAGGGACTTACCTGGGTGCTAGGGTTGTGCCAATAGTGGAGACAAAGGTACAGTTTAGGGAAAGAACATTGGTGCTGGGTCCTGGTTAGCAGGGTCCCAGCACACTTTCAGATCATAACCTGGCAGCAGCAAAGGCAAAACGTCAGGGGGTAACCATGCCAAGGAGGCATTTCCTTACAGGGACCAAAAGGGAAGTTTGCAAAAAAACATTTTTAGGCTGACAAGTGCAGCAGAATTGTTATCGGTATAGATGAGACAATGCTGGGTGGTAGGAATTTTGTGGATTCCTGCAGATTCCGGAAGGTTCCATCACAAAAATGTTGGAAAAATGTGTGATTTCCAGCAAAGTTGGAGGTTTGCAGGGCATTGTGGGTACAAAAATGGTGCGGGGTGCATGTGACACACACCACTCTGGAATCACTCAGATGTTTAGTTGTCAGATGTGTCTAGGTCTTGTGGATTTTTCTACATGGCAACATCCCAAAGTCCATAAAGTGCAGCCCTCACCATTCCAAGTGGGACGATTTTGAGAGTAAGCCAAGCTCTCATGGCCCAAATGTAAAACTAAAACCCCAAATAATCAAATGTCTTTTTGCTTGCTGTGGGATAAGATGTTTTAGAGTGCGGGGGAGAGCTGAAAGATTGTTACCCCCTTCAGTTGAGATGGGGGCGTAACCAGGCCCATACTGATTGGTAGCAACAACCCCAATTCTTTTTTTAAAATTTTTTTTATTCCCTGGTATCTAGTAGACTTTCTGCCCCCGCCCCCCCCCCGCAATTGGGGAGCAGAGCGCATGACATCTTAGTGCTTCCCAGGGAAGTCGTGGTCACTCAGGTCCCAACCAGTTCTCTCATACACAGTGTGGTCTCATATATAAATCACAAAGGCAGTTTGAGTTTTAAAGATTGGTTTAATAAAACTACTGCATTTTAGATAACAAGGCGTGAGCCGCAATAACCAGAACCATACAACACAGTAGGATTGAAATAGTAACGAGGAGAGTGGAACATAAGAATAACGCTATCATGGTGCAACTAGATTACGTCCTCTCTTCTAAGTTCTATTTGAGCACAGCATGTTAAGCTCTAAGCCTGCCTTTCAGGTTCCCCCGGGAGGACATCGACCCTCATGCCTGAGCAAAGGCCTGTGATCGGGATCAGCATCTGCAACAGGGCAGTCAGCGTCTAGTTGTGGGTTCCTGGTCGGAATCTCCCTCTTACGTGTACCAGGACTAGGAAGTGTTTTTATGACTAACACGCCGGTGTTCTAAGAAACGTCCCTACGTAAGAATGTGTACTTTCTACGAACCCTAAAGACTAAACTTCTACCACGTCTATCGGTAATGTACCAAACTGTATCCTTGACTGAAGCATTGAGCAAGCAAGAATGTATTGTTTGAGAACTTCAGTGCTGAAGTAAGCTAAACAGTGTGATAGAAGAAAATAAAACAAGACCGTGAAACTGGTTATTGTAAAATAACAGTGCGAGGCTAAATAAAATGCATCTAGGACAAAGTGCAGAGGCAGAAAGCTACATTAAAAATGGCTACACTACACCCTCCCCTTGTCGGTAGAAAGTGCTTTAAACTGAAGCTAAAAATGCCCTATGCTAAAAAATAATTAAAACCCTACAGAATTTCAACAAGTCAAGAGGACACCAAAGCACATTAATCCTCAATTTAGAAATAAGCATGCGTCTAAGAGACAAATTCATGTAACAGTGTTAATTTAGACCAGATCCAATTCAAGCAGTGGTCATGGAAAACAGGACATTCTCCACTTCGGCAGATGACAAGACCGGAAAATCCACAGCAAAGACTATCAAGGAGCAGGTGTGTTCCAAAGCCCCAGTGTCAACCAAGGCGGCATCCCATACAGAGTCCGTGAACTGTTTTTCCTTGAAACTGTGTGTTTTTTGCGGTCTAGCCCCTAGGCTGTCTCGACCGATACTGGAATATATTTCCGCTATTATTTTAGGCAGTTCCCGCTCCTGATCTAGCTGCGGGACGTCCCGAAGACGCATACGCACCGCAAGTGCAACTGCCTCCCCTTTAATATTACTTAGTATTATTGAAGAAACTGTGGCAAAGTTGCCCATCAGTTGTATTCCTAAATCTAAGGTTGGGGCAGCCCCGTATTCATCCTGAATCTGTTTAAGCACTTCCGGTTGGTTGGCCAAGGTCGGTGTACCGTGTGCCGTTGTATAGAGCGCGGCAAACACCGTGCCCCATGTATTACAATGTTCCGATGTGGGAACCATGCCAAATGGTTAACACATAGTTAATATTCTATTTTTGTCCTGAGGTCCCGTATGGGGAAATACCACCTCCAGCATATTAATTTTCTGTGCCAGCCAAAATTGAGTCTCCTCAAGTTTGATGGAACTTTACCCATGACAGAGTGTACAGTCACCGGGTTTATACCTGGTGTTACTGCATGTGGTTGTGCTGGAGTAGCACGCGCTGGGTTTGTATTTAGTGTCTGCATCACAAATTGTACTAAGCGTCTATATGTAGCCGTTAAGTCTGTACATAAACAACAAACTTCAGTCACCGGCATATTTGCAACCGCAGGATGTGGTGTATATGTGGCCAATAAAGGCCAGGTCGGACCATCATTACTCAGTGAACCTAACCTTACTGGCAATATTGTATGGGGTAGGGCGCCATCAAGCCAATTATGATGTTCTTGATAAGATAGAGGTATCTCTAGGTATGCGTACGCCCTGTACTGGCCAGGCGCGTTCGCAACCGTATGTGTGAGAAATGTATTTGTATTCCCATCAACTGCTGGAAATGTGACCCAGGAGTAGAAAAGTTCTGTTCTATTGGCTGTATGGGCGGCCACCACAAACGTGACTGGACCACCCTGGATCGTAAGACCATGTGTAAGCAAATGTGCTGTGAGCGGCTGTCTCATATTAAGAGCTATTTGTGTTACCTGGGGATTCGCCATTAGAAAAACAGCTATGGTTCAGAGACGGCACACCAAAACAGGGTCTTTCCTTTTAAAGTTCAAGCTTGAACAACCATCTGCTATATTTAGGGTTACCTATATCGCGGTGGTGGAAGTCCTCAGTGCCACGGACGTCTCCGTTAAAGGAACTGAGGGATCATTATAATATATGAGACCAAGAGAGACTGGTGGACCCGAAAATTAGAGCCAGACCAATTGTTGGCGGCTACTGGACTACTAGATTTTTGGGCAGCAAGATAATTCACAGTGTGGGGGACTAAGTCTAACCCACAGTGAAGGACCCTTGTCACCCCAAATCCGGGTTGAGCTCAGGCTAACTAGCGGTGCCTTATCTCTCCCAAAGGGAAGAGACAATTGGGCAGCCGAGCGCATGACATCTTAGTGCTTCCCAGGGAAGTCGTGGTTACTCAGGTCCCAACCAGTTCTCTCATACACAGTGTGGTCTCATATATAAATGACAAAGGCAGTTTGAGTTTTAAAGATTGGTTTAATAAAACGACTACATTTTAGATAACAAGGCGCGAGCTGCAATAACCAGAACCATACAACACAGTAGGACTGAAATAGTCACGAGGAGAGTGAAACATAAGAATAACGCTATCATGGTGCAACTAGATTACGTTCTCTCTTCTAAGTTCTATTTTGAGCACAGCATGTTAAGCTCGAAGCCTGCGCCTTTCAGGTTCCCCCGGGAGGACATCGACCCTCATACCTGAGCAAAGGCCTTTGATTTGATCGGGATCAGCATCTGCAACAGGGCAGTCAGCGTCTAGTTGTGGGTTCCTGGTCAGAAACTCCCTCTTACGTGTACCAGGACTAGGAAGTGTTTTTATGACTAACACGCCAGTGTTCTAAGAAACGTCCCTACGTAAAAATGTTTACTTTCTACGAACCCTAAAGACTAAACTTCTACCACGTCTATCGGCAATGTACCAGACTGTATCCTTGACTGAAGCACAGAGCGAGCAAGAATGTATTGTTTGAGAACTTCAGTGCTGAAGTAAGCTAAACAGGCCCATATGCCCCCAATGGGGGGGGGGGGGTGGTGAATATGGCCAACAGTAATGTGCCCCCATGGGGAGTGACCCTTACCCAAGGGGCTGCCCCCCTAAAGAAAAGACACGCATGCATACACACACACACACACACACACACACACACACACACCAATCCATGGTGCCTAAGTGGTTTCTGCCCCCATGGGAGCAGATTGGCCTAACAAAATACGGCCGATATGCCCCCAATGGAGGCAGAAATGATCTAAATACAATTTGCCCCCCAGTGGAGTGACTATTGTCTAAGGGGTCGCTCCCCACCTCTAAAAAAAAATAAAATAAAAAAATCCCCAAAAATTTATCCCTGGCGCCTAGAGGCTTCTGCCCTCCCCGCGGGCAGATCGGCCTGATAACAATAGGCCGATCTGCCCGAGGGGGGGCAGAAATGGCCTAAAATAAATGTGCCCCCCCCGGCCGGGGAGCGACCCTTGCCTACAGGGTCACTCCCTTGCGCGACATTGACGCAAAAAAAAAGATCCCCGGTGCCTAGTGGTTTCTGCCCCCCTTGGGGGTAGATTGACCTAAAGTCGGCCGATCTGCCCCCAAGGGGGGCAGAAATGGTCTAAATACAATTTGCCCACCAGGGGAGCGACCCTTGCCTAATGGGTCGCTCCCCATCTGTAAAACAACAAAAATCCCTGGTGCCTAGTGGTTTCTGCCCCCCTTGGGGGCAGATCAGCCTAATTAAAATAGGCTGATCTGCCCACCAGGGGGGTAGAAATGGCCTAAAATAATTTTGACCCCAGGGGAATGACCCTTGCCTAAGGGGTCGCTCCCCACCTCTAAAAAAAAAAAAAAAAAAGAAGAAGAAAAAAAATGATCCCTGGTGCCTAGAGGTTTCTGCCTCCCCCGGGGGCAGATTGGCCTAATAATAGGCCGATCTGCCCCAAAGGGGGGCAGAAAAGGCCTTAAAAAAATGCCCCCCTGGGGAGCCACCCTTGCCCAAGGGGTCGCACCCCTTATGCCAATTTCCTGTAATGAATTAATCCCTGGTGTCTAGTGGGCATTTAAAAAGCCGGATTGCTTTACAATTCGGCTTTTGAAATGCTCTGAGAGACTTCAAAAGGTAAGGAAATACCTTTCCTTCCCTTTAAAGCCTCTCAGGCCTCCTCCACGTGATCGGAAGAGAAATACTGAGCATTTCTCTTCCGATCGCCCTGGAAGCTGAGCTTCCAGCGCGATGGGAGGAGGCCTCTGTGACATCACAGGGTGGGGGTGGGGGGGTCGGGGATGGAAGGAAAGGGCTTCACTTTCCATCCCTACCTTGGGCGGTAACCCCACAGAGGGAGCGCTAGCACTCCCTCTGGGCTCTGTGCCCAGGACGTAATGGTTACGTCCTGGGCACACAAGCACTGTGCCGCAGGACGTAACCATTACGTTCTGGGCAAAGAAGGGGTTAACTGCAAATTTTCAGAGACACCAATGCTGATGGGCGGTGGAAGAAAGTGGCCTGTTGACTCACTTTACACTTATGAGTAGTAATGGTTTTGCCAAGAAACAACAGAGGAAACAATGGGACAACCTGACACAGGTGATCACTTACAATGTTCCTGCCGGTGATGTCTGCACCTACTTAACATGAAACACATACAAAATCAAAAAGTGTGTTCAACTGAGCATTGAAGCAACAATGGGGTCCCCCCAAAAGATCCCGTTGGAACAAAAAGTACTATGTCAACGAAGAAGTGATAAAATGTGTAAGAATGTAAATAGCATGTCTTGCAAGAATATAGTGTTTGCTGCTGGTCACATCAAGCATGTCAATTTACCAGATGGATGGTTATTTTCTTCTGGAAATATCGCCAGCGCAGTGGCAGCCGTTGCACCTGTGGAGTGAGCATGTAAGCCTTCTGGGGTTTCATCTTTACTAGCCTTCAAAATATCTTTATGTGGAGAACAATTCCCTGGGAGACACAGCGTTTTTGTCCTGCTTTCCTTTTTTATGTTACAGAGAAATCCATGAAGTGTTGCTCGTCCAGGCAATAATCCCTGGTCTGACCGATATAAAAACTCAGTGCCCTCTTGTTACATTATGTATGTTTCAATAGGACTATATCACCCATAAGGGTATCCTGGTGCTTCTTAGGTCAGTGAGGCTGGCCCAGGGAAGTCTTACTTGAAGAGCTAGGTCTTCAAGAAGCAAAGAGGAGGTCCTGATGTAGTGTGAGAGGTCATTCCATGCTTTAGGAGCAGTGTAGAAGGCTCATCCTCGTGCTATGCTTTTGCGTGTGCATGGTATTTGAGTAAGCTGAGCTGAGGTGCCTGGAGGGTTGGTAGAAATGTAATCGGTTGTTTAGTTAAGCTGGTCGTATCTTGCCCGGTGCCTTGTATGTGTGTAATTGCTTAATATTGTGTGTGCCGATATATAGGGAGCCAATGTAGTTCCCTTAGTTGTGTGATGAAGAGGGCCTGGCATGGGAGGTCGAGTACCAGTCTGGCTGCTGCATTGTCTGAGGGGTCAGGGTGTTAGCGCAGGCAGTGATGCAGTTCTTGAAATTATTTAGGTCTCTAAATAGGTTACCTGTATGTTTGTTTTTTTGTGGAGGACAGAAGTCTAGCCCACCTCCAATAATCTGTTCCAGTGTTGGTGGTCAGGGCCGGTCACAGAGGCTCTTCTATGCTGGGGAGTGTTGATTGAGAAGTTGACAATAGTGTGGTCTGTCCAGGTGATTAAGTGGGATTGCTGATCACAATGTTGCTGAATGAGGTGAAGACAGGGTCTGCAATGTGTCTGGCTGCATGGGTGGGGGCTGACATACGTTGGGTGTGTCCAAGGTTAGAGTCTTTCAAAGAGCGTGGCTAATTGAGATTCGTTCCTACCTGCTAGGTAGAATTGGTCTCCTAGGAGGATGGAGGCACTAGAGTTGATCGATAGTAGGGCGACAAAGTCCAGGATGTTGCTGGTGAAGTTCATCCTAGGTTCTGGGGGGGGGGGGTGGTGGGGGGGGGGGTCGGCAGATCAGAGTTCCGCTTAGTGTGAAGTTGGCTGTGACTTAATAGTTTGAAGTTGAGGTGTTCCATATATTCGGTTCCAGCTTCTGAGCTGATGCTGCAACCGATGCTCTCTTAAAAATAGCGTTTCCTCATTCAGGTTTATGATGGTGGTCCTGCCTGACAATCTTGTAGCCAGCAGGGATGGCTGAGACAATGTCTGGTGTTGATGCTTTGGTCAGCTAGGTTTCGGTTAAGAAAAGGAGGTCCGGAAAGGAGTTGAAGACCAATACACTGTCATTTAGAATCCCTTCAATGCCTCATTATTCAACATATCAAATACCTTATTGCTAATAGCAGGGCATGGCAAACGAAATTGGGGAGCTAAAGTAAACAAAATATTTGGTTTCAGCAAAACTGAGTCAGTATTTAAGTAATCGATAGCGATGGATTTAACTTTCATTCATAGCTAGAAAAGAAAAACTGACTTGTTATATGCTGGCGTGCATGTGTTAAATCATTTATGCTATGATTTAAGAAATGCAGCACAGCATGGTAGATGTTTTGATTTTGAAAATTACATATTGTCATGAAGTTGCCCCTCTGACCAAGCTGTAGCCAAATATATTCCTTTACCTCAAGTTCAGCTTATAAAGTTCCACACCTACATCGAAACAGCATAGAGATCAATGCACCCAGTGAGTTTTATTATACAGTAGAAATTACATTAATAAATAATGTGGTACTAGCTGAATGAGTCAAATAGTTAATACATTTGTATTTCTGTAGATAATTAGCAGACAATTATAAGGTAAGTATCCAACAACATTCAAATAGAAATTCTAGAATTTACTTAGGAAAAAAGTCTAGATTTTACATATCAAGAATCAGTTATTTGGGGGATTCTCTGCTGAAAAGGATGGAAGAGAATGAAGTGCACTACATTCCCTAAGCATTGTGTTTACATATATAAACGGAGTGAGGGTTGACTAGAGCTAGAATCAAGTTATGCGATGTTGACAGAATGCTTTCTTGCAAGTCAAACTCTCACTAGTCTTGCACTATATGGTGCACATTCCTCAGGTATTTTTATGGCCAAATTAAGTACAGGTGTTGGTACTCTATTCAGTATAAGCATTATATTAATGGAGCCAACATTAGCATTCATCAATTTTTAAACAAATAGCTCTGTGAATTGTACAGTTCATTAACAACTCTTCATGATGGAAGTTGGCAAACAATATGGGGCAGAGGCTTCCGTCTCTATTTATGTAATAATAATATGGTTGGAGACAGCAGTTTCCATGCACAAACCACACAATACCTCTTTTCAATAGGAGCAAAATGCATAATCAATACACACAGCTGCCACATAAATGACAAAGTTGATACATTACTCTCTAAATCTCTTGCTGTGGATTTTCGTGACTGCTGAAGATGCCATCGGACTGCCAATCCCTGAACTGGCTGGTGAGCCTTGTGAAACTGGTGTCATGCAATAAGGAGAATTCTGACTTGCCGGAGACAGAGATGCGTCACTGGGCACACTTAATCCAGACTCTATAATAAATTTGAGAGAGGTTAAAACACCACTTCCAAATTATATTTTAAAACAAAGTGCCCAAAATAAATGCTAGAAATTGATATGGTCAAAGACTCTGTTCCATTTAAAAAAAAAAAAAAAAAAAAAAAAAAGAGCCTTACGAGATGGATTGTATTTCATACAAATGTTCTATATCACATTATCAACATCACAAAGTGGAAGGTTATCCAATTGCTCAATTTTATTTTTCTCTTGCATTACTCTTATAAAAACAGTTAGAAAAGTAAAAGAAAGAGGCAGCATTGTAACCGGTGTTCCTTGCAAGGCTCAGTGATCTGAAATTACAGATGAATTAGGTTACGTTATTTGAGAATGTTATAAAGCACAATTAACATTGTGGAGCATGTCACAGTGCTGTAAAAGAAGTATAGGTGTAAAAAACACTGCAAAAAAGGATTACAATGTAAAAATCCATGTATTCATCCGTTTATATGAATTCATTACACAGGTTTCCTTCCTTTCGGATAAAGGAATTTCATTTGATTCCTGAGTGTCTCGCACTATGAAAGATTTCCCACTGTTTCATCAAACAGCTTTGGGAACACCAACCTACAGTTGGGCTCACTGATCGAAAAATTCTGATAGGAATATCTTTGAAGAATACTCTGCTCAAAAGAGAAGGTTTTGGCGTACTCCTCTCTTGATACATAAAACATGGCACCGGCAGCCACTGCAGATTGGAAGTGTTTTATGAACACAATAACATTATCCAAGTCCGTGCAGAGTCTTGGCTGCAGCATTATCAAGAAACAAACTCTACAATATGCTTTCCAGGTAGACAGAGAGTGAAATACCAAAATGTAGTTTAGATTGATCAAAAGCATTTATGTGCCATACCGGTCTTAGAAAAGGAAAAAAAAAGCAATACGTCTCTACACCATCCGAAGGAAAATGGGAAAAATCATGTGAGACTAGTAGGAGCTCTATATCGACTGAATGGGAATGCAGATAGAACTCTTTTCATAAATAAGATGTCCCCGCTTCCCTACCAATGTAAATTCCGGTCCATTTATAGATGCTTCTGGGCTCCAGACAGGCTTCACAAATTGGACCTAACAAACTCCAACAAATGCAGGCATTATGCAGATGATATACAAGACCTCGATCACTTACTATTCCACTACAAAGTCATCAAAGACTATTGGAATAATATTGCGCACACATTCAACCCGTTCTGCCACACTGATATCTCACTCAACCACTCTGTGCTATCTCTAGGACCGTATACATCAAACCTTCACTCTGTACTTAGCAAATAGGAACTCACTCTTCTTGACTATTTATTAACTACTAGGAGTCAAACCATCCTAACTGACTGGAAAAGCGCAAACAATATCTCCCACCACATAGTGAGTAGGGGTATGTTTTATAATAAGTGCCGACAACAATACATAGTCAGTAATTCCCCTCAACATTTTCCAAAGCCTCACAGAACAAACTTAAAAAAGATCAATCCCCGAACATATAGGCACTCACAGGTATATTACTACTCAATACGAAAAGTTATGAGTATTCTCTGTTATGCTAGCATGCTTTACTAGATTCAAACTCCCCTGTCCACCCTGGCCCCATCTCTCCATTACGTGCCACACTAGGTACAGCCTTTCTACACTGTTCATGTGTCAATTACTGTTTTAAATTCATATCATAGCTAATGCAATTCACAGTGGCCATGTACAGGCATCCCACACCATAAAAGGTTCTTGTTTTTCTCATACTTTGCTATAATGTTACAAATACAGCACATACAAAGTTGGAGGAAAAAAGTTCTCTTTTCCATGCAAAGTTTTGTGTTCAACCATCTACAGCTTTAGTGTTTTGGATTGAGGACAAGTGTCCCAATCACCAATGAATGAGAGAAGAAGGTTAAACCACAGGCAAAAAAATATTATAGCTGTGTAAAATATTCAGGTCATAAATTTGGAGGACGTAAGACAGAATGCAACCCAAAGGGTCATTTATACTCTTCCGCTTGTTGTAACAAGTGACATTTTCAATATTTGAATCCTCTACACACCACTGCCAATAATGGGAGTTGGGCCAGTGAGTGCACAGTAATCTTTAAAAGTAGCATTAACAAATCATATAGAAGTGGCTTTTAAGCAGAAGTGCTCTTTATTGGTTATCTGAAGAAGCAGTAGTGGGGACGGGTGAGTGGATAATTAAGAGAATGATTCAATGGTTGGATGAATGGAAAGGTGAGTAGCTGCATGGCTAATCACTGGCTTAATGTGGCCTGGCCTACTGCCCCCTCAATATATATTTTTGTGCCAATGATATTAGTTCGAGACAGTTACAGTTTTGTACCAAATCTAAAAAAAAAAATGTGTCAGTACTTGACATCAAAGGCTTAAAAGAAATGTTCTGGGAATCTACCACAGAAGAATGTGATAACTATTCAAATGAATGTTTCTGAAGACAGCACTACCAGTTCATTTGTGGTAGTACCTTTAGCCAGTTGTGAAGAATTCCACAGAACACTGCTTAATAGATTCAAAGGGCTTTGATGAAACGAGTAACTTCATTTTCAAGCCAATTTACAAGCTCCAAAATTAGTACAATAGTTTTATACGAGGACTCCAGACAAGATTCTTGTATGCTACTCTTACCCAAGTCGACAATACATTAACCCACTTGTCTTCTTTCAACGCACACAGATTATCTATTTAGTCCTCGTGTGGAATCATGCTCACTTAATTTCTGTTATTACCCATTGCTGCACAAATATCCTTATGTACACATTCTAATCCTAGGCTATCCCCTGGGTGCCCTCAACCAACTGCAAGGTTACCATAGTTCAACTGGTATCTGAATTGCACAGAGAAGTACAGTACATTGCCCAAAAGAAATTGAAGATGACTGAAAATATCAACAACAGTTTTTTGCTGGTACATTTGACCACAAAGTACAGGGAAACTGCTCTTTGTGTACCAAACAGCATCACCACTGAGGGCAGTCATTCCAGACAAAATGTACCCTACCTTATCCTCATAATGCCTTTTCATGTAAAAGCAATTGAAATAAATGCACCAATGGGCAGCAGGAAGAGCAGACATCTTGGGCAGATCAGATGGTTGGAACACAGACTGGCATCAGTTCAATGCATCAAAGGACAACATGCTCATAACCAGTCAGCATTGTGGCACCCTCATCTAAAAAGGAGGGGCGACCATACTGATCACTCCCCTAGTAACCCTGGTGTTGGGTCGTCAAGGAGTCTGGAGGTCAGATATTGTCAAAGATGGACCGACCAGTGAGATTGATGGAGATTGCCATGTTTGGTAGGGAAGGGAACTGTGAGTAATTAATGAACTTTAAGTCAGGAATATGGTTAATTTGAAGGGTTAAGATGAGTCTCGAGATGCTGAGTGTTGCTCAGCACATAGGACCAGAGAAGAGTATACAGCTGTTTTTCATATCTGCTACCTGCTGCCTCAAAACCAGCACACAACATACATTTAACTGTTCAACATTTTATTAATTATAGTAAAACATATAAAAAGTACTTTACATAAAAAATGAAACTAAAAGTTTGCACATAACCATCAAGAGTTAAACAGTGAAATCAATAATTTATATAATACTGAGATATATCTCAAATAAAGCTATCAAAAACAAAATAATGGGCTACTCTGATAACAGGGGCACAACATATGCATATACGCATAGTAATACAGCCAGAGTTAGCAATACATCAATCAAAGAAAGTCCACATAACAACCATCTCCACCCCCCCACAAATTCAGATTGCTAACAGAAGTGTATAGAGCATTGTTACAAGGCCGCTGGGAACTAGTTATTGAATCCAATTTAGGTTCCAAGGGGTAAGCTATGTTATGTAATTATTCTCTCACCGGTGTGGCTCACCTGGGCAGAGAAAGGCTGCTAATTGAGCATTTCTTCAATTTCTGATGACTATACATTACCAGGTTTACCCATGTAAGTTGGGTCTATATGATTAAACAGTTGGTTTTGAGCACGCAATTTTGGGTTTTACATTAGGTATGTGCTCTGTTATGACACACACTTCTTTTGTCACGTTCCTCATCCTTATAATACGTTTTAACCTGTGTGTGTGTGTGTCTGTATTTTATCTGTTTAGTCCTGATGAGACCCTTTATTTCCTTAAGGGGTCGAAACGTTGTTAGACTGGACTCAGAATGAACCTAGTAATGTGACCCTTTGAATTTAATTGGGTTACAAGCATGAACTCTATTTAAAGTGGGTCGCTTCAGTTATTTTTTTCGAAACTCTTGTTATGTTGTTCTATGTTATTTTGTGTGTTTTGTTGTAACCTGAAGGTTCCATGTTTGTTGTTCGCAGTCTTATATGAGCCTTGCACAAATACATCTATGTTTATATTGATTTAATCATTTTTATTTATTTCTCTGGTGATCTGAGGTGGTCTTTACTTCCTACTGTGGAGCTATTAATGCGATTGTGTGTAAAATTCATTGATGTTTACCAACAAGAACCATTCTGCTTAGAAGAAAAGTGTTTTGGCTTGGGTTCTTTTTAAGTAGGGATACCTTTGTTTTTTTATAGAAACCTGTCAAGGGGCAGCTAGTGTCCCCCTTATAACGATACTTGCTTAGGCCCCATGATCAGTGTGGTTTCACCAGCCCATAATTCCCCTGACATGCAAGACATTCACAACTCCTACATGGAGGAACAAGAAATTATCTACCTCCCCATCAATGACTAATTCTGTGGGATTATGGATACCACCATCCATCGGCGGTCTCGGAGGCTAAGGCAGCACTTGAAAAGAAACTGTCCCAACTTGCAGCGCACTGCCTATGACCCTTCGACCTAAGGGCAGAACCTAAGGAGTCATCCACCCTTATGCCTATAGGCAGACCCGAGACACCCCAGACCACAGGAAGGAAGCACGCAGGTTTGATACAGACACCTTTGACAGACTTAGAGGTGCTTTTCGAGGGCATAACTCTTGAACCTCCCTCCCAGACCCCCATCTCCCACACACTGACTTAACCTAGCTCCATCATCTACCCCCCACCCTCCCACCATCCCCAGATGGCGACGACTCACCCCCCACAGATGGAGACACTGAGCCAGAGAGACCCTAGTGCCACAGTCCTACCCCGAAACCAGCTGACTTAGAAGGCAAGGTGACCCCGGGGTTAGATTCAGAAATGCTCGATTCCAACGAGCTCCTAGACCCCTGCTCCTCCAAGTGGGTCCCCGCTGATAAGGTTGTCACTTACGTGGCAGTGAGACTGAGGAAACCTCTGGACAAGGAAGTCTGTAATAGGCTCAAGGCCTAATGCCCCCACCCTTCGCTGACAGGTAAGCCTTACCCCAGAAATCGACTCCACGCATGGTGACTTCCCTCCCGAAACACATACGTGACCCAAAAAAGGGCATCAAGAGATCCTGGCAATCCTGCCAGGACAATTCTTGGATGTGGCAGGGCCTCTCACAAAAATACTTTACATGGGAAAGGATGCAAAGGCCTACAGATCCCGGATAGCCCCAGAGACCCTTTGAGGATAGGCAAAGAGGGCGAGAATATTTCTTGGCAATGCCAACTGTGTCCTGGAGACAAACCGAAGATCCCTACTGATCAAAATTGACCTCAAATTAGGGGACTTGGCCCCATCTAAGGCCGGACCAGCGGCACAAGGCGGCTTGTTCAGGGAGCCTTTTATTAAGGAGCTCAGCTTGCTTATCTCCATCTATAACTCACTGGACAAAGCACAATTGTCCATAAAAAAATATATTTATACCTCAGGTTTCACTGGGGCCCGCAGGGAACACCAGGCCAGCCATGGAAAGCAACAAGCATCTGTCCAAGGTCAAACCTCTAGTATCAGGACCAAATCAGAACCAAACAAGATTTGATGGGTTCTGTCCCACGCGAGGATACCATTGTCAACAGAGGAGGATACAGAGGCTGACACCAGCAAAGTACCGCTCACGGTGAGTGTTATCCCTTTTCCCTATGTAAAATTAGGAGGCTGGTTGGCAAACTTTGTCCACAATTGGAGAACCCCAAGGTCCAATGCAGGGGACCTACAGACCATCAGAGGGCTCCAGATTTAATTCTTAGGCTCCCCTGTACAGTCCCAGACCCCTCCACTTCTCTGAAGAGGAATCCTCCTTAGTCAAGGCAGAGGTCCAAGAACTTTCGTCCAAAGGGGCCATAATTCAGACACCCATCCATACAGGTTTCTCAGCAATGTATTTTCGGTGGACAAACATGACGCCAGCAAATGCCATCATCAATCTCTGGCAATTCAACAAGTGGTTAGTCTACCACCACTTCAAGATAAAAAGCATTCACCTTCTCAGAGGCCTCCTTTTCCCCAATGACTGGTTTGTGCATTTAGACCTAAAAGACACCAATTTGACAGTCCTGAAATTCCAGCCACATCAGAGCTTCCTCTAATGCCAGTGGCGTCTCACCACATACAAATTCACCTCCCTCCCCTTCAGACTGTCCTCAGCCCCATGGTATTTCCCTAAGAATCTCCAACCTGTGGCGGGGCATCTACGAGCCATGTGTCCGTCTCAGTGTATTTAGAAGATCTCTTGCTCATGAACCAGGACACTACAACAGGACACATCTTCACTGGGAGATGTAGGGGGGGAGGGGTTGATCTGTTACAGTCCCTGGATTTTCTTAGCAACGAGAACAAATCAGTCCCATCCTGACGCAATACATTGTCTTCCTCAGGTTTCTAGTGGACTTTGTCGCAGCGACCCGGAGTCTCCCTTCCAGGAAGGTGGCCAAAATCAGACATGGGCTGATCCACACACTGACCAAACCAACTACATCCCTTCGAGAGATTGCCAGGGTGGTGGGGCTTCTATCCTCCTCCAAACAAGCCATTTTATCCAGCCCTTAACACTACAGCACCCTTCAAAGAATAAAAGTCTCACCTCCGGAAGGGTCTGACATACACCCAGTATGTTACCCTAGCAGATGAGGCGAATGGGGAAAGACACTGGTGGTTAGCCCATATGGGTGGCATGGAGAGGCTGTAGGAAAATAGCTCTGTATATACTATACCAAAATGAGGTATAGTGTTCAGAGTCCACAGGTTCCCCAGAGGCTTAACAGAGGCTAAATTAGATAACACTAATGCTCTCTTTTGTGGTAGTGTGGCTTATCAGAGGGTACTGCAAAGCATTTGTTGTACACACACAGTCTGGAAATGAGGCACATGCTCAATGGCTATCTCCTGGCCAATGGTTTTTATATAGAAAAAAATTTATTGTGTTTCTTTATAACTAGAACCAGAAGAACATTGTTGCAGGTAAGTACAGTTCTACTTAGGTATCAAACATATGTATCAAATATACATTGTTTAGTTTTAGCAGATAAAGCAATTTGCAAGTAAGTAGCAATTTTCTATTTCGTAAGTTGACACTGCAATTTTCCATAGGAGTCAGAGTCCTCTGGGGAGGGGAAGTATTAAAATAGTTAAAAGGTAAGTACACAACTTACTACTTCCATCTTCAGAGGTTAGTATGTCCACAGATCGAAGTTTAGGTTGATCCCAAAAGTGCACCACCAGCAAAACGGGCCCAGCTAGGTGCAGAGGTCAAAGTTGCCGTTGGGTTTGCAATGGAATCCTATGAGGATATACTTGGATATGATCTGCTTGCAGGTAAGTACCCACATCTTCAGAGAGCACACCTGGGGGGCTTAGGTGAGCACCAGGTGGGCACAGGTAGCCACCAATCACACATCCTCAGCAGCACAGAGGCAGCCGGGTGCAGGATGCAAACACAAGGCTGGGCACCCAATGCTTTTCAATAGGGCGACCCCGGGGGTCACAAAAGATGCTGTAGGCAGGGTCCAGGGAGTCGGTTCAGGAAAACCACAGGATGGACAAGGAGGAGGGTTGCCTGCTGAATGTCGCTGGACCATCGGTCTGATTCTCTAAGGCCTGGGGACTATGGGTGCAGGGGTATCACTAGGCGTCGGGAATCTTCATCGAATCCCATCACGGTCAGAGGGGGTCCTCTGGTTTCAGGCTGCAGGCACTGGTTGTTGGTCAACCCAGGGTAAACACAAGATCGGAATCGCCTGGGGACCTGCTCTGGACCGGTGGACCACCTGGACACAGACGTTGGGTGCAAAGTGGGCAGGACTCACGGATCCGGGGCGGTTCTGGAGTTCTTTTTGGAGTTTCATGTGGACAGGCCTGCTGTTCTCTGGAGTCCTCTGCTGGGCAGGCAGTCCTCTGGGGGTTTGTAGAGGTCGCTCGTCATGCAGGATGCATCGCCTTATTGAGCAGGGCTTCTAAACCTGTAGATAGGCTGGTAGAGCTGGGGTTAAGTCACTTGGTGCCCAGAGTCTTCTCTGTTGGGGTCGGTTAGCAGTCCTCCTTGTTTCTTTCTTCTCTAGGTCGCCAGGAATCTGGTGAGCTGGGTTCTGGGGTGCCCTTAAATCCTAGATTTAGGAGTGTTACAGGGGTCAGAGGGCAGTAGTCAATTGCAACTGTCCCAGAGGGTGGCTACACCCTTCCTGTGCCCACTCCCTTTGGGGAGGAGAGCATATTCCTCACCCTACTCTTCCCTGTCCTCTAAACCAAGATAGAGGATTCTGCAGGGTGGGGTTCACTGCAGCTCTGGACACTTTAGGGGTGGTCATAACAGGAGTGGTAACTCCTCCCTGTTTTACCTAATTTTCCCGCTGGACATGCCACCAAAAAAGTGGGGCTTTGTCCAGGGACGCGCAGTTCCTGGGCACTATAACAGGAGGCCTGAGCCTTTGAGGCTCACCACCAAGTGTTTCAGTTCCTGCAGGGTGGAGGTGTGAAGCATCTCTATCCCGAGCAGTCTGTTTTAGACTGCAGAGAGCACAAAGGCTCTTACCGCATGGGGGTCAGAAATGTGTCTTTTAGTGGCAGGCTGGCACAGACTGGTCAGCCTTAGACTAAAGCAATGGTTAAAATACAGCTGGGATCTCTAAAATGCCCTCTGGATGCATTGTACAATAACTCTAACACTGGCATCCGTGTGGGTTTATTGTGCTGAGAAGTTTGATAGCAAACTTCCCAGCCTTCAGTGAAGCCATCTTGAGTTGTGGAGTTCGTAATGACAAACTCCCAGCCCATGTACTTAATATAGCCACACTGCACTTACAATGTCTAGGAATGGACTTAGACACTGTAGGGGCATATTGCTCATGCAGCTATGCCCTCACCTGTGGTATAGTGCACCCTGCCGTAGGGCTGTAAGGTCTGCTAGAGAGGTGACTTACCTATGCCAAATGTAGCAGTTGGTGGGCATGGTACCCTGAGAGGGATGCCATGTCGACTTTGCTTTTTTCTGCCTACGAGCACACACATTCTGCAATGACAGTGTGCATGTGCTTGGTGAGGGGTCCCCTGAGTTGGCACAATACATGATGCAGCCTTTAGGGACCCTCCCTGGTCACAGGGCCCTTGGTACCACTGGTACCGTTTACAAGGGACTTAGCTGTGTGCCAGGGGTGTGCCAATTTTGGGACAATGGTACAGTTTAGGCAAAGAATACAGGTGCTGGGGCCTGATTAGCAGGATCCAAGCACACACTCAGTCAAGTCAGCATCAATATCAGGCAAAAAGTGTGTGTGTGTGTGGTTGGGGGTAAACCATGCCAAAATGGGCACTTTTTTATAAAACCCCCTCCCAAACGAGAGAGGATGAGACTAACATTTCCCAAGAGTCTTCATTGTCTAAGTGGAAGAACCTGGAAAGTCCATCTGCATTGGCATGGGCAGTCCCAGGTCTATGTTCCACTGAAACGTATATTCCCTGTAGGAAGATGGACCACCTCAAAAGTATAAGGTTCTCACCTTTCATTTGCAAAAGCCATTTGAGAGGTCTGTGGTCAGTTTGCATAATGACATGAGTACCAAACAAGTAAGGTTTAAACCTTTTCAGGGGTCAAACCACAACAAAGGCCTCCTTTGCAATAGTACTCCAATGCTGCCCCGGGAGAGTAACCTGCTAAGGAAAGCAACATGCTGGTCATGGCCATCATCGTTGGTTTGGGGCAGGACTGCCGCTATACCATGTTAAGAGGCATTGGTCTGCACAATCAACAGGCTTACAGTAGTTTGGAGCTTTGAAAACTGGTGCAGAGCACATTGCCTCCTTCAGGGTGTATGAGTCCAGTTGACCTTTTTGGGCATCTTTTTAGAGGTCAGTTATGTGAGGGGGGAAGGGGTGTCACAATGGACACATACCCCTTCACAAACCACCTGTAATAACCAATCAAGCCAAGGAATGCCCTGGCAGTGAGTCTGAGTTTTTGGAGCTTCCCAGTCCAGAATTGTCTGGATCTTGGGCTGTAAAGGTTGCACTTGGTATTCACCTATAAGGTGGCCCAGGTATACAACACTGCCTTGTCCAATCTGGCATTTTAATGCCTTGATAGTGAGGCCTGCTGATT
The DNA here is from genome assembly GCF_031143425.1 of Pleurodeles waltl. Taxonomy (NCBI): domain Eukaryota; kingdom Metazoa; phylum Chordata; class Amphibia; order Caudata; family Salamandridae; genus Pleurodeles; species Pleurodeles waltl. The sequence goes on from NC_090440.1 coordinate 351,599,648, forward strand.
GCAGAGCCTGCAGGACCTTCCCCAGGTGGATCAGGTGATCCTGCCAGGAGCTAAATACAGCAATCTCATCTAGATATGCTGCACTAAAGGACTCCAAGCCAAGCAAGGACTTGATTCACCAACCTCTGGAAGTTGGCAGGGGCATTCTTTAAACCAAGGGCATAACAGTGAACTGATAATGCCAATCAGGTGTAGAGAATGTGGTATTTTCTTTTGCTCCAGGTACCATCCTAATTTGCCAGTACCTTGCAGTTAGGTGCTTAAGACTTTGGCTGCACCTAACTTGTCAATTAATTTGTCTGCTCAGGGTACCGGTTTGCATTGGTTTCAGGGACAGAGTTGAGACATCTATAGCCCACACAGAACCTCTTTTCTCTCTTGCCATCTTTGGTATGATGATTGCGGACCAAGACCACTGGGCTAGCCCAGGGACAGTCAGAGTGCTCAATTACCCCTAACTCCAGCATCTTGTGGACTTCCACTTTGATACTCTCTTTGACTTGGTAAGACTGTCTGTATAGTTTTGTTTTGACAGGTAAACTGTCTCCCGTGTCCACGTCATGGGTACACAGGTGTGTCTATCCAGGGGTTAAGGAGAAGAGTTCAGCATACTGATGCAGGACTTGCCTGCAGTCAGCCTGCTGTTGGGCAGAGAGGTTGTCTGAGTAGACCACTCAATCAACTGACCCATCTTTATGGTTGTGTGAGAGGAGGTCAGGGAGAGGTTCACTCTCTGCTTCCTGATCCTCATCAGTAACCATCAGCATGGTCAAATCAGCCCTGCCACAGTGGAGTTTGAGGGAGGTTCATACAGATCACACCTTTGGGTGTCCTGCTAGTGCCCAGGTCTACCAAGTAGGTGACCTAACTCTTCTTTTCCAAGAAAGGGTAATGGCCACTGCATTTAAGTGCCCTGGAAGCCAACGGCTCCAGAATCCATACCTTCTGCCCTGGTTTGAACTCCACCAGTGCAGCCTTTTGGTCAAACCACTGCTTCTGGAGCTGTTGGATGGCCTTAAGGTTTTTGGATGCCTTTTCCATGTCCTCAGCCATCTTACAGCAGAGGACAAGCACACCACATCTTGCTTAGGCTCATGGAGCGGTCTCTCCCAACCTTCCATCACAAGTGCAAGTGGTCTCCTAACAGTGTGGCCAAGCATAAGTTCAAAGGGGGGAAACCCTACTCCGTTCTGAGACACACCCCTCTGTTGGCAAAAAGCAAGCATGGCAGGAGGACATCCCATTTCCTTTTGAATTTTTCAGGGAGCCCCATGATCATACCCTCCAATGTCCTTTTGAACCTTTCAACAAGTCCTTTGTCTGTGGATGGTATGGTGTGGTGAACTTGTAGGTCACCAAACACTCACTACACATGTGTTTTAGGTAAGCTGACATGAAGTTGGCAGCTCTGTCAGAAAACACCTCTTACGAAACTCTACCCTGGTAAAGATACCAATAAGGGCTTTGGCTACTGCAGGAGCCGTAGCAGACCTAAGGGGAATAGCTTCAGGATACCTGGTAGCATGCTCCACTACTACCGGTATATATTGGTTTCCTGAGGCTGTGGGCGGTTCAAGTGGACCCACTATGTCCACACCAAACCTTTCAAAAGGAACCCAAACCACTGGTAGTGGAATTAGGGGGCTTTTGTGTGGCCACCTGTCTTGCCGCTGGCTTGGCAGGAGACAGAGGAGCTGCAAAACTCCTTCACCTTTTGAGACATGTTGGGCCAGTAGAAATGGCTGACAAGCCTATTCAAAGTTTTAGTTTGGCCCAGATGCCCAGCTATGGGGATGTCATGGGCTAAAGAGAGGATGAATTCCCTAAAGTGCAGAGGCATTACCACTCTCCCGGTTGCACCAGGTTTGGGGTCTCTGGACTCAGTGTATAGGAGCCCCTCCTCCCAAAAGACCATGTGGGAGGCACTGACATCTCCCCTCTTCTGTGTAGCTGCTTGCTGTCACAGGACAGGTTCTTTGACGCTGGTACAGCTGGTCCCTAGAGGGTCCCTGTAGGAAAGTACCCTCTTTCTTGGCATGTCACACACATTTGCTACCTGTTGTCAGTGTGTTTGACTGTGTTCCTGCTAACCAGGACCCCAGTGATTATGATCTCTCCCTTCTAACTTGGTTACTTGTACCATTTTCACCCCACATTTGGCATACTGGTGCCCCCATGTAAATCCCTAGTATATGGTACCCAATGCATTGGGAGACCAGGGGATCCCCATAGGCCATGGGCTGCAGCATGTATTATTCCACCCATGGGGAGCCCATGCAAAGTATAACTGCAGGCCTGTCATTGCAGCCTGTGTGAAAGGGTGCATGCACCCTTTTCACTACAGGTCACTGCACCAGGTCACTGTAAGTCACCCCTATGGGAGGCCCTCCTAGCCCAGAGGGCAGGGTGCAAGTACCTGTGTGTGAGGGCACCCCTGCGCTAGCATGGGTGCTCACACAAACCCCAGTTCCATTTTTCTGGACTTCGTGAGTGCGGGGACGCCATTTTATGCATGTACTTGACATAGGTCACTACCCACATCCAGCTACATAATGGCAACTCCAAACCTAGGCATGTTTGGTATCAAATATGTGGGAATCATACCCAAATACTGTTGCCAGTATTGGAAGTAAGATTCTATGCACTGTGGGGGCTCCTTAAAGGACCTGCGGCATTGCTCCTATCAGCCTTCTGGTGTTTTCCGAGCAGCCCAAGCTGCTGCCACCCCTTAGACAGGTTTCTGCCCTCCTGCTGCTTGAACAGTTCAAGCCCAGGAATGCAGAACAAAGGATTTCCTTTGGGAGAGAAAATTAATACCCTCTCCTTTTGAAAATAGGTGTTACATGGCTTGGGAAAGGGGGCCTCCTTAAACCATTGGTATGCTTTAAAGAGCACATTTGGTGCCCTCCATGCATAAACCAGTCTACACAGTTTCAGGGACCTCCAGTCCCTGCGCTGGCACGAAACTGGACAATGGAGAGGTGAGTGACCACTCCCCTGTCCATCACCACCCCAGGAGTGATGCCCAGAGCTCCTCCAGAGGGTCCCTGCGTTCTGACATCTTAAATGCAGAGTTGGCAGGGACCACTGGGAGTGGACAGGTCAAGCAGGTGACGTCAGAGCTACCTCCTGATAGATGGTCACGTGGCTAGGTGACCAACCCCTTTTTCAGGGCTATTTAGGGTCTCTCTCTAGGGTGGGTCCTCAGATTAGGCTTGCAATATTACAGCAGGACTCCACTGCAACCTCTACTTCGACTTCTAGACACTGGAACCACAACTGGACCCTCCAGGAACTGACAATATACATCCACAACAAGACTCTGCTTGCAAACATTGTTTTCATGGCTCCTTCCAGCTACTGCAACTTTTACCCGTCTGTGCATCCTCTGAGGGCGGCAAGTCTTCAGTCTGCATGAGAAGGAAGAAGGAATCTCCTTGGAATGAAGGGGGTCACTCACCTGCATCCGCAGGCACCAACTGCAACAACGACCGGCTGCGTGGATCTCCTCTCATCCAGAGCTGCGTGGTTCCTAAGTGGTAGTCTGGAGTAGTCCTCTTGGTCCTCTCTGTCAGCTGTCCAACTTCGGTAGAGGTAAGCCCTTGCCTGCCCAAGCAGGACAGTACCCCTGTGTACTGAGTCTCTTGCAGATACCATATGCCTTGTTTGCACCACCTCCAAGGGATCTTCAGGCTCAGTGTAGCCCCAGCCCCCATCACTCCTTCCTGCGACGCACAGCCCTCTGTATGCTTCTCCTGCGGCGTGGGACCCTTCACCAGTTGTGCTGCATGGGCTCCTCTGCGTCTCCTGGTTCCTCGTCCAGTGGGTCTCTTGGGGGGCTGCCTCTTCTTTGGACTCTTCGCCTTGTAGAGGGTCCCCCTAGGACTACCCCTGTGGGTAGAGTCCTCCTGGACCTTGCTGGTCCCAGGCAGCTCCACTTTTGCTTCACCATGACTTTTGCCTTTGGCAAGGCATGTTGGTGGCTTTTCCACACCACTAACTGCAATCATCCATCCGGCGTGGGATGTTGACTGCATCCTCCAGGAAACTCTTCATCTGCTCCACAGCTGCATGCCTGGCCATCTTCATCCTACCGTCGACCACCTCCTGCAGCCACAGCTGGGTGGGTAGTAGCGCCTACTCCTCCTGGACTCTTCTGTGACTTCTGGACTTGTTCCCCTTCTTTCACAGCTCTTCCTCTTCAGGAATCTATCTGCTGGTTTCTTGCAGTCTTGTCTGGGGGTTACATTTTCTTCATTTTCTTCCTTTTTGATGGTTTGGGGAAAATCTAGTAATTTACTCCTTTCCTCCTGGTCGCTAGTGGGCACTGTGATACTTACCTTTGGGGTTTCCTAGTGCCCCCAACTCCCCTCTACACATTCCACTTACCTAGGTGGGGGTCCTGCATTTGTATTCCATTTTTTTAGTATATGGTTTGGGCTCCCCCTAGGATCACTAATGTCTATTTGCATTTGCACTGTTTTCTATAAAACTTTTTATGCCCTTTTCTGATAACTAGTGTACATATTCAATGTGTTAAGTTACCTCCTGTTGGAGGGCTGCCTCTAGTACTTTTTGGTATTGGGTCACTAAAATAAAGTATCTTTATTTTTGTAACACTGAGTGTTTTCTTTCATGTGTGTAAATGCTGTGTGACTACAGCGGTATTGCACGAGCTTTGCATGTCTTCCTGATAAGCTTTGGCTGCTCATCCACAGCTACCTCTGGAGAGCATGGCTTCTAGAAACAGCCTACACTAATAGGGGATACCTAGACCTGGTATAAGGTGTAAGTACCTCAGGTACCCACCACACACCAGGCCAGTTTCCTACAGTCCCCCTGGGCCAAAGAGCTCTACCTGATAAGGATCAAGCTTCTTTGGCTCAGTTCTCTCAGAGGATGTCAAGCCCTTTCCTGGAGGAGAGGAATCCTGTGTTTTTTGCTGCTCACAGGCTGGTCCCCCAGTCTTCTTGCATTTTCTCTTGGAAGGTTGGGCTATTATTCCAGGCTCCAACAGTTTTTGTTTACACAGTGCTCGGCATTGTGTTCTAGTTTTTACAGACACCATCTCAGGGATTCCCAGCATGGCTGCATGGGTTTTGAGTTCTACCTCAGTCCATGCTGGGAATCTGTCAGAGGAACAGCCTGGCTGCCCAAATGACTCATCTGGACTACTTTGCTCAGAAGGACTGCTGCCCTGCTGCCTTCTGACTTTGCTGAAAGGTCTCTGCCTTCCCTAAAAGGGCTCTCCAAGGGCTTGGATTGAGATTCCCTCCTGACCCGAAGTCTCAGGGCCAAGAAAGACTTCGCCTACTAGCTTCTAGCTAGTTTTCTGAGTTCAGCAAATCGAGCACAGACTCCACTGCCCGATGCCACACCGCTGCCTGTGGCCTCTGGCTCTGTGGTCCTCACTGCACGCAACAGCCATAACCTGCAATGCAAGTCTGACTCGCCACTGATGTCCTGCAGTGTGATCACGACACTGAAGTCAACACATTGCGTCTTGACCAAGTGGATTCATCAACCCCGCCGGGTCACAAGGAATCAACACCTTGCCATCAATGCTGCACTAGCTCCCCCTGCAACTGGACAGAATCGCCGCTTCCCGTCCCCCTGCCTCCAAGTGTGGAACTGATGCCTCACCTCCACGGATGCTGTAATGGACTGACATGCACCGGCTCCAGCAACGCATCACCTCTAGGACTCTGTGAAACATCTGTTTCTTCAACTGCAAAGGTACTGTGTGCCTGGGGGTCCGGATTAAGTGGAATGAGTCTCTAACGATGCAGTGGTTGCCCCAGTTGGAGCAATTGTGTTTCTATTTGCTTTAGTGGTATTTAATCTTTAAAAATGCATAACTTTGCTTGTCTACATTGGATTTTCATCGTTTTGACCTTATTTGATTCAGATAAATATAAACTATTTTTCTAAACCTGTGTGGTATTTTTGTGGTGTTTTAACTGTGTTACTGTATGAGTTATTGTACACATACTTTACACATTGCCTTCTACATTAAGCCTGCCAGCTCTGTGCCAAGCTACCAGAGGGTGAGCACAGGATAATTTGAGTTGTGTTATGACTTACCCTGACTAGGATTGTGGTCCCTACTTGACAAGGGTGTATATCTCTGACAACTAGAGACTCAATTTCTAACAGTATAGTTAACAGGTAAGTACACAACTTGTGAGTTCAGTCATTGGAAGTTAGGATGTCCATAGGTTGAAGTTTAGGTTGACCCCAAAAGTGCACCACCAGCAACACAGGGCAGGCTGGGTGCAGAGGTCAAAGTGGATGTTGGGTTTGCAATGGAATCCTATGAGGACTGGGGGTGCTTGGAAAAGATCAGCTTGCATGTAAGTACCCGCATCTTCAGAGAACAGACCTGGGGGCTTTAAGTGAGCACTGAGGGCAGGGGGTTGGCAGCCACAGGTAGTCATCAATCACACACCCTCATAAGGACCGGGACAACCGGTTGCAGGGTGCAAACACAAGGCTGGGTGCCCAATGCTTTTTAGTAGGGGCACCCCAGGGTCACAGAAGATGCTGCAGGCTGGGTCCAGGGGTCAGTTGCGGAAATCCACATGCTGGACAAGGAGGGCCGCCTGCTGAACGTCCTTTAGGCATAGAGAATCTTCGGCGGATCCGGTCACGGTCAGAGGGGTCCTCTGGTTTCAGGCTGCAGATGTCATTGTGTTGGCCATTTTGAAGCAGGGATTCTAAAGTTCCAGGCAGGCTGGTAGGGCTGGGGTCAAGTCAGTTGGTGTCCTGAGTCTTCTCTGCTGGGGTCGGCTGAGCAGTCCTTCTTGAGGTCACCAGGAATCTGGTGAGCTAGGTTCAGGGTGCCCTAAAATCCTAGATTTAGGGGCGTTACAGGGGTCAGAGGGCAGTAGCCAATGGCTACTGTCCCCGAGAGTGGCTGTAGTAAAGTACCCTCTTTTTGGCATGGTTACCCCCACTTTTTGTCTGTCAGTATTTTTTGACTGTGTTCACTGGGATCCTGCAACTCAGGACCTCAGTGTCTGTGCTCTCTCCCTCCAAATTTAGATGCTTAGGACTTAGCACACCCCACAATTGGCATATTGGTGCCACCGTGTAAGCCCCTAGTATATGGTACTTAGGTACTCAGGGCATTGGGGCACTAGGGGTTCCCTATAGGCTGCAGCATGTATTGTGCTACCCATGGGAGCCCATGCAAAATGTGTCTGCAGGCCTGCCATTGCAGCTTTCGTGAAAAGGTGCATACATCCTTTCACTACAGGTCACTGCCCCAGGTCACTATAAGTCACCCCTGTGGCAGGCCCTCCTAGCCCAGAGGGTAGGGTGTAGGTACCTGTGTGTGAGAGCACCCCTGCAGGAGCAGAGGTGCCCCTACGAACTCCAGCTCCATTTTCCTTGACTTTGTAAGTACGGGGAAGCCATTTTACCTGTGTCCAGCTACATAATGGTAACTCTGAACCTGGTCATGTTTGGTATCAAACATGTGGGAATCATACCCCAATACTGTTGCCAGTATTGGTTGTATGATTCCATACATTCTGAGGGCTCCTTAGAGGACTCACAGCATTGCTCCTACTGGTCTTTTGGGCTTTTCCAGACAGCCCACATTGCTGCCACTCCACAGACAGGTTTCTGCCCTCCTGCTGCTTGATCAGCTCAAGCAGAGGAAGGCAGAAAAGAGGATTTCCTTATGGAGAGCGCAGCGACACCTTCTCCCTTTGGGAATAGGTGTTATATGGCTTGGGCGGGGTAGCCTCCCCAAGCCACTGGTAAGCTTTGAAGGGCACATTTGGTGCCCTCTGCATAAAACGGTTTGCACTATTTCAGGGACCCCCGTTCCCTGCTCTGGCACGAAACTAAACAATAGAAAGAGGAGTAACCACTGCCTTGTCGATCACCACCCCAGGGGTGGTGCCCAGAGCTCCTCGTGGTGGCCACTTGATTCTGCTACCTTGAATCCAAGGTGGGCAGAGGCCCCTGGGAGCATCTGAGTGGCCAGGTCAGGCAGGTGACACCCCAGTCACCTCCTGATACACCCTACTAGGTGACCAGTCCCCCTTCCTGGGCTATTTAGGGTCACCCTCCAGGTTGGGTCTTCGGATTCAACGTGCAAGATTCCAGCAGGACTCCTCGGCATCATTTACTTCATCTTCTGGCCACCAGGACTGCAACAGGACCCCCCAGGAACCAACAATCTGCAACTCCAACGACAACTTTGTTCTGCAACATTGTTTCTCTGGCTCCTTCCAGCAACTGCAACATTTCCCTAGCTGTGCATCCTCTGAGGGTGATGAGTCTTCAGTCTGCACAAAAAGCAATCAGGAATCTCCCTTGGCATGAAGGACTTACTCCCCTGCATCCGCAGGCAACTACTGCAACAACGTTTGGCTGCGTGGATCCTCTCTTGCTAAACTGCGTGAATCCTGCAAAACAGGTGATGGTCTGGAGTGGTCCCCTCAGTCCTCTCTACCAGCTGTCTAACTTGGGAGACTGTGGGCCCTTGCAGGACAGTGCCCGTATGCACATCTACTCTTGCAGCTACCAAGGCTTGTTGTCTCCTCTTCCAAGGGATTGTCAGGCTCAATGTAGCCCCAAGCCTCCAGCACTCTTCTCTGCAAAGCACAGTCTCCAGCCTGCTGCTCCTGCGACTCCTCTCCAGGTGAGAGAGCAGGCCTCACTGCGACTCCTGATCCTGCTGCATGTGAGCTGCCTGTGTGGGCTGCACTGCTGACGGTCACGTGGGACTCACCCCCCCCACCCCTCTCCCCCACACCCCCCTTCCTCCCTGGGTTGAGTCCTCCTGGACCTTGATGGTCCCCGGCAGCTCTGAAAATCTCCACCGACAAATTTTGGGTTGGCCAAGGCTTCTTTGTGGTTTTCCAACACCACTGACTGACTGCAATTCTTCTTCTGTTGTGGGACATTGCCTGCATCACTTCTGGAACTCTTCTCCTACCCCAGTGCTGCACAGCTGACTTCTTGCCTCCACCGCTAACCTGGTCCCACATCTCCAGAAGGGTGGGTAATGGCTCCTGCCACAACCGCACACTCCACCTTGAACTGGACTTGGTCCCCATCTTTTGCAGGTCCTCCCTCTGTAAGGATCAACTTTTTGGTTTCTTCCAGTCTTGTCTGGGTCATGCACAGTCCTTTTCCAAAGTTCTCCTGTGGGTTTGAGGGAAAAAAAACATGTGCTTACCTCCTCTCTCCTGGTCGCGGGGGGCGGGGGCAACACACCCTGGCACTTACCTTCTGGGGTTCCTAATTCCTCCAGCTCCCCTCTACAGATTCCACTTCCTTGGGTGGGGGACTGCCTTTTACATTCCACTTACTTGCTATATGGTTTGGTGTCCCCCTGGGGCCTTTCCTGTTTTACTATTTGTTATTGCTTTCTATGCTAACCACTGACTTCTAATGTGTATATAATAGTATGTTTACTCAGCTCCTAGTGGAGTATTGCCTACACAGTATTGTAGTATTTGTGTTACAAAAATAAAGCTTCTTTACAATGGTAACAGTCAATAGTTCTTTCTTGTGTGAGTGCTGTGTGACTGTAGTGGTATTGCAAAAGCTTTGTATGTCTCTTAGATAAATCTTAGATGCTCATACACAGCTACCTCTAGAGAGCCCTGGCTTCCTAGACACTTTCTGCACCTCACTAATAGAAGATAGTGGAACTGAATAAGGTGATAACACCATAGGTGCTCACCACGCCAGCTTCCTATAGTGGCTACATCCTTCCTGTGTCCACTCCCTTTGGGAAGGGGGGCGCGGGGGGCACATTCCTAACCCTATTGGTCACTTCCTCCAAATCAAGATGGAGGTGCAGGAATTTTTCCACCAGAGAAAATGGTCAGAACACTAATGCTGGCCAGCACTTTCGTGGTCAAATATTGGACGAAGGAATGGATCCAATGCAATGTCCTCCAAAAAATGTACAATGTTGCGGTGGTCAGATATATCAACCACCTCTGTGGGATGCGATCCAAACCTCTATGGGACCTGGCCAGGACCTTTTAGAAATACTGTCTAGTAAATCAGATCTCTGTCACAGCGGGAAAACCTCCCGGGCTCAGCCAACCAAGTGGCAGATTGGCAATCCAGATATCTTAGGGATCTCAGCCTAGGGAAACTGGACCCCTCAGTGTTCAGAATGCTGACGTCCAGATGGGGCCCTTCTCAGTTGATCTGTTTGCATCCAGGATGGATCATCAAGTGGTCAAATACTTCAATTGGAGGCCATACCCTTTAGCTCATGCGACAGATGCCTTCCAACAAAGCTGGGATATGGAGAGGGGCTATGCGTTCCCTCTGGAACACCGGCGACAATGGCATGTCCCGGGACTTTAGCTCCTTTGCAAGGCATGGGCAGGTAACGCGGCTGTGACCCAATCCGGGCCAGTGAGCGCAGCCAGCTTGTGATACATGCAGGCAGGTCAGAGCAACCAGGCTCAGGGGGACACCACAGGTACGGAACACAAGGTGGGGGGGTTTAAAGTTGGCAGGCACTCTCTCACCTAACATTACGTGGCTCCACAGGTGGCACACGTAACATCTATTGAAGGCAGCGCCTGCGGCATATCGCTGGTCACGGGGCCATGCCGCAAGACCGACACAAGAAGCTTAGGCTCCCCGATTCTGCCTCAAACTCACTAGTTGTGGGTGAGAGACAGTTAAGTTGGATCGCCACAGTCCAGGTATTGGCATCCCTACCCTTGCAGCCTTGAGATGGCTGGGGAGGAACAGAATAAAGGACGGATGGCGGGGCATGCGGTAAACGCGGCCACCATCTTAGCCGCATAGGGCCCCCCAGTTTCGTACTGCTCGATTAAGCTCCAAGGCTCTTTTCTGTGCAGGAAAAACTGCACTTTCTGCATACCTTTTGCACAACAGCTAATCACAACATACATACCATTGTTGGTTTTACCTGTCAAACGTTTTGTGATATCACTTGTTTTACCTGTGAGCGGCACCACATAGTTCCTGCATGACACCACTGATTTGGACGCCTTACATTATACCAACCTGCCATGTGGTCCCAAGCATTTAGTGAGCATCAAAGTAAACAGGCTCCAACTTTAATAAACCCCCGTGTTTATTGATAATCCAGTGTATTTCATTTTTATGTCTACTGAAGATAGTTTGCAGGTTCTTCAAAGACAGAAGTCAAATGACAAGCTGTGTCTTATGACAAATTGCTGCTTATTTGTTTAACAAAGGGACTGGTGGTTACTTTTCTTCCTCTGACTGGAAAGTGAAAGGAGATTTTAAAGTGAATTATGTGACAATTTTGCTGGAGTACATGGAGTGTGAAAGGAACAGCTACAGGATTACTGCAAAACACACAAAAATGTTAATACCTGTAAAACTGTAAGCATTCAGGAGATAGGAAAGCAAAAATGAAGCATTTTTTTTTTGTAATTCTGATATGCTCTGGAAACAGATTTTAATAGGGTCAAAACAAAGACACTATTTGAGGATGCACAGATGATAAATATTCACTGAAAACCAATTTCTACAGATTATCAATTTCGAGCTATAAAGTTGCATCAGTAAAACTGTAAATGCGCTAATTTAGTGGCAATTTCAATGGAAAATGACTGTAAAAGATAATGTGCTACAACATGATGCTTTAGTTAAAATGAATGACTGTTTTTTGCACAGTGCACAGCTACTCAACAAGTGTCCCAGGGCTAAGGCAAAGCACCAGATGGGCAGAAAGACAGACTGGGTAGGTTTTTAGGGATATTCTGAAATTTGCCTCAACCATAAGCACTCCAAGTTGGAGAGGAAGCGGATTCCAGATCCTGGCAACAAGTATCACGAAGGAGGCACAACCCCCACCGCTTTCCTCTAAAGTAGGGGACAGCTATCAACTGAGCATTTCTCGAGCTCAGGGCAGTACTCGAGAATCCTTTCATTAAGGTATTTGGGCCCTGTATTGTAGAAGGCCAGATCGTTAAGGCCTTAAAATCACTCTTATGGACTGGCAACCAGTACAGTTGTCTCCGTAAAAGGGACACCGGAGAGTGTTTAGACAATTTAAACAGAAGACAGATTGTTGTGTTCTGTACCACCAGGGGACGGTGTAAGAGATATGATGGGATTCCCAGATAGAGGACTCTGACATGGTCCTATCTGGAAAGATTCAGTACCCTGACCGATGTTATCTAAGCATCTCATGGAAGAAAAGACAGAAATTCTTAAAATTCAGAAACAAAATTTCACCACTGTGGCTATCTCGGCTTTGTAGGAGAGCTGGACATCAAACAGGACTCTCAAGTTCCTTGCTACCTCCATAGGAGGTATGGGGGGGGGAAGGTGACGGAGTACTGCTGCTCAGCCTAGCACCCGATCAGCCCAGTAGAGGTTTGCGGCCAAGCAGCAAGATTTCCGTTTTATCCGAATACTTCAAGCAATTCATTCTGAACCAATCCATCACTGCTTTCACACAGGATGTAAATGTTTGTTTAGCATGGCTGAGTCACCCTCTTAAGCAAGCAGTACCCACATATTGTCTGCAAACTAAACAATTTTAAAGCCAAATCACTCAACCAAGAATGCCAGAGGAGCCATACAAATGTTCATGAGTGGGGATCAGTGCAGAGCCCTGTGGCACCAGACATTTTAATGATTTTACCTCTGAAAAGGGCTTCATCCATACCGCTTGTTCTCTATACTCAAGAAAAGAACCAAATCATCTCAGAGCTGCTACATCCACTCCCATAGTCTCCAGCCTTTGTAGAAAGATCTTATGTAAAACAGTATCAGAAGCTGCTGATAGAGCCAGTAGAATTAAGGCAACCTTATGCCCCAGATCCAGGCTTGATTTGATGGATTCTGCGATTTCCAATAAGGCTGTTTCTGTGCACAGTAACCAAACTGGGATGGGTGCAGAAGGTTACTGGTGGCTAAAAACTCAGAGCGGTGTATTCACAATCTTTTTGAGAATCTTTGAGGTAGCTGCTACCAGAAAGTCTGGTCTAAAGTTCAAAAGGACCTTAGGATCAGCATTAGGTTTTTTCATGGTATAACTTTTTTTTATTAGCTAAACATTAAATACGTAAAAGATTATACATATGTCCCCCTACATCCACCGGCCGGTGGGAAAATAAGCTTAAGTCAATTGGGTGTGGCATACCCGAGGCAGAAAGGCACACTGGTTAACATTAATAAAGAACATCAACACAAAAAGAAAGAAAAAAAAAGGAAAAGGAAAGAAAAAGGAAACTCCCACCCTACTTCCCCTCCCCACAGTACTCTAGCCAGGAAATGAGCACTGCCTGTGACGTCTTGCATTTGGATAGCAATAAGGGTCATCTCCACGATGGGGCAACTTAGTCCTCCACCAGTCGAAAGTCTTTCGATAGGAGTTTTATTTATGGCTGCCACGTGTCTTGGTAGAAGTCCCCCTGTGCATCTAAAACTAGGGTCCGTTTTTCCACTCCCAAAAAGTGCCACAGGCGCTGGAGCTACATTACATGGGTAGGGAATTTGTCGGTCCCCTAGTGGGCCAGGATTGACTGGGGAGCTGCTCGGAGTGCTATTCTCATTTTCCGACCCCTGCGGCTCTTAAGGATAAACCAACATCTGTATCAATACCACTCTGTTTCAATTTGGCAAGTTATATGGTTTTTAGGTAAATAGCAATAATCTGTTTTAAAAATTTACACTTTATTTTATATTCAGAAACAGTTCTGGGGGGAAGAAAAGTTAGCACAGTTTCAAGGGATGTAAGCACAAGACTTACAGTTCCAGTCGCGAGGGGGTTAGGATGTCCACAGGTTTGGGTTTAAGTTTAAGTTAACCTCAAACACCCACCACAAGCAACATTGGCCGGCTGGGTGCAGAGGTCAGAGTTGAGGTCAATTTAACATGGGATCCTTTGGAGACTGGGGACACTCTGAATCAGGCCTGCTTGCAGGTAAGTACCCGCTTCTTCAAAGGGCAGATCTGGGGGGTTTAGAGGAGCACCGGCAAGGGGGGGGGGGTGCCACAGGTCAGCACAAAACACCCTCAGCGTGCGGGGGCGGCCGAGTGCAAACACAGCGTCAGGCTCCCAATGCTTTCCTATTGGGGGACCCCAGGGATCACAAAGATGCTGCAGGTGAAGTCCAGGGGGTTGGTTCCATGAAAGCAAAGGCCTGACAAAGAAGGGGGCCGCCTACTGGACATTGCTGCACCGAAGGTCGTATTCCCCTAGGCCATGGGGGCTGCGAGTGCAGGGGTACCTTTTGGTGTTGGGAATCTTCATCAGGTTCTGTCGCAGTCAGCAGGTCCTCTGGGTTCAGGCTGCAGGCATCATCGTGGTGGACAGGAGGGGTCAACCCAGGATGGGCACTTGCTCAGAATCGCCTGGGCACCAGCTTTAGTTGGTTAGGCCATCTGGACATGGGCCATGGGTGTCAGGTACAGAATGGCAGAACTCGCAGATCCGGGGAGACTCTTGAACAGGGCTGCTGTACACAGGAGTTCTTGGTCCTATGGGCGCAGGCAGACCTCTGGAGGCTTTTCAGAGGTCGCTGGTCTTGCAGGATGCGTCGCTTTGTTTTTTGCAGGGCTTTTGAAGCTGGAGACAGGCCCGTAGGGCTGGGGCCAAGTCAGTTTGACTCTTCAGTCTTCTCTGATGGGGGTCAGCTTAGTGGCCCTTCTTTCTTCTTGTGAGGTCGCCAGGAATCTGAAAAACTAGGTTCAGGGGAGCCATTAAATCTGGATTTAGGGGTGTTACAGGTGCCTGAGGGCAGGCTGGCACCCACTGACCAGTCCTGCACCAGCACTTTGGCTAACATACAGGGGGCATCTCTAAGATGCCGACTGGGTGCATTTTTCAATAAATCCCACAGTGGCATCAGTGTGGGTTTATTGTGCTGAGAAGTTTGATACCAAACTTCCCAGTATTCACTGAAGCCATTTTGGAGCTGTGGAGTTCGTAATGCCAAAATCCCAGCCTATATACTCAATATGGCCACACAGCACTTACAATGTCTAAGAATGGACTTAGACACTGTAGGGGAATATTGCTCAGGCAGCTATGCCCTCGTCTGTGGTATAGCGCACTCTGCCTTAGGGCTGTAAGGCCTGCTAGAGGACTGACTTACCTACGCCACAGGCGGTGGTTTGTGGGCATGGCACTCTGAGAGGTTTGTCACGTCGACTGACTTTCTCCCCACCAGCACACACAAGCTGCAAAGGCAGTGTGCATGTGCTTGGTGGGCGGTCCCCCAGGGTGGCATAATACATGCTGCAGCCCTCGGGGACCTTCCTTGGCCACAGGGCCCTTGGTACCATGGGTACCTTTTACAAGGGACTCAACTGTGTGCCAATTGTGGGAACAATGGAACAGTTTTTAGGAAAGAACATTGGTGTTGGGGCCTGGTTAGCAGGATCCCAGCACGCTCTCAGTCAAGTTGGAATCAATATCAAGCAATAAGGGGAGTGAGCGGAGGGGAGGCAACAAGGGCATTTCCCTATAGAGTGTGAATGAGCCAGTGTCTGAACTATGTATAATGGAGGTGCTCAGCCTCATGAAGATCATAGAGATCTTAGGTCCTCAAAAGAAATGGCCCATGGCGCAACAACCGGTCTCCTACCACCAATTTAAGGCTTCCCGTTCTATGCCGGGAGGGAACTCCGGATTCCCGACAATGGCCCCACCGTGGCATCCCAGATCCCCCAGGAGGGCATTTGTTATTGGGGAGGAACAGAAGCTTTTAGGCCTGTGGGCTCTCCATAGGAAGGGAACCCTCCAGTGGTGAACCCCGGCTACCGCCCTGTCCATAAACAACCAGTGTTTCAGAAGCTGATCTGGACCACTCCACAAGGTAGCGGAGCTGGGCTGCCTGGTAGTATAGCTGAAGGTTGGGGATGCCTCTATTGGACGTCGGTGACTCAGATTTCTAGATATCCGGGTCTACTATCAGCCCATCTAAATTTGCAAAGTGCATGTTGATGAGTTGGAATAGTTCATTGGGGTGGGGCCGTTGGCAGAGTTTGGAATAGGTACAGGAGGCGTGGGAGAATTGTCATTTTAACAGCAGTGATCTGCCCCAGCTACGAGAGGCGGTAGGAGTGCCATAATGCTAAATATTTGGCAGCTGTTGGAGGAGACGCCCATAGTTGAGTGTAGAGGTGGCCACCACTGTCAGTGCAAGTTGGATGCCTAGATAGGTGAACGCCTGCTCAGCCCACTTGAAGAGGAAGCAGCGGGAAAGATATTCCTCTTGTATATGAGTGACCGTGTGGTTAAGGGGCTGCGATTTATGTATTTTAATGCAAAATCCTGCTGCCTCGATAAAAATGCTCACCTACCCAAAAAAGCCTGCAATGAGGCAATGGGCTCCTCCAGGGTCAGCAGGACATCGTCCGCATAAAAGCTGATAGTGTGGAGATCTCCACCAAAGCAGATCCCATTGATATCTGGGTTGTCCCAGATGCTATCTCTACACAGAAGGCCTTTTAAAATTCAGCCGGAAACCTGTCTGGGCCCAGAGTTTTTTTGGGTGCGAGTCTCACTATAGCTGATATTACCTCCTCTATGCGGATCTGAGCTTCAAGATGATCTGCATAATAATGGGTGAGGCGGGACGTTGAGACCCCTCAGATATACTGCAAGGGAGCCCCATCTGGTAGACTCTGGGCCGCTTATAGCTCTGCCTGGTACTGCTGAAACCGTGCTGCTATATCCACATCGGATGTCAGGGTTTCATGGGCCTTGCCTTCCAAGGCCTGGACTCTCGCTTGCACTCATTGGGCTTTGACACGATTTGCTAGCAACCTGATGCATTTATTGCTGCCAGTGTAGTATGTATGTTTGAGGTGGAGTAGTGCATTTTCAGCTCCATCCATATTGAGCCCTGCCAACTGCTTCCGGGCTACCTCTAGCTGTCGCCAGACCCTCACAGGTCCTGTGCACTGCTGTATGCATTCTAGTTTTTTCACATGTCCGGTAAGTGACTCCCTCTTTTCCCTACGTCTCTTGTTGTCCGCCGCTGCTATGGCCAGAAATTCCCCTCTTATCGCTTTTAAGGTGCTCCACAAGTAAGAAATGTGTGTGTAAGCTAGGTCAGTAAGAGCTAGACACGTTTTAATGGTCCTCTGCATCTGATGGAGCACTTGGGTTTGTGCAGGAGTGTGGTGCTTAGCCACCATGTACTGCGCACAGAAGACAGGGATAAAAGGTTCAGATCCATTATGATCGCAGCATGGCCAGAGATAATGCGGGGTTCTATATCTATCAAACTCGCCATGTCCTGAACTTCGTGAGACCCAAAGACGTGGTCCAGCCAGGCATACGTTTTGTGCGCATGTGAGTAAAAGGTGTATGCATGTGTCACAGGATTGTGCAGTCTCCACATGTCCCCCATAGCAACCTCCGTGAGCCAACTTTTCATGATCTCAGATAGCGCCCTGGTGTTCCCATATCGGTGAGCAGACCTATCTAGATCAGTGTTGAATACGATGTTATGGTTAGCTCCCAACAGGACCCTCCCCCCTTTCCACTCTTGTCAGTCATGGCTTCCTCTATTGCTCTGTGTAGGAAAGACTTCTGACCATCATTGGGGCGTACACAGATCTTAACACAAAGGTATGTCTCTCCACCTGTATTTGGTAGGCCAGGAGTCTACCCCAAATCTCTGCTGCGTTGTCACCTATAACTCCCTTAAACTTAGTTCTTGTCCCCCCAGCCGTATACCCTGGAAGTGGACGCCCTCCAGAGGTGCTTAGCCGCCTCCATTGATTGGTTGCGTATTTCATCCTGAATCATTGTCAAGCGACGGGAATCTGTCTCCCTGAATTGTGTTGCCAACTCAAGGAAGAGGGCCTGGGCTGCTAGCTGTGCAATATGTGACGTGTGATCGCTCTTGAGAGTGCACAAATCCCTTAGCAAAGCCCCAAATCACTGCCTTACTAGCTGCCCAGAGAGTTCCAGGTGACAGGATGGAACCATCACTGATGTCAAAATACACCGGCAATTCAGTCTGCAGATAGTGAGTGCAGGCTTTACTTTACAGGTGCCAAGTGTTTAGACATCATAAGGGACGAGCCTCTCTCCCAGCAGACCCAATATGTTCAAGAAGGGGGGCATAGTTAGAGATGCCTCTCGGAAGGATTTGGATATCAGCAATTGCACTACACTCTATAGTCAGAGTAAGGATAAGATCTATTCTAGGCTGTATGTGGTGCGCCGCTTAGGTATGTGTAAATTGTTGGGCCCGTGGGTTCCATGTTCACCATACATCCCAGAGATGTGAGCTAGTCTGATATGCGACGTGCTCCTGTGCGTTAGGAGATGGAGGGCGGACTTGACATTTCTTTCTCAGGATCAAGGACTGCATTAAAGTCACCCCCTATCAGTGTCTGCCTGTGGGGTAGTTCTAGTAATGTTTTTGTGAGGTCTCGTCAACAGGTCTGCACTGCCACTGGAGAGGCAGAAACACTGTGCCGGTTAGAGTGATACATCTCCCTTGGTTGCCCCGGATGACCTTATCAACCACCCTCGGGAAGTGGGAAGGAGTATAACAGTAGAACAGTTACTCCCCTGGATCCCCAAGTGAAGCCAGTGTGATAAACCCTGTCATACCCTCGTTGGACCAGGAAAGGGCAGCACTCCCCCACCAGATGGCTTTCTTGTAGCATAAGTACATCTGGGCAATGTCTTCGTCAAAGGCGAAGTCTGCGGCATGTTTTA
The DNA here is from genome assembly GCF_031143425.1 of Pleurodeles waltl. Lineage (NCBI taxonomy): Eukaryota > Metazoa > Chordata > Amphibia > Caudata > Salamandridae > Pleurodeles > Pleurodeles waltl. Next base: position 351,618,333 of record NC_090440.1, read on the forward strand.
TCTTGTCCAGGAGACCGTTGACATTCCAGGACAAAATCTGAAAAGGCCTTGTAATTTCAAGTGGGAAGTTAAGGAGGGGACAGGCTGACAGGTCCGGTCATGCTGCTCAGTGTCAACTCTGTGGGGCCCTGTAATAGCACCTGTACCCATAAAGGCATGTCTGTACGTTGAAGGTGTGTGTTCCCAGTTGCATGCATGTGTGTCAAAGATACACCCAAACAAACAATAGCAACTTGTTTGGTAACTTACATCCAACTTCCCCCCCCACCCCGCCAACTATATAGTCACAAATCTGTAAAAACTCAAAGGAAAAGAAAAGCTATCAGGTTGAGGGCGACCCCTCTACAATACAGGTAACCATCAACACCAGATCACCTTAACATGGTATAACTATTTATGGTCAGGTAATAAGTTCCCAGGCAGCAGTTCCATTGCCGACATTAAATTGTGGGACTTCAGGACAAATTGGTATCGCTGCTTGAGTTAATCCCATCAGGGTTGGGTCCCTCAGATAGCGCCCTGGGCCTTAGAGGCCGTTCTACTACCGTATTGGCCCAGTCAGCCACCGCTACTTGTCGCGAGACTCATTGATGTCCTGGCCCCAGAGATGTAGATCTAGTTCTATGGGATGTCCCCGGTTTCAAGGAGCATTGATGTTTCTGCTGGGTCTTTCATCAGTGCGATAACTGGATCATATTGAATAGGGAGGAGGACTACGTCCAGAGTGGGACAAACAGCTGTTCCTCAGTAAGACAGGTCCAGGCCGAGGACGGGTCTCGAAAAACCAAGTTTTAGCATTCTAGACCACCCAGAGCTAGGCAGAGAAAGGCATACGGTAAGGTATCCCCATCGGTCTGAGTGTTTGTTTGACAACAAGTTATGACCTGCATTGTTATTGGAGCTCCTTTGTATAGTCTGGAAACAGGAAAACCTTGGCATCCTTGCATCGCAGGTCCGTATGGATTCGGGCCTCCTGTAGAACCGTATCTCTGAAGTAAAAAGACAGACTATCATCAGCCAAGGCAAGGCGTCCGGGGAAGTTCTCGCCGACAATGCGCGGTGGGCCTTTTCGACTGCGCACCAGGGTGACAGGTGGGCCTCTGGCGTCCTGGATCTGAACCAACTCTAGAGGAATTCCAGTATTGGATGGGATTCTTCATTTTCGGGAATGCCAATGATACGTACATTGTTACGTTGCAAGCGGTTCTCTGCATTCTCTGCACGGCGAGGTATGGGTCAGGAGAGTTTTCCTTGAGTTTTAAGTGTTTTATTTCATCCTCAACATCAGAACGGTGGGTTTCAGCCTCTGTGATCCTGGCTGTTGCATTATGGGGGTCTTGACGCCGCAATGTAACATCCACCCTGACCACCCCTATTTTGTTTTCAACTGCTTCACGGGATGACTTGATCACCTGTTAGATCGTGCCCAGGTTGCCTGTCTGTTGAGGGCCAGCTCCAGACTCCACGGGTGGAGTGGGTGTATTGGTCATCTGTATTTGAATCATGGAGGAGAGGGACCACCTTGCCCTTATCCGCCGTATTTGGAAGTCTTGATGTTACCCAAGCGTCTCAGAAGTCCGTTCGTGCCCAGAAAATAATCAGGAGAATGTGGAGGGTAATTAATCTGAGGGGGAGTTCCAGCTGATTGTCTAGGTGAGGTGGGGCCACCACCGTACCTATGTCACTTTTCAGGACCACAGGTGCATCAGGTTGATACACGGACCCCCCTCCACTGCTGATCTGCACTCCAGCACCACCCATCATGCACTCAGGTGTAAGCCTGTGATGCAGATCAGACATAACCACCAACAGTGGTGCTGTCATGCGAGGAAAAGACTCATAAGTGTCCTTTGCCAGTTTAGTATCCTTCAGGAGCCAGTCACTCAGGTTTCTAGGTTGGAAATGCTCAGGTCCTCAGAGATAGGGTCATGAATCTTTTCCAGTCCTGTGTCTCGTTTTCAGGCCCCTACACCCCAAAGTGGCACAGTATTCACAGGCCCCCTCCCAGCAGGTGCTAGTCAGTGTCCCCTCACTCAGAGGGTGCACTGGTGATCCCATGTGCCAATCTTAGAAGAGGGAGGTGGAGTCCGCGGTGTCTCAGACACTCCCAGTGGCACTGTTCTCCTGAAAGTGGGTCAGAGAAAGCCCCATACCCCGTGCACAGGGGCTCTTTGCTTCCCCTAGGGTTGTCAGTGCAGATCAAGTCCCAAATCAATCCTGCAGCCACCCACCCACCAAGGCCCTGGCACACAATGTCAGGCCCACATTCCTCCTAGGCCATGGAGTCGCCACTGAAGCCGTTTGGGGGCACCTACCCTCTCCCGCAACCCGGACCTGGCCAGTTGGTGAACAGCTCATCTATGCATTCCCCAAGCAACAGCTAAAACACTTGGGCTTCCAGAACGACAGATCCCTACCATCCGGAGTATAGGATAAATCGATTGGACAGACAGGTTTCTGACACTTTGTCTCTTGGAACCAGAGCATAGCCCCACTAAAAATAAAGATCTACATTTCACATCGTCTGGGCAGATGGGGAGGAAATTTAGGGGAGACATCAGTGGTTCCAAGAAGAATCCTTTGAACCACCCCTAACTTGAAACGCACACTTTATTACAACTAGGGGTATTATCCTTCAGCAACACAGAGTTGTATCTACGGTGACGCGAGACCTGTGCTGCTGGACTAGACTACCTGGTGTGCAAAGCCTGAGGAATCTGTTGTGCACAGGAGGATAACTGTATGAGGAAGGGATCTGTGTATTCTTCCCGTTTTGTGGCTAGCCTGAGTAGACTGCCTGCTCCTGTATCGTAACCTGAGGTGTGCAGTTTGGCTGCCCCCTGTTCTCTGTGGAGGTCTTAAGGCCATCAAAGACCTCATGAGAGTCTACCGGTACCATCTGCAGAGCGGTGCCCTTGTATGTACCTACTACGTATGCTGTACTCCAATGGGCACCAGCAGCCTGAGCGTGGACCAAGTATTGTGTCTGGAGACCGGAGTTATCCGGTGCGGAGTCTCCAAGTATTGCCCCACTTCAGGTGAGGAGCCCTTCAGTGTGGCAACCACTGCACGCTGAGATGTCTTGTGGTGTGAGCGGGATCACCCGTTGCGGGACCCCGCATGACCTCCTGTTGTCCCATTTCTCTAGTGTGACCCTTGGCTGCATGTGCATTGCATGTTGTGCTCCGTTCATAGATTGCGACCCCTGGAGGTGGGGTTGCAACCGGAGTTGTGCTATGTGCTGCCTCGTATAACATGGCTGAACTTGAGTCAATGTGTGTGACCGGGGAGTCTGGTCCGACTAAAGTCATCACACATCAGACACTGTGCCTCATTCCAGGGAGGTACGGAAACTAAGTTCCTTGTGTAACCAGAGGCTCTAGACAGACTCAAATCATCAAGTGTTAGATGTTGTGCCCCATTCCAGAGAGGTGCGGGATTTACGTTCCTTGTGGGAGCGTCCGGTACTGTCTGGTACAGTTCAAGTCATCATGCCCCAGACTAGTGCTTCCTCCCGAGAAGGTACCACATTGGGAATTTTCTTTGTAGTCACTGTATGGTCGAGTCGATTCAGGTCATCAGGCCCCTGACCTTGTGCCTTATATCTTTGTGGAGGTACAGCACTGAGCACTTTTCATGTGGAAGCGTAACAGTCTGGTGCAATTCAACTTTTTATGCACCAGACATGGGCCCCCTTGTGAAGGGGGTGCAGACCTAGTAACACATGTGCCTCTAATCTGTTAACATGTCTGAAGGCCTTCTAGAGGTAGAATTTGAGCTGGCTGACCTGGACACCTACAATTTGACGCAGCTCAAGCAGGTCTGCCAGGCAAAAGGAGTGGGCCTACAAGGGAGAAGCCAAGAAGGCTGAACTTTAGGAAGCTTTGAGGGCCTGAGCGGAGGCTCACCCTGCGGGAGAAGTACATTAGGTGGAAGATCTGGGTCATGAGCAAGGGTCCAAACAAGACCAGGAGGACCCAAACGGGCAATTGAAGGAGGGAGAGGACCCTCTGTTGCCAGATCTAGGTGGCTCCTCTGGAAGGACTGTAGCATCTCCTCGCCAAGCCTGTCTCAGAGGAGCTAGAGGACAGGAGGGAAGAACAGAAACTTCAATTGGAGCTTGCCAGGACTGCCAAGAAACAGGCCATATCCTTTGCAAAACTGGAAAAAGAGCAGGCTATACCTGAAATGAGACTAGCCACGGAAGAGAAAAAGATGGTGCATGAGCTTAGTCTCCGAGAATTGGAAATAAGAGCCCTACAAATTGGGTCTAATACTAATAATGGTGGCAGCACCCCTCCAGTGTCTAACAGTGAGAGTAGCGGATGAATCCCAAACGATATGGTACAGGATTCCAGATGGGGGATAACACTGATAAGTGGTTCGCAACATATGATATGGCCTTGAAGTTACACCGGGTCCAGGAACAGACCGGGGAGGCACTTTATGGCGATACATGCCCCTCATTAGGAAGGACACCCTTCTGACTCTAGACGTGGGGGGACCAGACCAACTACCTGCTATGAAGACAGTGTTGGTTAGTTAGCAAGTTCGGTCTGACCCCTACAGAAGTACAATCAGAGGTTTAAGGCCAGCCACAAACTGATGACCGAAACCTGGGCTGACTTGATTGACTACGCAGGAAAAGCACTGAAGGGTTGGGAAATAAGGTGGAGTATTATGATGGGAGTAGGAGGCCTGCTGGACACCTATGGTGTTAACACCTTATACAAGGTTGAGTCAACCCTATTAGTAAGTGTTACAATGTCTAGGAAGCCAGGGCTCTCTAGTGGTAGCTGTGGTGAGCAACAAAGACTTATCTAGGAGGAGTGTTTAAGCAACTGCAATGCCACAGTAGTCACACAGTAACTTATAACACATGAAAAGAACCACACAGTGTTACAAGAATAAAGGTATGTTATTATAGTAACACTGAACTAAACTATTATAGGCAATCCCCCCTCTCTGGAGGTAAGTACACACAAACAGGAATTAGCATAAAACCAGTAGAAATAGCAAGAGTCCTGTAGGTGGGGCCAAACCACATACTAAAATAGTGGAATGCGAGAATGGGTCCCCCCACCAGAGGATATGGAGTAGTTATTCAAGTGCTGGGAGAGTATGGTACCCCAAGAAGTGAGTATCTAGAAGACCCCCAGCGACTAGGAGAGCAGAAGTAAGTTACCTGGTCGCTCCATAGGCTAACATTGGGACTTAGAATTGGAACAATGCAGGAACAGGACCAGACCGGTGGAACCCAAAGGTGGATTAAGGATGAAGAGGACCTATATAAGAAGGGGACAGAGTCAAGTCCACGCCGGAGTGTCCAGGCGAGGCAGGAGGCAATGCCCACCCTTCTGTGGGTGAAGATCTGGGACCACAAAGATGGGTGGAAGCCAGCGGCGGAGTCCAGAAACTGTAGAGCAATCCCTGAAGTCATCTAAGAGCTGTCCCTCGACAGTCACCAGAATGCAGATGGGTCAGTGGTCAGGAGAACCACCAACAAGCACAAGCAAATGAAAGTCTGAGTGGAAGAAGATCTGCAGGGCTGGGGAGGACCAGCAAGGGCCTGGGAACTAGACCTTTGAAGGGAAGCCTGGGCTGACTCAAAGAAAGGAGAGCCAGCAGAAGCAGTCGGAGCCCCCACGAGCAACCCACTGGCAGCAGGCACAGTAAGTCGCAATGAAGCCCAGGCAGAACACCTAAAGAAGAGTCCAATGTCGCTGGAGCAGCAGAGAGGAGACTGTTCTTGCAGAGGTAGAGTGCTGGGGCCGAGGCTACTTGAAACCTGAAGATCCCTTGGAGCAGGACTCAACAAGCCTTGGTTCCTGCAACAGTTGCGATGCACAGGGATTCCTTCCTGGAGGAAGAGCCAAAGGCTCACTCTCTCCCAAGTTGGACAGAAGGAAGAGAGGCCTCAGAGGACAGCCTTCCATGAAAGCTTTAATCACAGGAACTCTGAATAGCCCTGGCACACAGATAAGTCCCTTGTAAATGGTACCCCTGGTACCAAGGGCGCTGTGGCTAGGGAAGGTCTCTAAGGGCTGCAGCATGTATTATGCCACCCTGGGGGCCCCTCACTCAGCACATGCACACTGCCTTACAGCTTGTGTGCGCTGGTGTGGAGAAAATGACTAAGTCGACATAACACTCCGCTCAGGGTGCCATGTCCACCTCTCACTGCCAGTGGTATAGGTAAGTCACCCCTCTAGCAGGCCTTACAGCCCTAATGCAGGATGCACTATACCACAGGTAAGGGCGTAGTTGCATGAGCACTATGCTCTTACAGTGTCGAAGCCAAACCTTAGACATTGTAAGTGCAGGGTAGCCATAAAGAGTATATGGTCTGGGAGTCTGTCAATTATGAACTCCACAGTTCCAAATTAGATACACTGAAATCTGGGACGTTTGATATCAAACTTCTCAGCACAATAAATGCACACTGATGCCAGTGTGGGATTTATTGTAAAATACACCCAGAGGGCGTCTTAGAGATGCCCCCTGAATACCAGTCCGACTCCTAGTGCTAGGCTGACCAGTTTCTGCCAGCCTGCCACAACCAAACAAGTTTCTGGCCACATGGGGTGAGTGGCTTTGTCACTCTGTGGCCAGGAACAAAGCCTGTACTGGGTGGAGGTGCGTCTCACCTCTCCTGCAGGAACTGTAACACCTGGTGGTGAGCCTCAAAAGGCTCATGCCTTTTGTTACAGCACCCCAGGGCATCCCAGCTAGTGGAGATGCCTACCACTCCGGCCACTGGCCCCACTTTTGGCAGCAAGGCTGGAGGAGATGATGAGAAAAACGAGGAGGAGTCACCCACCAGTCAGGTCTGCCCCTAAGGTGCCCTGAGCTGAGCTGAGGTGACCCCTGCCTTTAGAAATCCTCCATCTTGAGATTGGAGGATTCCCCCAATAGGATTAGGGATGTGCCCTCCTCCACTCAGGCAGGAGGCGCAAAGAGGGTGTAGCCACCCTTCAGGACAGTAGCCATTGGCTACTGCCCTCCTGACCTAAACACACCCCTAAATCTAGTATTTAGTGGCAACCCAGAAAATCAGATTCCTGTAACCTACACAAAGAAGGACTGCTGACCTGAAAGCCGTACAGAGAAGGAGACAACAACTGACTTGTCCCCAGCCCTACCAGCCTGTCTCTAGACTAAAAAAATCTGCACAGCTACGCATCTGACAGGGACCAGCAACCTCTGAAGCCTCAGAGGACTGCCCTGAACCAAAGCACCAAGAAACTCCCAAAAACAGCAGCACTGTTCAAAAAGAGCAACAACTTTGCAACTTTTTAGCAACTTCTAAAGAACTCACTCTTCCCGTCGGAAGCGTGCAAATTCATACCCTGCATCTGACACCCCGGCTCGAGCTCCAGAGAACTAACGCCGCAGAGAGGACTCCCAGGCGCCTGCAACTACGTGAGTAACCTGAGACGACCCCCCTGCGCCCTCACAGCGATGCATGCAGAGAAGATCCAGAGGCTCCCCCTGACCACGACTGCCTGGAACAAAGAACCCGGCACCTGGTCCAAGCACTGCACCCGCAGCCCCCAGGACCAAAAGGAACCGAACTCAAGTGCAGGAGGGAAAATCAGGCAACCCTCTGCCTTGCCCAGTCGATGGCTGGCCCGAGAAGCCATCCTGCACCGGTAGATTGACCCCCCCATGGTCTCTCCATTGATTTCTATTGAAAACCCAACGCCTGATAAGCACACTGCACCCGGCCGCCCCTGTGCCGCTGAGGGTTTTTTGTGTGCCTGTTTGTGTCTCCCCACCCCCCATGCTCTACAAAGCCCCCTGGTCTGCTCTCTGAAGACGCAGGTACTTACCTGCTGGGAGACTGGAACTGGAGCACCCCTGTTCTTCATGTGTGTTTTGGGCCCTCCTTTGACCTCTGCACCTGACCGGCCCTGTGTTGCTTGTGCGGTGACTTTGGGGTTGCCTTGAATCCCCAACGGTGGGCTGCTTATACCCAGGAAACTGAAAGTGTAAGTGCTTAAAACGAACTCCACAGCTCCATAATGGCTACACTGAATACTGGGAAGTTTGGTATCAAACTTCTCAGAATAATAAACCGAGGAGGAGTCACCCACCAGTCAGGACTGCCCCTAAGGTGCCCTGAGCTGAGGTGAGGTGACCCCTGCCTTTAGAAATCCTCCATCTTGAGATTGGAGGATTCCCCCAATAGGAATAGGGATGTGCCCCCATCCCCTCAGGGAGGAGGCACAAAGAGGGTGTAGCCACCCTCAAGGACAGTAGCCATTGGCTACTGACCTCCCAGACCTAAACACACCCCTACATTCAGTATTTAGGGGCTCCCCAGATCCCAGGAAACAGATTCCTGCAACCTGAAGACGAAGGACTGCTGACCTGAAGCCCTGCAGAGAAGACGGAGACACCAACTGCTTAGGCCCCAGCCCTACTGGCCTGTCTCCCCACTTCAAGAAAAACTGCAACAGCAACGCATCCCCCAGGGTCCAGCGACCTCTGAAGCCTCAGAGGACTACCCTGCATCTAAAAGGACCAAGATGCTCCCGAGGACAGCGGCCCTGTTCACAAGAACTGCAACTTTGCAACAAAGAAGCAACTTTTAAAGACCCCACCTTTCCCGCCGGAAGCGTGAGACATTCCACTCTGCACCCGACACCCCCGGCTCGACCTGCGCAAAACTAACTCTACAGGGAGGACTCCCCGGCGACTGCGAGCCCGTGAGTAGCCAGAGTTGACCCCCTGAGCCCCCACAGCGAAGCCTGCAGAGGGAATCCAGAGGCTCCCCCTGAACGCGACTGCCTGCTTCAAGGACCCAGACGCCTGGAAAACACACTGCACCCGCAGCCCCCAGGACCTGAAGGAACCAAACTACAGTGCAGGAGCGACCCCCAGGCGGCCCTCTTCCTAGCCCAGGTGGTGGCTACCCCGAGGAGCCCTCCCCCTTGTCTGCCTGCATCGCTGAAGAGACCCCCGGGTCTCCCCACTGAATCCTATTGCAAACCTGACGCCTGTTTGCACTCTGCACCGGGCCGCCCCTGTGCCGCTAAGGGTGTACTTTCTGTGCCTGCTTGTGTCCCCCCTGGTGCCCTACAAAACACCCCTGGTCTGCCCTCCGAAGTCACGGGTACTTACCTGCTGGCAGACTGGAACCGGGGCATCCCTATTTCCATTGAAGCCTATGTGTTTTGGGAACCACTTTGACCTCTGTACCTGACCGGCCCTGAGCTGCTGGTGTGGTAACTTTGGGGTTGCCTTGAACCCCCAACGGTGGGCTACCTTGGACCCAACTTTGAACCCTGTAAGTGCTTTACTTACCTGTGAACCTAACAAATACTTACCTCCCCCCAGGAACTGTTGATTTTTGTAGTGTCCACTTTTAAAATAGCTTATTGCCATTTTTGCCAACACTGTACATGCTATTGTGATAATTCAACGTTCCTAAGATACCTGAGTGAAATACCTTTCATTTAAAGTATTGTTTGTAAATCTTGAACCTGTGGTTCTTAAAATAAACTAAGAAAATATATTTTTCTATATAAAAACCTATTGGCCTGGAACTGTCTGAGTGTGTGTTCCACATTTATTGCCTGTGTGTGTACAACAAATGCTTAACACTACCCTCTGATAAGCCTACTGCTCGACCACACTACCACAAAATAGAGCATTAGAATTATCTCTTTTTGCCACTATCTTACCTCTAAGGGGAACATTTGGACTCTGTGTACACTATTTCTTACTTTGAAATAGTATATACAGAGCCATCTTCCTACAAGGGTTGACTTACCTATGCCACAGGGAGTGTGAGGTTGGCATGGCACTCTGAGGGGAGTGCCATGTTGACTTAGTCATTTTCTCCCCACCAGCACACACAAGCTGAGAGGCAGTGTGCAAGTGCTATGTGAGGGGTCCCCAGGGTGGCATAAGACATGCTGCAGCCCTTGGAGACCTTCCCTGGCATCAGGGCCCTTGGTGCCAGGGGTACCAGTTACAAGGGACTTACCTGGGTGCCAGGGTTGTGCCAATTGTGGAGACAAAGGTACAGTTTAAGGAAAGAACACTGGTGCTGGGGCATGGTTAGCAGGGTCCCAGCACACTTTCAAATCATAACTTAGCATCAGCAAAGGCAAAAAATTAGGGGGTAACCATGCCAAAGCGGCATTTCCTTACACTAATGAATAACAGATCTTAATGCAAAGAATGACCCACCTGGATATAGTTCTTTTACGGACAGCTCTGCCCTTCATCTTTGCCACATATCCAACGAAGAGTTAGTCATCCAACCGAATGTTCTCTCACTATAGAAACTGAGATCCCTTATGGGTCCAAGCAATGGAGTCTTTCTTCCTCTTTTGAAGGATGAGGAGGAGGGTAGAAAGATGAAAGGGTAATAGACTGCCCCATACGGGAAGGAGTGATAACTTTAGGAAGGAAAGCCACCCTGGTTTTCGGCACCACTTTGTCAGCGAGTAATAATGTAAAGGGAGGTCTGACACTAAGGGCCTGAAGCTCACTCATATGCCTAGCAGACGCAATAGCTATAAAGAAAACTGTCTTAAAGACCAATACACCTGAAGTTCAAGAATGCATGGGTTCAAACGGTGGACCCATTAAAGTTAAAACCAGATTTAAACCCCACTGAGGCATAAGAAACGGAGTGGGAGGAAATGTATTTGTTAAACCTTTCAAGAACCTAACAACAATAGGTGATTTAAACAAGGAAGGTTGATCCGGAAGGCAGAGAAAGGCTGACAGTGCCGACAAATAGCCTTTGACAGTCGTAACTGCACAACCCTTCTGTGCTAAAGTTAAAGCAAACAACAGAACATCAGACAGATGGGCTCTCAAGGGATCAATTTCTTTCTCTCCACACCAAGCCATAAAGTTTCCCCACCTGCCGGCATAAACAGTCTTAGTGGAGTGTTGTCTGGCCGATAAAATAACATCCACTACCTCTAGTGGGAGAGAGAAAGAACTCGGATTGTCCCGTTCAATCTCCAGGCATGTAGGTGCAGGCTCTGGAGGTTGGGGTGTAGAACCTGCCTTGCGACTGCGAGAGGAGATCTGCCCTGAGAGGGTGACGGAGCAGAGGGCACAGTGAGAGTTGAAGAAGGTCCGTGTACCACACCCTTCTCGGCCAATCCGGAGCTATTAAAATAACTTGAGCCCGATTTGGCGAATCTTCCTCAGAACCCGAGGAATCAAGGGTATGAGGGGAAACGCGTAAAAGCAACTGGTTGCACCAAGACATCCAAAACGCCTCCCCCAAAGCTCCTTGCACCGGATACTGGAGGCTGCAGAACAACAGGCAGTGCGCGTTCTCCCGAGCGGCAAATAGGTCTATCATCGGAAAACCCCACATCCGAAAGATGTGAAGGACCAGATCCAGATGGAGACGCCACTCTTGATCGGCTGAGAAATGTCGACTGAGACTGTCCGAACATACGTTGAGAACACCGGCCAGATTTGCTACCAAGCAAATCCGATGGTCCTGGGCCCAGGACCAGAGCCGCAGGGCCTCTCTGCAGAGAAGGTACAACCCTACTCCTCCCTGCTTGTTGATGTATCACATCGCTGTAGTATTGTCCATCAAGACTTGAACTGACTGACGGCGAAGGGACGGGAGGAAGGCCTTGATAGTCAGACGTATCGCTCGCAATTCTAACAGATTGATATGAAAAGTCTGTTCCACTGGAGACCAAAGACCTTTGATCTCCAGGTCCCCCAGATGAGCTCCCCACCCTAGAGTGGAAGCATCCGTTGGGAAAGGTTGCCGCCCACAGCCCACCATCGTAGATCCGCTGTAGCGTCTATGGAGATCATTATCGACTCCGAGATCCCCTTTGTGTTGAAACCACTGCCTGAGGAGGCACCACTGAAGAGCCCTCATGTGCCAGCGTGCATGAGTCACCAACAGAATGCAAGAAGTGAACAGACCGAGCAGGTGCAGGACCTTGAGGACTGGAACAACCGCTCCATTTTGAAACCTTGGAATCAACGCCTGAATGTCCTGAATCCACTGAGGCGGAGGACAGGCACGATTCAATGTTACATCCAGTACTGCCCCTATGAACATGATGCGCTGAGAGGGCTCCAGGTGAGACTTGGGCACGTTTCCCGAAAAAGCCCAGACTGAACAACAACTGAGTGGTCATTTACAAGTGATGCAGCACGAGCTCTGGCGTCTTGGCTTTGATCAACCAATCATCCAGTTAAGGGAATACCGATATTCCCTTCCTCCTGAGACTTGCTGCAACCACTGCCATCACCTTCGTGAAGACTCGAGGTGCTGAACTAAGACCAAACGGAAGGACAACAAACTGGTAGTGTTGCGACCCCACCACAAACCGGAGATACTTCCTGTGCGACTTGAGAATAGGGATATGAAAGCATCCTGCAAGTCGACAGAAACCCTCCAATCCTCTTTGTTCAACGCCAGAAGTACCTGCTCTAGAGTCAGCATCTTGAACTCCTCCTGCATGAGGAACCAATTGAAAATCCTCAGATCCAGGATAGGTTTCAATCGACCATCCTTCTTGGGGATCAGGACATATCTTGAATAACAACCCTGACCCCTTTTCCTGCTCTGGAACCAAATCCACTGTGCCTTTTGATAACAAGATATGAACATCCCGCTGCAAAAACAGTAGATGGTCTTCTGAACAAAACAAAGGACAGGGAGGGATGGGGGGGGGTGGGAACTCCTGAAAAGGAAGGGCATATCCTTTCCTCACAATATTTAAAACCCAGGAGTCTGATGTGGCTAACTCTCACTCGGGGAGAAAAAGACATAACCTTCCCCCTACAGGAGAAGTGTGACTCAAAATGGGTAGAACACTAGGGCTGCTTCCCTTGTTGTTGTCCCCCAGAAGAAGAGGATGATGCAGGGTGCTGCTGGGTGGCCCCTTTTGTCCGAACCCTCCCCTGCCCTCTGAAAAATCTAAATGGGAGGCTGGCAGGCTGTTGGACTGTGGACTCCCACGATAAACTGCTCCACGCCCAAACCCCCTGAACCTCCAAAAGGACCTCAAAGGGGTAGTAGTGGAAGCCTGCAGACCCAAAGACTTCGCTGTGGCCCTACAGTCCTTGAAGCGCTCTAAGGCAGAGTCAGCTTTGGCTCCAAACAGCTTTTCTCCTTCGAAAGGCAGGTCCAACAGAGTGGTCTGGACATCTGTAGAAAAGCCAAAAGACCTCAACCACACATGCCTCCTGGTAGCGATTGAGGTACCCATCGCCCTGGCCACTGAGTCTGTAGAATCCAGACCAGACTGGATAATCTGCTTAGCCGCAGCTTGAGCATCTGACAGGAGCTCACCGTACTGCCCCTGCATATCCTGCAGTAAGTCTGAAACTACAGCTTTAGCCGCGTCCATCAGGGCGGGTACATATCTCCCTAACACAGGTATCATTTGCCGCTTTCAGGGCCATACTGCAGGATGAAAAAGTCTTCTTAGCTGACTGCTCCATTCTCTTGGACTCTCTTTCTGAAGGAATAACAGGGAAGGAGCCTAGTGCAGAAAGTGCCGAATATGAGGCCTGGACTACTAAACTCTCTGGAGTCAGATGCTTTGATAAAAATCCCAGATCTCCCGGAGCCACCCTATACCGTCTTGCAACAGATCAGTTCACAGTTGGCGATGACAAAGGTTTCCTCCAAATCTCCAATATAGGCTCCGTAAGAGCATCATTAAATGTAAGCAATGGTTCTGCTGAAGCCGAAGAAGGATGCAGGACCTCAGTCAAAATGTTTGTTTTAACCTCAGCAGCTGGCAATGGAAGGTCCAAGAAATTTGCCACCTTCCTGACCCCAGAATGGAAAGAGGCCGCTTCCTCTGTAAACTCCCCTGGAGATTAAAGATCTCACTCCGGGGAAGTGTCCAGCCCACTGGCTGAATCCAGGCCCTGATAAAACCTCAAGAGCTCAGCAATCTCTAATTCCAACAGCGGTCTTTGGTACTCTTGTTCTTTTAAGAGCCTCAGTGCTCTTCTCCCTGACCTCAACCTGGCCTCCAATCTCGGCGTCGACACTGAGTTAGCTGACGTCGATGACACCGGCTTCAGGACCAATAGACGCGGACCAGGAGAAGGAGACACTACGATCCAATCCGGATCCATCTGGCACCGGAGCTGATCCCACTGGCGCCGTGGACACCTTAGGGTCCATCATCGGCGTTGACTGTGTATAAGGCGATATCCCTGGCGCCTCAGGCCTATATGGCAAAGTTATCGGCTCCGAACCGCCACCCTCAGCCGGATAAAAAGGCATGAACGTGGCGACTTATAAGGGGCCAGAGAGCCCAATGATAATGCCAAAGGACCCGTGGGACCAGCCGGTGCACCAGCAGGGGCCATAGCATTGAACATGTTGAACATGCCATTAAAAAATGCCACTGGATCCCCTCCCGGAGCAGGGAAGGCAGGATACCGCTGATCTTCCAGTGGCACTTGTGCCGGCTGGGCATCAGAATCCTGCACCCCAGGCAAAAAGAGAGAACCCTCTTAGGGTGCAACCACCTCCAGACCGATGGAGCCAGAGAAGCCTGAGGGCTTTGAGGCTGTCGAGTCACCATAGGACTAACCTCCCACATCGCCGTCTAGATGGATATCTGGATCGTGAACGACCTGTAGCCGAATGACGCAGAGAGTCCTGCCGGCACCGCTTCTCATGCTTCTTCGAAGAGGTATGTGAAGACGATCTGCGATTACTTCTGTGCCCCTTCTTCGCCTTAGCCAGAAAGTGTTTGGTTTCTCTCTCCTTCAGCACCTTAGGATTCATGCTTTGGCAAGACACACACTCCTCCACGTCATGCTCCGAACCTAGGCACCAAAGGCAGTCATCATGAGAGTCCGTAACCGACGTGCGACCCCGTACTCCTGTCAAGGTTTAAAACCCAACTTTTTAGGAGGAGACATTGTAACCAGAGACAAAAAGGACACCTTCGAAACAGTAACTAGAGAAAACGGTTAGCGTCGAAGGCACGGAAAAAAGGGAACTAATGTCAGCACGCCAGCGAGGACCTCTTATTGCCACAGTGACATCAGACGGAGTCGCGTGCAGAGCCATGCAATTGTGACGGGAAGAAGATTTGCCATTGAATGCTGGCGCATTGGGAGAATTCGTAAGGTGAGGAATCCACAGGTAGTTGTATCCATCAGAAAATAGCACTACCTATTAAAAACGCTAGACATAGCATTTAAAAAGACAGATGGATCTTTTGACTGAGATGGAAAACCCGTATACTCCTGCATAAGCTGGGCTTGACTCCAGATTTTTTATCTCCTGATCTCTCAGAGTAACAGGAGGGAATCATGCTGAACTAGTCGGCGACAACTAAATTTCTACCAAACACAGCGTGTGATACATCATGCAACTTTGACTGAGGAGGGGATAAGGTAGGACTAACCTTTTAAGTCAACCGGCGCCAAGACTTAGAAGCCAGAGACAAAGATCTTGGGCTGTCATATCGAAAGGAACGATGCCATGAGCCATGCCGCCGCTTCTTATGCGATGACCGGTGTGATGAGGACTCCTCCGGATGTCTCGATTTTCAACGACCATGCTTCTCCTTTTTAGCCTTTGACAGGAACAGTTTAGCTTCTCTTTCCTTCAAAGTCTTTGGGTTCATTCTCTGGCACAAAGAACATCCCTCAACGTCGTTGTCAGAACTGAGACACCAAAGGCAATCTTCGTGCGGGTCAGTGTTCGAAAGCCTGAAATTGCGACCTTCAGTGTTCTACTGCCATGTAGAGTTGACATTTAAAACTGTTTGCCAAGCCTTAAACTCCCCTTTTATTACTTATAAGTTACTTATAAGTCACCCCTAAGGTATGCCCTAGGTAGCCAATAGGGGAGGGTGTAGTGTAATTAAAAGGTAGGACATGCACTTTTAAGTCTTACATGCCCTGGTAGTGAAAAACTCCCAAATTCGTTTTTCACTACTGTGAAGCCTACCTTTCCCATAGGATAACATTGGGATTACTTACTACATTTAATAAACTAATTCCTAAATGAGAGGAGGTGGATCTATCATGTTTGGTACCTATGAGCTAGTAATGATTAACTCCTTAATGGTAAAGTTGAATTTATAATTACAAGTTTGAAAATGCCACTTTTAGAAAGTTGGCATTTTCCTGCCCACTGTGCCTGCTGCTTGTCTTAGGTCACAACGGAGTCCGACAGTTGGAACCTTGTGAATTCCTCCCAGACAGTCACACAATAGTGGCACTTATGGAGCCTGAATTACCCATTAACTGGATTAAATTAGGGATGGGAGGCAGAGCTAAGCACAGCCCCACTTACACCTGAAGAGGCTGTGCCCAGTCTTCTCACCATAGACCTAACAACCCCGTATTGTCACTGCAGCCAGCTTGGAGCAAGGACAGGGGAGGCCGGAAACTCCCAGAGCTTCAAATAATATTTCCAGAAACGTATCCCACCTTCTGGGAGCAGAGCACCAGGGGATAAAAATAGGTCTCCCAGACCCACTTCAGTTCACTACTAGGCATGCGGAAGGACTCTGAGGACTGTCTGCTGCTGTGACTGGCTGTGCACTCTGCAAGACTGCTGCTGTATTTGAAATGCCTGAAGCCTGCCTTGAAATGTCAGAGGTCAGCCCTGCTGTTGAGTCCTGCTACTTCACCTGCAACCAGGACTTCAGAAGTTACTCCAGGTGTGCTGGCCTCCTGTTCAGAGCCACAAGGACATAACAGGCTCCACCATCTTGAACCCAGACCAAGCATGAATGTGCCCTGAATCCTCAAGAGGTCTCCATACACTCCTGGGCCCTTGGTTTTGGTGCTCAAGTGACAAGATGTCCATGGTTGGTGATGTTATCATTTAAGCACTATTTTGAACCTTAAAAACTTTAAAAATGTATAACTCTGGTCTACTGATTGAATTCTTGTTGCTCTAGTGTCAATGCATTATTATGTACTCTTTTTCTAAATTGGTTTGAAATGTTTATTGTGTTGTGCTTCCACTGTATTACCGTTTGTGTGCTGCATAAACACTTTACACATTGCTGATGAGTTAAGCCAGACTGCTTTTTGTGCCAAGCTACACAGGGTTAACCACAGGATGATTTAGAGACTATTTGTGGTTCACCCTGCAAAGGATTATGGTTGTTGCTTGATCAGGGATCACACCGAGTCAACAAACAACCTAGTTTCTCACTGGAACCGTTCAAACTTAGGACAGGGTCCCTACAAGAAAATCATCTTCCTCAGAGGGGACCTGCATATCCACCTTCTGGAAAGTTTTCAACCATTGGATAACATTGTGATATCACATTGGTATCACCCAGGAAAGATGACATAACAGGGCAGTGGTTCAGATCTGGGTCTCCCACGGGGTCAATACCATAGTCGTCCCACAGTTCGCCTGGGGGCCCTGGCTCGTAGGTACCTCATAAGGGTCAGCAGGACTGACAGGGCTACTAGGACTATGAAAGAAATGTGGGGATCCCTTCAGTGAGTATGGAGCCAGTGGAGGTGGGAAAGGAGGTTGAGGAGGGGAATTTGAGACATGGGAGAGTATGGATGACCCTGTCCTAGGTGTGCTGCTACACGTTCCTCCTCAGATGTCAATCTCCTTTTTCGAGACAAAGTCTTAATAGGTTTCTGCAGAGGTAGCTTGGTCTAAATATTCCCAGTGTGGGGATGGATTTTAAAAAAAATGTCTCTTCTGCTTCATATCTAAATCCTACTGTAGTCAGTCATAGGAGGATTCGCTGCTCCGAACTATTGGGGAAGACTGTTAATTAAGTCTTTGACGCCCATGGTGGCTTCAGAGTCAAGGCTTGCAAACAATACTGGGGCTCAGTATCCATTAAGGGTCGATGCAAATGGACAGGTGCTTTGCTGGTTCCAAGGCCTTTTGTCAGTACTGACCAGAGCCCAAAGACACCAGACACTGTATTATGGCTGACACATGGTTCAAGGCCTGACACCCTTAGGGGCGGTGCTTTTCTTCTGTGTGAGGTGTCTTTGGAGGCTCAGCATGTTGTGTTGGCGCCAACCATAGTCATAAAACTACTGGAGATTTTTGGTTAGAGGGCCGGTGGCTGTGGAGCTCTTCGGTGCAGGTCGAAACTAGATGGTGGAAAAAAAACAATTTAATAGAGTCTGTGTTCATTCACATTCCCTACTAAGGGTGGAGTCAGTGCCTTCCACAACTCAAAAGCCCACCTTTGAAGAAAAACAACTTGCAAATGTCCAAGCCCAACATTAGATGGCAGGAGTAAGCAGAGCATGTGTATCAAAATCAACACACAATCTGAATGGTTAGGCATGTATGAATGGCGGGACTCTATTTGAGTTTAATTCTTCAGACTGCCCATCTGCTGCTGTGTATCTTGGAGCAACAGAACATTCCTCATACTGCACACATACAACATCCGAAATAACAAGGGGTGCCTATAAATGAGAGCTAGGCTTGTCAAATAATAATGAAGGTCAAGCACACAAAAGGCTTGCAATTTGTCACAGCACTGGCAATTACTCAGGGAAGCAATTCCACTCACTATGTGGTAGAGACTATCTAGCCGCAGATTCCTTACCTTAGAATTATCCCTAGACGTCACTTGACCCAGAAAGTTTTCATGAACAGTACTCCTACAACCCGGTAGGTGGTGCTCTTCGGCTCCACGTGACGCTGTCAATGCCTGAAGTTATGTGCACGATGCAGGTGTAAGCACCACCAACATGCTAACATCAATTTCTTTTCACAAATTTCCACACCAGGAGCAGGGAGCCACGAAGCAGGGAATAGCCCTGTATCTATAAATCCATTCACTGAGCAGGGGGAATGAGTGGGTGGGTAAAGAATCTGAAGCTAGATAGAGAGACTACCACATACGTTGAAGATAAGTAACTTGTTCAACTGATGGAGACCGTCCAGGCAGTAGTGCTCGGTGAACATGTGCAGCGAGGCCCACGTTCTGCTTTGCAGATGTCCAGTACCAGACCTCTGCACGCTGATGCAGTGGTCGCAGCCTTTGCTCTGGTGGAACGAGCACACAAACCCTTTTGGGATTGCATAAACACCAATGTGCAGTAGATCTTAATGCATGGTTACTTTCTGCGTGGTCTTTTTTTTCTTGGCTCTAACATATCTCACAAGGAATTGATCGTCCACTAGGAGTAGTTTTGTACATTCACAGTAGAACGACAATGCTCTTTTCGGGTCCGACTTGTGAAATCTCTCCTCTTCCTCAGAGGGATGAGGTGGCGAGTTAAAAGGCAGGCAAAGTGATGGACTGACCTATGTGGAATGGGGCGACTACCTTCGGCAAGAAGGATGCACAAATCCGAAGGACCAGTTTGTCTCATAAGAAATGGAGGCTGAGATGACAGCACCTGCAGTTCACTTACACTTCATGCATATCTACTTGCCACCGGAGAGGCCACCTTGATGGTGAGGAGCCTAAGAGGGCAGAGATGAAGCAGCTCAAAGAGATTACACAATAGAAAGGTAAGAACCAAGATAAGGTTCCAGTGAGGAATAACAAAGAGAGCTGGAGGTAATATGCTGCAGACCTTTAAGGAAACCTATTTACAATAGGGGACTTGAAGAGGGAAGGGTGATCTGGCAGCCGCAGGAAGGCAGAGGTGGCAGATAAATAACCCTTCACCATGCCCAATGTAGAGCCCTGCTGGGCCAGAGAAAAAATAAACAAAAGAACTTGGGAAAGGGGTGCAGGTGAAGATTCAACCTGTTTGGCCGTACACCACAGCACAAACGTACTCCAGCCGCCAGTGAAAACAGACTTTCTGAAGGGATGCAGAGCTGCCAAAATAACATTACAGACTACAGGCAGAAAGTCGAAAGCTGTCAACTCATAAAGGTGGAGCACTGATAGGTGGAGAACCATATTCTGCTGCTGTGACAGAAGATCCTTCCGAAGAGACAACTTGATTGGAGGACAGATGGACATGCTCAACAGTTTGGGATACCAGACTTTCCAAGCCCAGTTCGGAGCCACTAGGATGACTTGGGCCTGATCACTGCAGATCTTCTTGAGATCTCTGGGCAGGAGTGATATGGGCCCAAAGGCAGACAGGAGGCAGAAGTGCCACATGAGACGAAAGGCATCCCTCAGCAAGCACTGCCTTGGAAACGCCAATGCACAGAACTGCTGATACTGTGTGTTTTTGGCAGTGGCAAACCAATCTTATCAAGGCCCTTCCCACTGCTGAAGGAGACCTTGCATCATCTCCAGTTGGAGACATCGTTTGTGATCCGCTAGGTGAATTCGGCTGAGTTTGTCCACATTCAGAGCCCACCAGGTGTTGAACCACCAGGGAAATACCCTGATGCTCCAGCCCTATCCAGATGTGCAGGGCCTCTTGACAGAAAGCTCATGACCCCCACTGTAGTACCTCATGGCAATGGTGTTATCTGAACACCTTCACTAGCCTTCCCTTGGTGGAAGGTAGAAAGCTTTTCAATGCCAAAGGGATAACACAGAGCGCCAAAAGGTTGATGTGGAGTCCCGATTCCGCTGGAAACCAGAGCCCTCTGATCTCCACTTCTCCCAGATGGCCGCCCCATCCCAGGAGTAATGCAACGGTCACTACTGTCAGAGCTAGTTGAGAATAGGAGCTAAGTCTGCTGCTGACCTAATCGTGGTCTGTCAGCCACCACTGAAGAGCTTTTGAGTGCTCGCTGAGATTTGGACCACGTCAGAGAAATCTAGCTGATGCTTCGCCCACTGGAACTTCAGGTCCCACTGCAGAGCCCACATATGCCAATGGGCTTGCATCACAAGCAGAAGAATGCAGAAGGCCATGAGGCCAGGCAGCCTCAGATTCAGTCTCATCGAAACCCAGGACTGAGATGAAATATCGGTATTGTAGCCTGAATATACTGAACTCACTGTTAGGGAGGATAAACCCAAAACTGCACAGTGTCGAGAACAGCCCCAATGAAAGGGAGCATCTGAGAAGGGAGTCAGGTGGGACTTCATCATGTTTATAGTTAACCCCAGCGAGTGCAGGAGGGGCACCGTAGACTGGAGGTTGATACCACCGCTTGAGGTACACTCAACTTCAACAGCCAGTCGTCGAGATATGAGAAGACTGGCACCCCTGATCTCCGCAGATGAGCTGTCACCATCGTCATCACCATGGTGAACACCTGAGGGCACTGGTAAGGACAATGGGGAGCACAGCAAACTGAAAACTGTGAACTTCAGTCAACATCTGTGGGCAGGCAGGACGGAAATGTGGAAGTATGCATCCTGCAAGTCCAACTCTACCATCCAGTCTCACAGGTCCAGGGATGACCGGACTTGAGCAAGCATGAGCATTCTGAATTTCTCCTTTTTCTGAAAGAGATTGAGAGTGCAAGTATAGGTAAGATGAAGGCCTCTGTCCTTTTGTCTCCCTTGGCCAAGAGCATTGCCACTTCCTGACAAAGTAAAGAGATGTGGTCCTCCTCCAGCCTGTGGCAAGTAGGTGGCATGGGTGGAGTAGTAGTCACAAAGGGGAGAGACAAACTGGAGAAAACAGCGGTCAGGTGTTATTGAACTCCAGTAGAGCACGTGATGGCATATCCTGCCTTCCACTGGATGCCATGATGGCTGGAGGCTGTGGCTGCCAGTGGAGTGGGTGGTTCACTGGCCCGATCTCTGGCTACCTGACCCACGAGGTCTGTGGGTACTGCATCTTCCACCATTCGGGGGGTTGAGAAGACTGAGTAGGTAGCAGCTGGAAGCACTTTCCATGGCCATGAAAGGAGTGAAAGGCGGACTGGTTTTGGCAAGGGGCCATGAAAAGTCACAAGCACCTGGCCATAACCCTGCTGTCCATGAAAAGCGGCCAGCGGGTTGGGGTCCAAAAGGAGGTTGGTACTCCAAACAATAAGATATCTTTTCTTAGTTGAGCTTTAGGCTGTACTTGTCCATCCAGGAGTTAACAGCCTGCATCGATCACAAAAACTGGACATTGCCCTTGACATCATTAGCTAGGGAGATGCCGATCTGGGTATCGTCTGGGTACGATGTCAGGAAAAACCAAAGGTTTTTATCAGGTCAACCAGTGGGGTGACATAAATGTTAAAAAAGGTTGGGCTGAGTGAGGAACTCTGTTGGACCCCACATGGAAGAGAGAAGCAGTGTGAGGTAAAATCGTCCAGGCAGACAGACTGCTCGCAGCCCAAGAGGAAGAATTTCATTAGTGCTCAGGATGAACCAATGATCTCAGTATTTGCTAGGCAATTCAGCAGAAGCCCACAATTCACAGTATCAAAGGCCGCAGAGAGATCGAGCAGAATAAGGGCTGCCCCTTTGCTCCGGTCAACCGCCAACCTAATCTCTTTGGTAGTATTGACAAGTGCCATCTCCGTGCTGTGGCCTCTCCAGAAGCCAAATTGAGTAGAGTCTAGAAGGTTTTTACAATGAATGTACTCAACAAGCTGAAGGTTCATGATGTTTTCCGCTACTTTAGCTGGCAGACCTAGGCTAGAGATGGGGCAATAGTTGTTTGGATCTAGACTATCTTTTTTTTTTTTTTTTTTAGGAGTGGGAATACTGAGGCTTTCTTCCATAGGGATGCAAAAGTGCCAGACTTGGGCATAAGATGAAAGATGGCTGTGAGCATTAAGGCAACAGCCTCTGCTGCTAATTTAGCCACCCTCGGAGGGTACAGCTCCGGAAGGGAACCTGAGGTGGTGGAGCAGAGTATTCTGAGGACATCCTCCAAAGAGGGAGAGGCGAACTCACTGAAAGTCTTCTGCTCTGGAGATAATGGCAAGGAGGATGAGGCACAGAGAGAGCGTCTACAGAGGAGAACCTGATATACACTGCTTCCACTTTTTGCAGAAAAAATGTTGGCCAGTGTGTTGCAGAAGAATTGGCTGGTGTCAATATGTGTTTTGGTATTCATACCCAGCTTAGTGATTGTGTTAAACAATTCTTTAGATTAATTTTTAGCTTCTTATATCTTTTTAGTAAAATGGGTCTTTTTCTGCAATAAGAGTTTTGTATTTAGATAAACAAAGCTTGTGTTTAGCCTTTTCTGTGACATTATAAACAGCTCTACATTTCCTCTACTGTCTCCTACAGCGTTGTTTAAAGGCCCTGAGCTCAGCAGTGACGCATGGGGCCGAAACGTTAGAATGTTTCACGTCATTTGTTCTATTCATAGGCAACCCTTTGCAGGGCTTGGACCAGGCCCAGAGTGTGAGGGTTCTGTTAACGAGGAGAAGTGGTTTGGATGGGGTCACTTCTGGCTGAAGCACCTCCATCAAGACATTCTTCTTGACTGTCACAGAGGGCGGCTAGAGGTCCAGGACCTCAGCCGTCCTCCCTACCACCATAGCAAATGAGACTTCTTCCTCTGTCGCCACACTAGGAGGAGAAACCAAGCCAGTATCTAGGGAGGTGTCCAGACCACTGGCATCCGCCAGATCCTCATACCAGGTGTCCTCAGTGACATATAGGGGCTGGTATTCACCGGGGTACATTGGCCCCTCCCAATCATCCCCAAGTCCTAGCCCAAAGGAATAGGGCACAGGAGCAGACCTGAAAGGAACGCCTCCCTTCGGGGCCAGACAACACCCATCCAGCCCATTTCAGAGTCTGGGAAGTGTATGGAAACCGCACCATTGGAAATGTCAGCAATGGAGCTGGTCCTGCAGAAGGTCAGATTGGCTCGACCAGCGTCAATCCACATGAGTCTGCCAGCAGAACACCCGCAGGGGCCCCTCGGTACCAGAGGGCAAGCCTAAGGGGAGGGACCACTCAAATAAGAGGGTCATGGCCTCAAAACTCCCAGGGTTGGGAAGGGTCACTTTGGCTACGGAAAATTCAGTGAGGGAAGGCGGTGGCCCTGGCGCACAGTCAACCGCAGAGCCAGGTTTTGAATGCAAACAAACGTTCCTTCAGCTCATGGATGACTTAGACGGAGAGGGCAAAGTTGAAGACCTCTTCAACTTCTTGTCATGCATGAGGACTTACCCGAATGCTGGGACGACTTCGACAACGAGCACTTGGAATGGCTATGCAACCGATTCTGGGAGCTTCCTCTCAACCGGGATCAGGACCATCACGTGTTAAGGAGCAAGGAGCTTATGGACAGCTCGCTCAAGGCCTTGGGGTGTGTGGCGAGACAATCGATACAGGACTTGCCATCATGGTCATGCTCAAGGCACCAAAGGCAGACTAGGTGTTGATCTGTCACCGACATTTGCCGGTGACTGGCACCACAGGGCTTGAACCTGTCTTCCTTGTGGCCATTCCTATCACACCAGGAGACAATGTCTCAAAAGACTTCAACAAAACGGTTGGGAACAAAATAAAGGTCAGACAAAAAGGGCGTGGGGGTAGCTCTTCTCTGGATCTGTGCTGACTGGCACAAAAAGAAATTAACTGACTTCAATGCATTAGGGTGGCATCTATCTAGGCACAGGACACATACCTTTCAGCGCGGATGACATTGATGACACCATGCAGAGCTGAATAACACCACCTTCTGGCACACAGGGGTACTGCTCACAAAACATTTCCAGATCAAGTCTGATGCCTGGGGATAATTATAACATAAGGAATCTGTGGCTAGAAGTCTATATCAGATGTTCTTTTGCCCACCATTCCACCCCAATTTGAACCCAGCACTTGATGACCTGGGTGGCAGTACATTCTAGACTGCACCTAATACAGCCAGATGAATTTGCATATGGCTGGGTCCAAACTGAGGTAACATGGTGGGCAAAAGAACAAAGGGGAGAATGGCTTTCCCCTAGCATTTGTCAGTAGTTAGACAAATTGCAACCATTCCTCCCATCTCCTTTAGTGTGTATGATGTACTGTCCTAAGTGGCAAATGTATGCCCAGAAATGGGTCCTGTGCTCACTGTGACACTGGAGCTAAGCTACATCCAACTGAATAGCCCAAATCAGGGCAAAACCAGTCTTGAATTGCTAGTGTAACGGTTCAGGGAGGGCCTGCCCTGGCAGTTCAGGATGGACTGTTCCTACTGGAGCAGGGTCAAGACTGATTTATCTATGGGTGGGTCCAAACAGATGGCATGGTGGACAAAAGAATGATGGGCTGGAATGCTACCCCGAAAAGTAGCCAGTGGTTACACAAATTGCAAGCAATCTTAGCAGCAATGCTCCACAATACAGATTACTTTAGTATACCAATTATCAACGCTAAACGTGTAACTGCTTAAAACTCAAGTAAACGGACCCAAATGTGACAGACTTTTCAATCAAGTAATGGCTAAAGAGGGCAGACCCAAAAAAAGGGAGCTCAGTCTAATGTCCACTCTGTGCATTGTTCTCAAAAGGTCTTTGGCTTCACCAGACATAAAAATGGGGTGATTAGGTCAAGGCTGAAACCTTTCAATTTCAGGTGGACTGGTGCATTAAAGAGGAAAGAGTGGGAGGGGAATTCAGATATTAGAATGGCATGGTAAACTAGACTCGGCAAAGAGAAACCAGATGCTACTTTGTTTACTGCTTGCAGCCTGGTCCCACTGTATAGCAATAAATCAAAGAGATAAAAACACGTAATTAAAATACTTTTGAAGAGGCAGCATGGATCCAAATACCATACTTTAATTACTGACCTTCTTGAGATGCTAGTTCCTCAGATTGATCATCAGGAAAATTTAAGGGTGCATCTTTCTGTTCCTCAGATCCAACAAGAGACTGATCAGTAGGTAAACGTCCTTTCTTTTCCTCTCTCTCTTTCAAAATAATCTAAAAATAAAATACTATGTTAATGGTCAAAAATGGTTATTGTGATTGAATACCAGATAGGCCTTTTAACAATTCATTTTTAAAGATCGGCATAAAAAAATAAAAATGAAGATTAACAATGATAACATCATTTGAATTAAAACCAAGATTAATCTAGAGGGCAGTTATAATATTTATAATAAGAAAGGTTAAATTCACATTCAGTAGGCCAAACTCCCCGCGCGGCAGTGGTGGTAGGATTAACGTGTACTAATGAAAATTAGCTTATGAAAACGAAAAAAAAGAAATTCCTATGCATGGTCATTGACTCCATTGTTAAGATTGTTTTCCTGCAAAAAGGTGTAGGAAGGAGTGATAGAGTATAATAATATAAATGTTGCATAGAAATAGTAAATAAGAATAGATGTCCATGCAAATGTAAATGTATCTACATATGTACAATAGAGGAAAAAAACTGCAACGACTACAGGCTTCCTGGGAGGAGGGAGGGGGCACGTGAATCTGCAGCACTAAATGCTACAAACAGATGTACACTGGGTAAGTGACATTTTCCGTTTGATGGCATGTGTAGCTGCAAATACACATGCTATGCATAGACTACAAAGCAGTTATTCTCCCCAAAATTGCAGTGGCTAGCCTGTAGGAGTTGGAGTTGTTTCAAATAGTGCTCCTAAGACAGCTTGACCAACATTGGCCTATTGCTTTGAAAATACATCCACACAATGTTTTGTAAATTTATTAGTAGACCATGTGGCAGCCTTACATATGTCTGCCATTGGTATGTTTCCTACAGATGCCATAGATGCACCTTTCTTTCTAGTGGAAGGGGCTTTAGGTGTGATTAAAAGTTGTCTTTTTGCCTTAATGTATCATGTTTGTACACATTAAACAATCCATCTTGTTAACCCTTGCTTAGAGATAGGATTCCCTTTATGTGGTTGTTGAAAGGCAACGAAAAGCTGTTTTGTTTTTCTGAAATCTTTGGATCTATCTACACAGTACATTAGAGCTCTTTTAACGTCAAGAGTATGAAGGGCTCTTTCTGCAATTGAGTCTGGCTGTGGAAAGAAGACTGGCAATTCCACTGTTTGGTTTATGTGAAAGTGATACCACTTTTGGCAGAAATTTGGGATTTGTTCCAAGTACAACTTTATGTTTGTGTACTTGGAAAAAAGGTTCTTCAAGAGTGAATGCTTGTATTTCACTAACTCTTCGCAATGAAGTAATGGCTACTAGTAAGGCAACTTTCCGTGTTAAGAATTGAATCTCACAAGAATGCATGAGTTCAAAAGGTGGGCCCATGAGTCTGGGGAGTACAATATTTAGATTCCAAGGAGGAACAGGTGGTGTTCTAGGGGGAATAATATGTTTTAATCCTTCCATGAAGGCTTTAATAACTAAAACTCTGAAGGGAGAGGTATATTGGTTAGTCTGCAAGTATGTTGATATTGCAGTAAGATGGATTTTAATTGATGAGAAAGCTAGATTTGATTTCTGCAAATGAAGTAGATAGCATACAATATCTTGTATTGATGCTGTAAGTGGATCAGTATTTTTAGAGTGACAGTAGTAAACAAATCTTAGCCATTTTTTTTTAGCATAGCATTGTCTAGTTGGAGGTTTACGTGCTTGTTTGAGAAGTTTCATGCATTCTAATGGAAGTTTTAAGTATCCAAATTCTTTGACTTCAGGAGCCGAACCGCTACGTTGAGAGTACTGGGATTTGGATGTCTGACTTGTCCGTTGTTTTGTGATAACAAATCCAGTCTGTCTGGAAGTTTGGAGTGAGGTACTACTGACAGGTCTAGGAGTATCATGGTGAGAGAAGTCCGACGTAGTTTGTTGACCAGAAAAGGAAGTAGTGGGAAAGGGGGAAAAAGTATAAGCAAATATCCCTGACCAGTTGATCCATAGATCATTGCCCTTGGATAGAGAATGTGGGTGTCTGGATGCGAAGTTTTGGCATTTTGCATTTGCTTGATGCGAATAGTTCTATTTCTGGTGTGCCCCACTTTTGAAAGTACTGTTGAAGTACCTAAAAGTGACTCTCCCATTCGTGTGTCTGTTGGTGCGTCCTGCTTAGAAGATCCGCTAGCTGATTGTGTATACCTGGAATGTATTCTGCTAATAGATGAATGAGATTGTGAATTGCCCATTTCCATATTGTTTGGGCTAGAAGGGACAGTTGAGATGAATGTGTCCCGCCTTGTTTCTTCAGGTAATACATGGTTGTCATATTGTCTGTTTTTATCAGAACACTCTTGTGTTTGAGAAGGTGTTGAAACGCTTTTAGGGCAAGGAACACAGCTAATAATTCTAAATGGTTTATGTGAAAATGTTGCTGTTTTAAATCCCATTCCCCTTCGACAGTAAGGTTGTTGAGATGAGTTCCCCAACCTATCACTGATGCATCTGATATTGTGGTCTGAGGCACAGGGTCCTGAAATGACCGCCCCTTCATTAAATTGTTGAGATTCTACCACTGAAGGGACTTGTGCGTTTGGCAGTCCAACAACACTAGTTCTTGCAATTGGTCCTGTGCTTGAGACCATTGCTGTGAGAGGCACTGTTGTAGTGTCCTCATGTTTAGTCTTGCATGAGGTACTATTGCTATGCAGGATCCCATCATTCCTAATAGTTTCATGATAAATCTTACAGTGTATTGTGGATTTGGCTGCATTTGTGGTATGATATTTTGGAAAGCTTGTATCCTTTGTGCATTTGGCTAGGCTAAGACTCTCTGCGTATTTAACATAGCACCTAGGTAAGGGTGCACCTGTGCTGGCTGAAGATGGGAGTTTTGGTAGTTGAGTGTGAACCCTAGTGTATGTAGGGTCTCTATTACATATTGAGTGTGTTGTTGGCATTGTATAAAATTGCTTGATTATATTAGCCAATCTTCTAGATGTGGAAAGACATGTATGTGTTGCCTTCTTAGGTAGGCTGCCACTACTGCTAGACATTTTGTGAATACCCTTGGAACTGTTATGCCAAATGGTAGAACTTTGAGCTGATAATGTTTTTCTGCTATCACAGTTCTTAGATATTTTCTGTGAGCTGGATGGATGGGTATATGGAAATACAAATCTTTGAGGTCTAATGCAGTCATGTAATCTTGTTTTTGTAGTAGTGGAATGACATCCTGAAAAGTTACCATGTGAAAGTGGTTCTGACAGGATATATATATTTAGGGATCAGAGGTCTAGGATAGGCATGAGAGTGCCATCTTTTTTAGGAATGAGTAAGTATAGTGAGTATACTCCTGTTCCTTGTTGAGAATGTGGGACCAATTCTATAGCTTGTTTTAGTAGTAGTGATTGTACTTTTTGCTGTAATAGAACATTGTGTTCTGGAGACAGCTTGTGGTAGCGTGGAGGAATGTTTGGAGGGGTAGAAATCAATTCTAGGCAATAGCCATTACGGATAATTGACAATACCCAATGGTCTGTGGTGATGTTTTGCCAATGGGAGTGGAATTGCTGCAGTCTTCCCTCCACAGGAGATGTGTGGGGTTGAGGGATGGCAAATAAGTCACTGTTTAGATGGGGTAGTGGCTTGCTTTCAAGTTTGGAACATGTGTCTGGTTCTAAAGTATTGGCCTCTGTAAGACCCTCTAAATCCCCCTCTGGCACTACTGTTGTTGCTCTTGCTTTGTCTGGGAGGTAGAAGCCTCAGTGGATAGTGGCTTGAATCCTCGTCTGAATTGTTGTCTAAAAAAGGAGCCTCTATATAAGGTGTTGTTTATAATGCTCCCATTGCTTTGGCAGTGTCTCAGTCTTTCCTCAGTTTTTCAATGGCCGTATGATGCTTTTTATTAAAAGGCATGTTGAGCACTGCCTGCTGGATTTCTGATTTAAAACCAGAGGAACATAGCCATGCATGTCTACATATAGTGATGGCAGTATTGACACTTATAGCTGCTGTATCTGTAGCATCAAGGGCAGACCATATTTGATTATTGCTTATAGGCTGACCCTCCTCCACAATTTACTGTGCCCTTTTTTGGTGTTCCTTTGGGAGGTGCTAAAGTAGTTCCTTCATCTCATCCCAGTGGGCTCTATCGTACCTTGCTAGCAAGGCTTGAGAGTTTGCAATTCGCCACTGGTTGCCACCTGGGTGGCTACCCTCTTGCCAGCAGCATTAAATTTCCTACTCTCCTTGTCAGGGGGAGGAGCATCCACGATGACTGGCTATTAGCCCTTTTTCTAGCCGCACATACTACCACTGAGTCTGGAGAAACTAGTGGGTAATATAGTCAGGGTCTGTAGGAACAGGTTTATACTTTATCAATGCGTGGAGCTATTACTCTAGCTTTGACTGGCTCACTAAATATTTGATCTGCATGTTTAACCATGCCAGGTAGCATAGGAAGGCATTGGTATTTTGAGTGTGTGGAGGATAGAGTGTTAAACAGAAAATCCTCTTCTAGGGGCTCAGTGTGCATAAGCACCCCATGGTATGCTGCTGCCCTGGAAAAAACCTGCGTGTATGCAGTAGTGTCTTCTGGTGGAGAAGGCTTAGAAGGGTATAAATCTGGGTCGTATACATAAAGGATCAACTGTATCACCATCTGAATACTGAGATTGAGTTGGTAAAGGCAAAGGTGGTGGGGAAAAGAAAAGTTGTGGTGAATGAGGGGGAGAAGTATGGACAGGTATTGGCTTCTCCTTCTGTTTATAAATTTTTGCTGGCGGTGGAGCAGTGTCTAATTGTTCTTGAAAGGCCAGCTTCCTTTTGATTTGTAGAGGAGGTGCAGTAATTATTCTGCCAGTCTCTTTATGGATGTGAATCCTTGATTGTCTTTCATCCATAACCTCAATGATGGGTTGAATCTCAGTGTCCTCATCAGAAGGTCTATAAGACTGTTCATGCAGTGATTTTGAGCTCTGTTTAAGATGGCTCCAAAGTCCTTGCTCTTCTGAATAAGAAGATTTTTTCGGCTCCGAAGATGATAGTTTTTCGGTCCCAAAATGCAGCTGGTTGTTTCAGCTCCAAAGCAGGGCGTTGAGGCTTCCACTGCAAGGAGTGAGGACGCTTGCTCGAGTCCAAAGCAGAACTCTTAATGGATTTACTCGACTCAGGTACTGACGGAGTGGCCTTTTCCGACACTACACCCGAAGGTCAGTCGACGAGTCTTTTTTTGGGTCAAACCATGGCTCCCTGGTAGTGGTGTACCCAAGGCCTTCGATGATTTTAAAAAATTTTTTTATAAGTGGGCGTAGCGGCAGACGTACTCATGTGCTGACCAGCAATGATAGGCCTATCTTCTTTTGATTCTTGTTCGGAGTCAGTGTCTCTGATGGAAACCGCTGTCCGCGCGCCTGTTCTTCCTCCATGATGTCGAGATGTTCCATACTCTTCTAGGCCATTTCCAATCGTCTGGCTATCTGATCACGCAGGGTCTTCTTGGATCAAAACGATCGACAGGCCTCACAATCTTCTTCTTTGTGATCAGGAGAAAGACAAAGATTCTGTAGGAAGTTGGCTCTGTATGTGCTATTTCAAAGTAAGGAATAGCATGCACAGAGTCCAAGGGTTCCCCTTAGAGGTAAAATAGTGGTAAAAATAGATAATACTAATGCTCTATTTTGTGGTAGTGTGGTCGAGCAGTAGGCTTATCCAAGGAGTAGTGTTAAGCATTTGTTGTACATACACATAGACAATAAATGAGGTACACACACTCAGAGACAAATCCAGCCAATAGGTTTTTATATAGAAAAATATCTTTTCTTAGTTTATTTTAAGAACCACAGGTTCAAATTCTACATGTAATATCCCATTCGAAAGGTATTGCAGGTAAGTACTGTAGGAACTTCAAATCATCAAAATTGCATGTATACTTTTCAAGTTATTCACAAATAGCTGTTTTAAAAGTGGACACTTAGTGCAATTTTCACAGTTCCTAGGGGAGGTAAGTATTTGTTAGGTTAACCAGGTAAGTAAGACACTTACAGGGTTCAGTTCTTGGTCCAAGGTAGCCCACCGTTGGGGGTTCAGAGCAACCCCAAAGTCACCACACCAGCAGCTCAGGGCCGGTCAGGTGCAGAGTTCAAAGTGGTGCCCAAAACACATAGGCTAGAATGGAGAGAAGGGGGTGCCCCGGTTCCGGTCTGCTTGCAGGTAAGTACCCGCGTCCTCGGAGGGCAGACCAGGGGGGTTTTGTAGGGCACCGGGGGGGACACAAGTCCACACAGAAATTTCACCCTCAGCAGCGCGGGGGCGGCCGGGTGCAGTGTAGAAACAGGCGTCGGGTTCGCAATGTTAGTCTATGAGAGATCTCGGGATCTCTTCAGCGCTGCAGGCAGGCAAGGGGGGGATTCCTCGGGGAAACCTCCACTTGGGCAAGGGAGAGGGACTCCTGGGGGTCACTTCTCCAGTGAAAGTCCGGTCCTTCAGGTCCTGGGGGCTGCGGGTGCAGGGTCTCTCCCAGGTGTCGGGACTTAGGATTCAAAGAGTCGCGGTCAGGGGAAGCCTCGGGATTCCCTCTGCAGGCGGCGCTGTGGGGGCTCAGGGGGGACAGGTTTTTGTACTCACAGTCTTAGAGTAGTCCTGGGGTCCCTCCTGAGGTGTTGGATCGCCACCAGCCGAGTCGGGGTCGCCGGGTGCAGTGTTGCAAGTCTCACGCTTCTTGCGGGGAGCTTGCAGGGATCTTTAAAGCTGCTGGAAACAAAGTTGCAGCTTTTCTTGGAGCAGGTCCGCTGTCCTCGGGAGTTTCTTGTCTTTTCGAAGCAGGGGCAGTCCTCAGAGGATGTCGAGGTCGCTGGTCCCTTTGGAAGGCGTCGCTGGAGCAGGATCTTTGGAAGGCAGGAGACAGGCCGGTGAGTTTCTGGAGCCAAGGCAGTTGTCGTCTTCTGGTCTTCCGCTGCAGGGGTTTTCAGCTAGGCAGTCCTTCTTCTTGTAGTTGCAGGAATCTAATTTTCTAGGGTTCAGGGTAGCCCTTAAATACTAAATTTAAGGGCGTGTTTAGGTCTGGGGGGTTAGTAGCCAATGGCTACTAGCCCTGAGGGTGGGTACACCCTCTTTGTGCCTCCTCCCAAGGGGAGGGGGTCACAATCCTAACCCTATTGGGGGAATCCTCCATCTGCAAGATGGAGGATTTCTAAAAGTTAGAGTCACTTCAGCTCAGGACACCTTAGGGGCTGTCCTGACTGGCCAGTGACTCCTCCTTGTTTTTCTCATTATTTTCTCCGGCCTTGCCGCCAAAAGTGGGGCCTGGCCGGAGGGGGCGGGCAACTCCACTAGCTGGAGTGTCCTGCTGGGTTGGCACAAAGGAGGTGAGCCTTTGAGGCTCACCGCCAGGTGTGACAATTCCTGCCTGGGGGAGGTGTTAGCATCTCCACCCAGTGCAGGCTTTGTTACTGGCCTCAGAGTGACAAAGGCACTCTCCCCATGGGGCCAGCAACATGTCTCGGTTTGTGGCAGGCTGCTAAAACTAGTCAGCCTACACAGATAGTCGGTTAAGTTTCAGGGGGCACCTCTAAGGTGCCCTCTGGGGTGTATTTTACAATAAAATGTACACTGGCATCAGTGTGCATTTATTGTGCTGAGAAGTTTGATACCAAACTTCCCAGTTTTCAGTGTAGCCATTATGGTGCTGTGGAGTTCGTGTTTGACAAACTCCCAGACCATATACTCTTATGGCTACCCTGCACTTACAATGTCTAAGGTTTTGTTTAGACACTGTAGGGGTACCATGCTCATGCACTGGTACCCTCACCTATGGTATAGTGCACCCTGCCTTAGGGCTGTAAGGCCTGCTAGAGGGGTGTCTTACCTATACTGCATAGGCAGTGAGAGGCTGGCATGGCACCCTGAGGGGAGTGCCATGTCGACTTACTCGTTTTGTCCTCACTAGCACACACAAGCTGGCAAGCAGTGTGTCTGTGCTGAGTGAGGGGTCTCCAGGGTGGCATAAGACATGCTGCAGCCCTTAGAGACCTTCCTTGGCATCAGGGCCCTTGGTACTAGAAGTACCAGTTACAAGGGACTTATCTGGATGCCAGGGTCTGCCAATTGTGGATACAAAAGTACAGGTTAGGGAAAGAACACTGGTGCTGGGGCCTGGTTAGCAGGCCTCAGCACACTTTCAATTGTAAACATAGCATCAGCAAAGGCAAAAAGTCAGGGGGCAACCATGCCAAGGAGGCATTTCCTTACACAACCCCCCCCCCAAACGAAAGAGGATGAGACTAACCTTTCCCAAGAGAGTCTTCATTTTCTAAGTGGAAGAACCTGGAAAGGCCATCTGCATTGGCATGGGCAGTCCCAGGTCTGTGTTCCACTATAAAGTCCATTCCCTGTAGGGAGATGGACCACCTCAACAGTTTAGGATTTTCACCTTTCATTTGCATCAGCCATTTGAGAGGTCTGTGGTCAGTTTGAACTAGGAAGTGAGTCCCAAAGAGGTATGGTCTCAGCTTCTTCAGGGACCAAACCACAGCAAAGGCCTCCCTCTCAATGGCACTCCAACGCTGCTCCCTGGGGAGTAACCTCCTGCTAATGAAAGCAACAGGCTGGTCAAGGCCATCATCATTTGTTTGGGACAAAACTGCCCCTATCCCATGTTCAGAGGCATCAGTCTGCACAATGAACTGCTTAGAATAATCTGGAGCTTTGAGAACTGGTGCTGAGCACATTGCCTGTTTCAGGGTGTCAAAGGCCTGTTGGCATTCCACAGTCCAGTTCACTTTCTTGGGCATTTTCTTGGAGGTGAGTTCAGTGAGGGCTGTCACAATGGATCCATATCCCTTCACAAACCTCCTGTAATACCCAGTCAAGCCAAGGAATGCCCTGACTTGAGTCTGGGTTTTTGGAGCTACCCAGTCCAGAATAGTCTGGATCTTGGGTTGGAGTGGCTGAACTTGGCCTCCACCTACAAGGTGGCCCAAGTAAACCACAGTTCCCTGCCCTATCTGGCATTTGGATGCCTTGATAGAGAGGCCTGCAGATTGCAGAGCCTTCAAAACCTTCTTCAGGTGGACCAGGTGATCCTGCCAGGTGGAGCTAAAGACAGCAATATCATCAAGATAAGCTGTGCTAAAGGACTCCAAGCCAGCAAGGACTTGATTCACCAACCTTTGGAAGGTGGCAGGGGCATTCTTTAAACCAAAGGGCATAACAGTAAACTGATAATGCCCATCAGGTGTGGAGAATGCTGTTTTCTCTTTTGCTCCAGGTGCCATTTTTATTTGCCAGTACCCTGCTGTCAAGTCAAAGGTACTTAAGAATTTGGCAGCACCTAATTTGTCTATGAGCTCATCAGCTCTTGGAATTGGATGAGCATCTGTCTTGGTGACAGAATTGAGCCCTCTGTAGTCCACACAAAACCTCATCTCTTTCTTTCCATCTTTGGTGTGAGGTTTGGGGACTAAGACCACTGGGCTAGCCCAGGGGCTGTCAGAGCGCTCAATTACTCCCAATTCCAGCATCTTGTGGACTTCCACCTTGATGCTTTCCTTAACATGGTCAGATTGTCTAAAGATTTTGTTCTTGACAGGCATGCTGTCTCCTGTGTCCACATCATGGGTACACAGGTGTGTCTGACCAGGGGTTAAGGAGAAGAGTTCAGGAAACTGTTGTAGGACTCTCCTACAATCAGCTTGCTGTTGGCCAGAGAGGGTGTCTGAGTAGATCACTCCATCTACTGTGCCATCTTTTGGGTCTGATGACAGAAGATCAGGGAGAGGTTCACTCTCTGCCTCCTGATCCTCATCTGTTACCATCAACAGATTGACATCAGCCCTGTCGTGGAAGAGCTTAAGGCGGTTCACATGGATCACCCTCTTGGGGCTCCTGCTTGTGCCCAGATCCACCAGGTAGGTGACCTGACTCTTCCTTTCTAGTACTGGGTAAGGGCCACTCCATTTGTCCTGGAGTGCCCTGGGAGCCACAGGCTCCAGAACCCAGACTTTCTGCCCTGGTTGGAACTCAACCAGTGCAGCCTTTTGGTCATACCAAAACTTCTGGAGCTGTTGGCTGGCCTCAAGGTTTTTGGTTGCCTTTTCCATGTACTCTGCCATTCTAGAGCGAAGGCCAAGTACATAGTCCACTATGTCTTGTTTAGGCTCATGGAGAGGTCTCTCCCAGCCTTCTTTAACAAGAGCAAGTGGTCCCCTTACAGGATGACCAAACAGAAGTTCAAAGGGTGAGAATCCTACTCCCTTCTGTGGCACCTCTCTGTAAGCGAAAAGCAGACATGGCAAGAGGACATCCCATCTCCTTTTGAGCTTTTCTGGGAGCCCCATGATCATGCCTTTTAATGTCTTGTTGAATCTCTCAACCAAGCCATTAGTTTGTGGATGGTATGGTGTAGTGAATTTATAAGTCACTCCACACTCATTCCACATGTGCTTTAGGTATGCTGACATGAAGTTGGTACCTCTGTCAGACACCACCTCCTTAGGGAAACCCACTCTGGTAAAGATACCAATGAGGGCCTTGGCTACTGCAGGGGCAGTAGTCGACCTAAGGGGAATAGCTTCAGGATACCTGGTAGCATGATCCACTACTACCAGGATATACATATTTCCTGAGGCTGTGGGAGGTTCTAGTGGACCAACTATGTCCACACCCACTCTTTCAAAGGGAACCCCCACCACTGGAAGTGGAATGAGGGGGGCCTTTGGATGTCCACCTGTCTTACCACTGGCTTGACAGGTGGGGCAGGAGAGGCAAAACTCCTTAACCATGTTGGACATATTGGGCCAGTAGAAGTGGTTGACTAACCTCTCCCACGTCTTGGTTTGTCCCAAATGTCCAGCAAGGGGAATGTCATGGGCCAATGTTAGGATGAACTTCCTGAACAGCTGAGGCACTACCACTCTCCTAGTGGCACCAGGTTTGGGGTCTCTGGCCTCGGTGTACAGGAGTCCATCTTCCCAATAGACCCTATGCGTTCCATTTTTCTTGCCTTTGGACTCTTCAGCAGCTTGCTGCCTAAGGCCTTCAAGAGAGGGACAGGTTTCTTGTCCCTTACACAGCTCCTCCCTTGAGGGTCCCCCTGGGCCTAAGAGCTCAACCTGATAAGGTTCAAGCTCCAAAGGCTCAGTTCCCTCAGAGGGCAGAACTTCTTCCTGAGAAGAGAGGTTCCCTTTCTTTTGCTGTGTTGTAGTTGGTTTCCCAACTGACTTTCCTGTTCTCTTGGTAGGCTGGGCCATTCTTCCAGACTCCAGCTCTACTTGTTCACCCTGTGCCTTGCACTGTGCTCTTGTTTTCACACACACCAGTTCAGGGATACCCAGCATTGCTGCATGGGTTTTTAGTTCTACCTCAGCCCATGCTGAGGACTCCAGGTCATTTCCAAGCAGACAGTCCACTGGGATATTTGAGGAGACCACCACCTGTTTCAGGCCATTGACCCCTCCCCATTCTAAAGTAACCATTGCCATGGGATGTACTTTTCTCTGATTGTCAGCGTTGGTGACTGTGTAAGTTTTTCCAGTCAGGTATTGGCCAGGGGAAACCAGTTTCTCTGTCACCATGGTGACACTGGCACCTGTATCCCTCAGGCCCTCTATTCTAGTCCCATTAATTAAGAGTTGCTGTCTGTATTTTTGCATGTTAGGCAGCCAGACAGCTAGTGTGGCTAAATCCACCCCACCCTCAGAAACTAGAGTAGCTTCAGTGTGGACCCTGATTTGCTCTGGGCACACTGTTGATCCCACTTGGAGACTAGCCATACCAGTGTTACCTGGATGGGAGTTTGGAGTGGAACCTTTCTTGGGACAGGCCTTGTCTCCAGTTTGGTGTCCATGCTGTTTACAGCTATGACACCAGGCCTTTTTGGGATCAAAGTTTTTACCCTTGTACCCATTGTTTTGTGAAGAGGCTCTGGGCCCACCCTCCTGTGCAGGTTTTTGGGGGCCTGTAGAAGACTCTTTACTATTTTTAGTTTTGGTTGTCTCATCACCCTTCCCCTGGGGAGTCTTTGTGACCCCTTTCTTTTGGTCACCCCCTGTTGAAGTCTTGGACACCCTTGTCTTGACCCAATGGTCCGCCTTCTTTCCCAATTCTTGGGGAGAAATTGGTCCTAGGTCTACCAGATGCTGATGCAGTTTATCATTGAAACAATTACTTAACAGGTGTTCTTTCACAAATAAATTGTACAGCCCATCATAATTACTTACACCACTGCCTTGAATCCAACCATCTAGTGTTTTCACTGAGTAGTCAACAAAGTCAACCCAGGTCTGGCTCGAGGATTTTTGAGCCCCCCTGAACCTAATCCTGTACTCCTCAGTGGAGAATCCAAAGCCCTCAATCAGGGTACCCTTCATGAGGTCATAAGATTCTGCATCTTTTCCAGAGAGTGTGAGGAGTCTATCCCTACACTTTCCAGTGAACATTTCCCAAAGGAGAGCACCCCAGTGAGATCTGTTCACTTTTCTGGTTACACAAGCCCTCTCAAAAGCTGTGAACCACTTGGTGATGTCATCACCATCTTCAAATTTTGTCACAATCCCTTTGGGGATTTTTAACATGTCAGGAGCATCTCTGACCCTATTTATATTGCTGCCACCATTGATGGGTCCTAGGCCCATCTCTTGTCTTTCCCTTTCTATGGCTAGGAGCTGTCTCTCTAAAGCCAATCTTTTGGCCATCCTGGCTAACAGGAGGTCATCTTCAC
The DNA here is from genome assembly GCF_031143425.1 of Pleurodeles waltl. Classification (NCBI taxonomy): domain Eukaryota; kingdom Metazoa; phylum Chordata; class Amphibia; order Caudata; family Salamandridae; genus Pleurodeles; species Pleurodeles waltl. Next base: position 351,656,654 of record NC_090440.1, read on the forward strand.
TGAGAGCATCCTCAGTGATTTCAGAAATGTGGGACCCTCCTGTGAGGGACTCACTATTTCTGACTAACACAGTTGGAGACAGGACTTGAGGGGTCCTGTTCTCCCTATTTAGGACTGGAGGAGGGACATTGGCCTCCAAGTCACTAATTTCTTCCTCTGTGAGGTCATCATCAGAGGGGTTGGCTTTTTCAAACTCTGCCAACAGCTCCTGGAGCTGAATTTTGGTAGGTCTGGAGCCAATGGTTATTTTTTTGATATTACAGAGAGACCTTAGCTCCCTCATCTTAAGATGGAGGTAAGGTGTGGTGTCGAGTTCCACCACATTCATCTCTGTATCAGACATTATTTTGCTAAGAGTTGGAAGACTTTTTAAAGAATCTAAAACTGTTTCTAGAATCTAATTTCAAACTTTTAACAAACTTTTAAACTCTAAAAGACAATGCTAAACAGGGACTTAACACACAAGGCCCTAGCAGGACTTTTAAGAATTTAGAAAAATTTCAAATTGCAAAAATGAATTTCTAATGACAATTTTGGAATTTGTCGTGTGATCAGGTATTGGCTGAGTAGTCCAGCAAATGCAAAGTCTTGTACCCCACCGCTGATCCACCAATGTAGGAAGTTGGCTCTGTATGTGCTATTTCAAAGTAAGGAATAGCATGCACAGAGTCCAAGGGTTCCCCTTAGAGGTAAAATAGTGGTAAAAATAGATAATACTAATGCTCTATTTTGTGGTAGTGTGGTCGAGCAGTAGGCTTATCCAAGGAGTAGTGTTAAGCATTTGTTGTACATACACATAGACAATAAATGAGGTACACACACTCAGAGACAAATCCAGCCAATAGGTTTTTATATAGAAAAATATCTTTTCTTAGTTTATTTTAAGAACCACAGGTTCAAATTCTACATGTAATATCCCATTCGAAAGGTATTGCAGGTAAGTACTGTAGGAACTTCAAATCATCAAAATTGCATGTATACTTTTCAAGTTATTCACAAATAGCTGTTTTAAAAGTGGACACTTAGTGCAATTTTCACAGTTCCTAGGGGAGGTAAGTATTTGTTAGGTTAACCAGGTAAGTAAGACACTTACAGGGTTCAGTTCTTGGTCCAAGGTAGCCCACCGTTGGGGGTTCAAAAGTCACCACACCAGCAGCTCAGGGCCGGTCAGGTGCAGAGTTCAAAGTGGTGCCCAAAACACATAGGCTAGAATGGAGAGAAGGGGGTGCCCCGGTTCCGGTCTGCTTGCAGGTAAGTACCCGCGTCCTCGGAGGGCAGACCAGGGGGGGTTTTGTAGGGCACCGGGGGGGACACAAGTCCACACAGAAATTTCACCCTCAGCAGCGCGGGGGCGGCCGGGTGCAGTGTAGAAACAGGCGTCGGGTTCGCAATGTTAGTCTATGAGAGATCTCGGGATCTCTTCAGCGCTGCAGGCAGGCAAGGGGGGGATTCCTCGGGGAAACCTCCACTTGGGCAAGGGAGAGGGACTCCTGGGGGTCACTTCTCCAGTGAAAGTCCGGTCCTTCAGGTCCTGGGGGCTGCGGGTGCAGGGTCTCTCCCAGGTGTCGGGACTTAGGATTCAAAGAGTCGCGGTCAGGGGAAGCCTCGGGATTCCCTCTGCAGGCGGCGCTGTGGGGGCTCAGGGGGGACAGGTTTTTGTACTCACAGTCTTAGAGTAGTCCTGGGGTCCCTCCTGAGGTGTTGGATCGCCACCAGCCGAGTCGGGGTCGCCGGGTGCAGTGTTGCAAGTCTCACGCTTCTTGCGGGGAGCTTGCAGGGATCTTTAAAGCTGCTGGAAACAAAGTTGCAGCTTTTCTTGGAGCAGGTCCGCTGTCCTCGGGAGTTTCTTGTCTTTTCGAAGCAGGGGCAGTCCTCAGAGGATGTCGAGGTCGCTGGTCCCTTTGGAAGGCGTCGCTGGAGCAGGATCTTTGGAAGGCAGGAGACAGGCCGGTGAGTTTCTGGAGCCAAGGCAGTTGTCGTCTTCTGGTCTTCCGCTGCAGGGGTTTTCAGCTAGGCAGTCCTTCTTCTTGTAGTTGCAGGAATCTAATTTTCTAGGGTTCAGGGTAGCCCTTAAATACTAAATTTAAGGGCGTGTTTAGGTCTGGGGGGTTAGTAGCCAATGGCTACTAGCCCTGAGGGTGGGTACACCCTCTTTGTGCCTCCTCCCAAGGGGAGGGGGTCACAATCCTAACCCTATTGGGGGAATCCTCCATCTGCAAGATGGAGGATTTCTAAAAGTTAGAGTCACTTCAGCTCAGGACACCTTAGGGGCTGTCCTGACTGGCCAGTGACTCCTCCTTGTTTTTCTCATTATTTTCTCCGGCCTTGCCGCCAAAAGTGGGGCCTGGCCGGAGGGGGCGGGCAACTCCACTAGCTGGAGTGTCCTGCTGGGTTGGCACAAAGGAGGTGAGCCTTTGAGGCTCACCGCCAGGTGTGACAATTCCTGCCTGGGGGAGGTGTTAGCATCTCCACCCAGTGCAGGCTTTGTTACTGGCCTCAGAGTGACAAAGGCACTCTCCCCATGGGGCCAGCAACATGTCTCGGTTTGTGGCAGGCTGCTAAAACTAGTCAGCCTACACAGATAGTCGGTTAAGTTTCAGGGGGCACCTCTAAGGTGCCCTCTGGGGTGTATTTTACAATAAAATGTACACTGGCATCAGTGTGCATTTATTGTGCTGAGAAGTTTGATACCAAACTTCCCAGTTTTCAGTGTAGCCATTATGGTGCTGTGGAGTTCGTGTTTGACAAACTCCCAGACCATATACTCTTATGGCTACCCTGCACTTACAATGTCTAAGGTTTTGTTTAGACACTGTAGGGGTACCATGCTCATGCACTGGTACCCTCACCTATGGTATAGTGCACCCTGCCTTAGGGCTGTAAGGCCTGCTAGAGGGGTGTCTTACCTATACTGCATAGGCAGTGAGAGGCTGGCATGGCACCCTGAGGGGAGTGCCATGTCGACTTACTCGTTTTGTCCTCACTAGCACACACAAGCTGGCAAGCAGTGTGTCTGTGCTGAGTGAGGGGTCTCCAGGGTGGCATAAGACATGCTGCAGCCCTTAGAGACCTTCCTTGGCATCAGGGCCCTTGGTACTAGAAGTACCAGTTACAAGGGACTTATCTGGATGCCAGGGTCTGCCAATTGTGGATACAAAAGTACAGGTTAGGGAAAGAACACTGGTGCTGGGGCCTGGTTAGCAGGCCTCAGCACACTTTCAATTGTAAACATAGCATCAGCAAAGGCAAAAAGTCAGGGGGCAACCATGCCAAGGAGGCATTTCCTTACAGATTCCAAACAAGGTGTTGGTCTGTGTAGGGAAATTTTGCGTGGCGTCGAGGACAAAATCAAAATAGAGTCCAATCCATCAGGCTTCGATGTGGTAGGCCCGAACAGGCCAGAGTTGGGCGCACGCGCCCAGAAGGGCAAAATTTAGTTTCCGACTGTACTATCGGTTCGAGGCTAGGTGGAAACGCGATTGAAACAATAGCGACGATTAAAGGAGTTTTCTAAAGTTTCCGATTCGAATTCTCTGAGCAAGAGGAAACACGTCCGAACCAAATAGTGGAAAGAAAACAATCTAACAATGGAGTCGATGACCATGCGCAGTATGACCGAGAGGAGGAGTCATTCGAGCCCGTGATTCCGAAAAGACTTCTTAGAAGAAAAACAACTTGTAACACTCCAAGCCCATATATATATGTGGAAAATGTCACTTACCCAGTGTACATCTGTTTGTGGCATGTTGCGCTGCAGATTCACATGCTGTGCACTGTTCCTGCCATCTAGTGTTGGGCTCGGAGTGTTACAAGTTGTTTTTCTTCGAAGAAGTCTTTTCGAGTCACAGGACCGAGTGACTCCTTTTCAGCTCCATTGCGCATGGGCGTCGACTCCATCTTAGATTGTTTTCCCCGCAAAGGGTGAGGTAAGAGTTGTTGAAGTAAGGATACTAGAGGTGCCCATGCAATGGAGTAGATATGTATGTACATAGTGTGTAGTAAAGTAATATTTATTTACATATTTACAATTTACATGCAACTAAAACGGCTACAGGCTCCCAGAGAGGTGGGAGGGCGCATGTGAATCTGCAGAAGAACATGCCACAAACAGATATACACTGGGTAAGTGAAATTTTCCGTTCGATGGCATGTGTAGCTGCAGATACACATGCTGTGCATAGACTACAAAGCAGTCATTTTTTTTAAACCAGATTTTATTGGTTTTAAATCAATTCAATTCAATAGTACATATATATTTTTATACACTTAGCATTACTATGTTTACCACAGTGTATCTTAGTCACATTTGCACATTATCTGGTCATTGGTACTTATTTAGAATATAACAAACTCTTGTAATAACAAACTCCAACTCCCCCACCCCTAGTCTCCCCAAAACCCTTCTATCCGAGACCCTTGATTCAGCATTGATATTTCTTCTGCAGAGTAATTAGTCACGTTTGGTTAGCACTTATGGGCCCTTGGCAGCAGTCTGAGATGTTATGGATTTCTGCACAGTGTCAGGAGTGTGTTTCGACCTATGACCTAGTGTTGTATAATATTATATTTTGTTGCTTATTGCATGGTCCTAGTTATTGTATATTAGGTGGGGTCTGCTGTATGAACTCTGACCTGAGTGTATCCATTATTATTTCCCAGCCTTCTGATACTTCCGGGGGTCTGGTCCTATTTTTGGCCTCTCTTTGAAGTAGTGTACCTTCTGCTGTTGCCCACTTAAGGAATTAATTTTTCCAGGTTATTACTCTAGGGCCTGTAGGGTTTTTCCAATTGCTTGCTATTTCCCTTTTAGCTAGTGTTAAGGCCAGGTCTAGGAATCTATCTGAGGCTTTGTGTTTAGTTGAATGAGTAAAGGCGTGTAAGAGGCAATTATCCACAGAACATGTTGTGGTCTTATTTAGTAGTTGGGACCATTTTTGGCAAATCCCAATCCAATAGGATGCCAGTATGGGGCATTCTCTAAACATGTGATTAAACTCTGCATCCACTAATCCGCATCTTGGGCAGCTCTCAGTGTATTTATTGAAGTATTTATTAATGCGGGCAGGTGTTAAATAGGCTTGGTGTAGTATATAGAAACTGATAAGTTTAAATCTAGCATTCCGCGAAGCCTTGGGAAGGTTCTGCAGTATATGTCCCCATTCTACTCCTGAGATTTCACGATTGGAAGCTTTTTCCCATTGTTGTTTAAGGTAGGGTAGAGAGTCTGTAATGTCTGCTCGCATTAAAGCATACAGCATTGATATTGCCTTAGCTTTGTTATTTGGGGATGTCAGCTGTAAGGAAATGGCTCCCTGTTGCAATTACCCCCGACTTTTTGCCTGATACTGATGCTGACTTGACTGAGAAGTGCGCTGGGACCCTGCTAACCAGGCCCCAGCACCAGTGTTCTTTCACCTAAAATGTACCATTGTTTCCACAATTGGCACACCCCTGGCACACAGATAAGTCCCTTGTAAAAGGTACCAGTGATACCAAGGGCCCTGTGACCAGGGAAGGTCCCTAAGGGCTGCAGCGTATGTTGTGCCACCCTAAGGGACCACTCATATAACAAATGCACACTGCCATTATAGATTGTGTGTGTTGGTGGGGAGAAAAAGGCAAAGTCAACATGGCATTCCCCTCAGGATGCCATGCAAACAAAATGCTGCCTGTGGCATAGGTAAGTCACCCCTCTAGTAGGCCTTACAGCCCTAAGGCAGGGTGCACTATACCACAGGTGAGGGCATAGCTGCATGAGCAATATGCCCCTACAGTTTCTAAGTCTATTCTTAGACATTGTAAGTACAGTGTGGCCATATGAAGTATATGGTCTGGGAGTTTGTCAAAAACGAATTCCACAGCTCCATAACGGCTACATTGAATACTGGGAAGTTTGTATCAAACTTCTCTGAATAATAAACCCACACTGATGCCAGTGTTGGATTTATTTAAATAATGCACACAGAGGGCATCTTAGAGATGCTCCCTGTATTTTACCCAATTGTTCAGTGCAGGACTGACTGGTCTGTGCCAGCCTGCTGCTGAGAGACAAGTTTCTGACCCCATGTGGTGAGGGCCTTTGTGCTCTCTGAGGACAGAAACAAAAGCCTGCTCTGGGTGGAAGTGCTTCACACCTCCCCCCTGCAGGAACTGTAACACCTAGCAGTGAGCCTCAAAGGCTCAGGCTTCGTGTTACAATGCCCCAGGGCACTCCAGCTAGTGGAGATGCCCGCCCCCTGGACACATCCCCCACTTTTGGCGGCAAGTTCAGGGGAGATAATGAGAAAAACGAGGAGTCACCCACCAGTCAGGACAGCCCCTAAGGTGTCCTGAGCTGAGGTGACCCCTGCCTTTAGAAATCCTCCATCTTGATTTTGGAGGATTCCCCCAATAGGAGTAGGGATGTGCCCCCCTCCCCTCAGGGAGGAGACACAAAGAGGGTGTAGAGACCCTCAAGGACAGTAGCCATTGGCTACTGCCCTCCCAGACCTAAACACACCCCTAAATTCAGTATTTAGGGGCTCCCCAGATCCTAGGAAACTAGATTCCTGCAACCTGAAGACGAAGAAGGACTGCTGACCTGAAGCCCTGCAGAGAAGACAGACACCAACTGCTTTGCCCCAGCCCTACCCACCTGTCTCCCCACTTCAAGAAAAACTGCAACAGCGACGCGTCCCCCAGGGTCCAGCGACCTCTGAAGCCTCAGAGGACTACCCTGCATCTAAAAGCACCAAGAACACCCGAGGACATCGGCCCTGTTCCAAAGAAACTGCAACTTTGCAACAAAGAAGCAACTTTTAAAGACCACACGTTTCCCGCCGGAAGTGTGAGACTTTCCACTCTGCACCAGACGCCCCCAGCTCGACCTGCAGAAAACCAACACTACAGGGAGGACTCCCTGGCGACTGCGAGCCCGTGAGTAGCCAGAGTTGACCCCCCTGAGCCCCCACAGAGACGCCTGCATAGGTAATCCAGAGGCTCCCCCTGACCACGACCGCCTGCTTCAAAGAACCCGACGCCTGGGAAACACACTGCACCCGCAGCCCCCAGGACCTGAAGGATCCGACCTCCAGTGCAGGAGCGACCCCCAGGTGGCCCTCTCCGTAGCCCAGGTGGTGGCTACCCCAAGGAGCCCCCCCTTGCCTGCCTGCATCACTGAAGAGACCCCTGGGTCTCCCATTGAAACCTATTGCAAACCCGACGCCTGTTTGCACTCTGCACCCGGCTGCCCCTGTGCCGCTGCAGGTGTATTTTCTGTGCTGACTTGTGTCCCCCCCAGTGCCCTACAAAACCCCCCTGGTCTGCCCTCCGAAGTCGCGGGTACCTACCTGCTGGCAGACTAGAACAGGGGCACCCCTATCTCCACTGGAGGCTATGCGATTTGGGCACTTTGACCTCTGCACCTGACCGGCCGTGAGCTGCTGGTGTGGTAACTTTGGGGTTGCCCTGAACCCACAACAGTGGGCTGCCTTGGACCCAACTTTGAACCCTGTAAGTGCTTTACTTACCTGAAAAACTAACAAATACTTACCTCCCCCAGGAACTGTTGAATTTTGCACTGTGTCCAATTTTAAAATAGCTTATTGCCATTTTTGCCAAAACTGTACATGCTATTGTGATGATTCAACGTTCCTAAGATACCCGAGTGAAATACCTTTCATTTAAAGTATTGTTTGTAAATCTTGAACCTGTGGTTCTTAAAATAAACTAAGAAAGGATATTTTTCTATATAAAAACCTATTGGCCTGGAATTGTCTTTGAGTGTGTGTTACTCATTTATTGCCTGTGTGTGTACAACAAATGCTTAACAATACCCTCTGATAAGCCTACTGCTCGACCACACTATCACAAAATAGAGCATTAGAATGATCTCTTTTTGCCACTATCTTACCTCTAAGGGGAACCCTTGGACACTGTGCATGCTATTTCTTACTTTGAAATAGTACATACAGAGCCAACTTCCTACATCAGGTATGTGCATATTGCCTGTGCCGAGGGTTCAATGTCCTTCGTTCGCCAATGATTGTATATGCTGGCTTTTATGGTCCCGTATGTTAAAAAAAAAAATTGCCGGGATGTCGTATTCCGCTCTGATGGCTTCAAATGTCTTCAGTTTGTTGTCCTTGAAAAGCAAGCCTACTGTAGTAGTTCCGGCTTCTACCCAGTCACCCAATTCAAGTACAGTCCTCTTCCGCGTTATTGCCTGTAAAGAACTAATGGGGAGCTCTGCAGAATAGGGAGTCTTAGTTTTAATCTTACGTAAGTATGTTTTCCAACACTTGGTTAGTATTTTTAGCTCTGGACTGTCTTGCTTATCGTCTCTAGGAGATCCCAAAAGTATCTCAAATAGCCTAGTCCTCCGTGGGGTGGAAGATTTTGCATTCAGTTTTGTCAACAAACTGTTCGAGATCCAGAGTGCCAGCCACTGTAATTGTGCTGCAAGATAGTAGGACTCTAAATCTGGTGTCGCTAATCCCCCATCTGTCGACTGTCTTTGAAGCTTTGTCAAGTCCACTCTTTTCCTTCCTTTACCCCATACAAATAAGCTTACTATTGTATTCAGTTCCCTAAAGAAGGACTTAGGGATCCAAATTGGGAGAGCTGAGAAATGATATAACAATCTCAGCAGTACAATCATTTTGAGAATCGCAATTCGCCCGGTCACTGATAGTGGCAGTGTTTGCCAGAATGTCATGCAGGTTTTTATGGAACGGATTGCACCGCCTAGATTTCCATCAAGAATATCCCTGGCCTTGTGATAAACTTTCACTCCCAGGTATGGGAGCCCGTCAGGTATCCATCTTACCAGTCCCAGATTCAGGGGCGGTAGATGGTGTTTTGTAAGAGGGAACAAGCCTGTTTTATCCCAATTTACTTTTAGGCCTGAGTGGCTTTCAAAGTTAGTTAGCATTAGTTGTGCTAGGGGTAAATCCCTTTGGATGTCATCCAAGAAAATTAGGAGGTCGTCCGCGTATAGGGCTATATGATGTCTCTCATTTCTGACAAGGATACCTGGTCCTCCCTGCCCTGCCCTGGCCGCAGTGGCCAGTGGTTCCATCGCCAATGCGAATAGCACGGGGGAAAGGGGATAACCCTGTCTCGTCCCGCGTTCCACTTTGTATCTGTGCGATATTATGCGCCCCGTGCGGACTCTAGCTGAGGGGTCAGTATATAGTCATTTCACCCATGCTATGTATTCTGGTCCTATTCCGAGTTTGGACATAACTTTATAAAGGAAGTCCCAGTCTAAGCTATCAAAGGCTTTTTCAATATCGACTGCCAGGATACCCGGGGTCCCAGCGGTGGGTGCTCTATCCCTCATGATGGCAATTAATCTACGAATATTCCCGGCTTTATTACGACCTGGTATGAAACCTGCTTGGTCTGGGTGTATTAAAGAGGGCATCATTGGGAAAAGTCTTGATGCCAGGGTCTTGCTAAGGATTTTATAGTCGAGGTTCAGCATAGAGAGGGGTCTCTATGCTCCCACTTCTGTTGGGTCTTTGCCGGGCTTGAGAAGGGGGATTATGATTGCTTCCCGAGATGATTCAGGTAGAAGGCCTTGGTCTCTGGCACATTTAAACATTTTTTCTAGTCTGGGTGAGAGGATTACAGCAAAGGTTTTGTAATACTCAGCGGGGAGGCCGTCAGTTCCGGGTGATTTTCCCCCTGCTAGACTCTTCATGGCTTCGTTGATCTCTTCTAGTGTGACGTTCTCCTCTAGTGTCTCTGTGGATATTGGTTCCCAGGGTTTCAGGTTTAGTGATACTAAGTAGTTTTCAGTTAATTCTCGGTTTAAATTGAGTCTTTTTTTGGTATAGTTTCTCATAAAAAGACAAAAACTGGGCATTAATCTGTTCTGGTTCATGCAACTGGGTCCCTGTCTTTGAGATCAGGTTAATTATGGGGGGTGGGGTTTCAGATTGTGAGACCACCCAGGCAAGTAATTTTCCCCCTTTATCTCTCTAGCCATGTTCTCTTGTGAGGTCGTTTTTATGGTCAAAGCATCTAATGCGTTCGACACAGTGTGCTACTTCTGATCTGATCACTTGTATTGGGGTTTGTAGTTGTGGATTTCCAGGCCTATCCTTCTCAGCCTCTCTCAGTTTAGCCTCGGCTCGCTCAGTATCCCCCAGTAAGGTTCTACGTATTCCTACTGTTTCGGCTATGCACTTTCCCCTTATTACTACCTTAAAAGCATCCCATTCTATCAGAGCGTTAGATGCCGTAGTGTCATTTTCTTCTAAAAATTGTAACATACACTGGCGGAGTTCGGCTCGGAAGGGAGGGTCCTCCAGTAATACGGGCCTGAGTCTCCACGTGGGTATATGGGAGGTGAGGACACCCATTTTAGAGATAACAGCAGGGGATTATGGTCCGATATTGTGCGAGATAAATACTCCATATTTGATATAAGTGTGTGTATATCTGGTGAGCATAAAAAGGAGTCTAATCGTACATGCAGTTCATGGAGGCTAGAAACAAAAGGAGAAGTCCCTGACACTAGGGTGTAGTTTACACCTGGCATCTGTAAGGCCCCAGTTCGCTTGCCAGGTAGAGAACTGTTGCGCCGTTCTCAATAGTGGGGAATGTGGCAGGGGAGGATGTGATCTGTCTGCATTAAGGTCGCTTACACAATTAAAATCACCCCCCATTATCACTGGTGATAGAAAGTATGACGCTAGCAAGCTGGATAGTCGTGTGAAGAATTCACCTTGTTCTGTGTTGTGAGCATAAACAAACATTGATCAGAGCTAGTTCTCTCCTCTCTAGTTTGCACTGGATCGCCACAAACCTCCCCTCAGGGTCTATGAGGCTATCTGTCATTTGGAAAGGGGCCCCTGCCCGGATCCAGATCAAGGTGCCCCTCGCATATGCCGAATAGGTAGTGAAGAATGCCTGACCTCTCCATCTTCTCTGCAGGGCCTTGCCCTCTGCCGATGTTAAGTGGGTTTCCTGTAGCATGGCTATTTGAATACCCCTCCTTTGCAAGTATGACGATATCTTATATCTCTTGACCATTGAGTGCATACCTCTGATGTTCCACGTTGTCATAGTGGTGCGTTTGTTACTCTAACCAGGTAATGTTTCTGATGACCCTGCTTCATAGCATGCCCTACCGTGACCTCAGAGTCCCTGATCTGCTCTGCATTTTTCGTAATGGTCCTCAGTGTAGAATTTAACCCCAGATAATTCTCCAACAACAATTACCCAACTCCCCATCCCCAGGACAAAAGTCAAACCTCTCTCACCCAAACTTGTGTAAAAACGTTAACCTGTCCAACAACGTGGGGGGTGCTCCAGGGTGGAAACAGAAGCTCAGCAAGAAGGGCCCCTCCTCAACCCCCAAGAGGTAAGCACACTGGGATTTCATGTCTCCAAAATTTCGTTCAGTACAGGTGTGGGATTATCAGTCCGATTACTCCGCAGCCCCCCCGTTTAGTGCGGTCCCAGGTGTGGTCTCTGTATTCGGTTTACTGACGTTATGTACAAAAAGTTACAATTCCAAGTTTGTAGATCAGGCTTGTATTTCAGATAATATTATCTGATGTTCCTGGGGTCACCTCCGGGCCCCTCTTGTCAGATGCGAGTGAGTGGTTTGATTCTTGTTCTGATTCCGATTGATCCATGTCGTCTTGGGATTGCTTAGGTGAGCCTTGTTCTGAACAGCTGAGGGACGCAGCAGCCTCCCCTGCTTTTTGACGATCGTTTAGAATTTTTAGTGGGGATGGACTGGTACGTCTAAAAGACTTACTGAGATTAGTCTTTCACTTGCGGTTTAGCTGGCACTTTTCTGGGCTGTGACTTGTCTCACCAGGTGGTTGTTTATCAATCCAGTTCCATACCTCCTCTGCCGTGTTGAAAAACTGTGTGCCTGCTGTGGTCACTATTCATAGTTTGGTTGGGAATAGCATCCCATATTGTACCCCCATGTTGCGGAGTCTCTGTTTGGCTTTCCTAAAGGAGGCTCTCTGTCTCTGTACCTCTCGGGAGAAGTCAGGGGAAAGTCGGATCACTTGGTTGTCAAATGTGCAGTCTCCTTTTTTCCTACTTTTGGTTAGTAGGTGGTCCCTGTCTCTGTAATGTAGCAGTCTGGTTATTATTGGTCTGGGGGTGGCTTTGCAGGGACTCTGGGTGCCCTCTCTACTGCGAAGAACTGGGAAAGGCCTTCGTCCGCCACGTTTTCCTTCAGCCATTTTTCTAGAAAGTCTACCATGTTGGTTTCCTCAGACCGTTCCGGAATCCCTATGATTCTGATATTATTTCGCCGCGATCTATTTTCAGCGTCTTCAGCCCTTAATTCTAATTCCCTGATCCGTTTCTCCATCTGACGCGATATTTTGGAATTGTCTTTTATCTCAGGCCTTAGTTCCTCCATCTGTTTTTCTGTGGTGGTCACCCTCTCTGCTAGGCGGCAATGGTCGTCCCTTAGTACTGAAAAGTCAGACGCTAGGGAGTCTATTTTCTCCTCGAGAGCAATTCTGGAGACAGTGATGGCTTGCATCACGTCTTGCAGGGTAGGTTCTTCTGGCTCTCTTCCCTCCCCTGAAGGAGATTTCCTCAAGTTCTCTTGTTCTGGAGGTGCCCTGGTTGGAAGATCTTTGGTGCTGTCAGCCGTTTACCTTTGGGTGGTCGCAGGCTACTTGTTAGAGAAAGCGCAGTTTGTCACTGATAATGATTATCTATCTGCTTTTTGAATCTCTTATGGTGTGGGAGGGCAGTGGTCACTCCAATAAGGAGATTGAGATTTGGTCCTATGTCGAGACGAAGATTCTATACCTTGTTATGAGCCAACAGACGGTGCTTGCGAGTGTTTTTATGCCAGACTAGAGACCACTCTGGTGTTGATCTATCGCCTTTGGGCCGTAGGTTGGTTTCTTCGGTGATCTGGGTTGTCTATCTTTGCTGGGTAGCAGCTAAAGTTCGGGCGCCGGGTGCTGCGGGCCCTAGAGCTCTTAGGTTCGAGGTTATGTCTCCCAGTGCCTCTCAGGTAAGGGCAGCCAGGCCGTAGGCGCTGGACTATTAATGCAGCCCTCTGAATGGGACAAAGCAGGTGTCTCTGGTGGTATATCCCTAATCTCCGCTATATTACTGGGTTCCTGCCATCTCTCCAGCTGCGTTAGTCACAGGGCAGAGCCGTGCACCTCGATTTGGGCAGGTATACCTCCCAACATTCACTTGTTCTCTGCTACCTTCATAAGATCCACTACAGAGCCACCGTCAACCCCACCTCAGGTCGCCGGCCGTGGGTACGATTTTTCATGAGGGCAGGGGGGGCTCCTCCCCCCCCGGTCCAACGCGCCATGGGTCCCCGGAGCCCTCACCGACCACCCCCCTCCTCGGGGCACATCTTTCATTCCGATCCCCGGGGACCATCTCCAGTTGGGCCCAGGCTGGCCACCACTAGGCCCCCAGGGCGACCCCCAGGGTTTAGACGCTGATGTGCCCGGGGCCCCACGGCGCTAGGTTTCGTCTCACCTCGTTTTCCAAGTGTTGTTAATTGGGCCCGTAAGTTTCGGTCCGCCGGGTCGGCTCTCACGGGAGCTTGAGTGAGAGTCGGGGGGGCGAGACGCCGCGACCCAGCCTCCGGTCCAGCGGCGGGTCTCTCCCCCTTCTTGTGTCACCACTACCTCGGGCCGGGCCGCTCGCTCCGGCGCAGTCAGGCCTGCCTCGCTCAGTCTTCCATCCGCTCGCTCAGGGCTTCAATAACCGACGAGGGCTGCCACCGGTCCTCGCACTGGTCCACAGAATCAGGGAAAGCGCTCAGCGGTAAGGATCTGGAGGCCCCCCCCCCCCCACCACCACCTATTCAGCCACTCCGCGCGACTAAGTTAAGTTGCGGAGTGCCTGGCGGCCACCATCTTGTTATTGCAGCTCCTCTCGGTCGTCTTCCTGAGCCCGCTTGCGTCTGAGCCCAAATCAGACACTTTCTGGGGTCTGCATCCATTTGGCAATAACTGAGGGGGTCACCGCATTTCCCACTTGAATATTGGTGGTTTTGGAGCCATTCGGGGTACTATAACCCTGAGGGTGAGGAAAGAAGGACGGGAGCTTCAGAAAGAAGCTGCGACCGCTATAACGCCAAGCCACGCCCCGACTACAAAGCAGTAATTGCCCCAAAAGCGGTAGTTAGCCTGTAGGAGTGGAAGTTGTCTGAAATAATGTTCTTAGTACAGCCTGTCCTACTGTGGCTTGTTGTGTTGCTAACATATCTACACAGTAATGCTTAGTAAATGTATGGGGCGTAGACCAGGTGGCTGCTTTACAAATCTCTGTCATTGGTATATTACCAAGAAAAGCCATTGTGGTGCCTTTCTTTCTAGTGGAGTGTGCCCTTGGAGTAATGGGTAATTCTCTTTTAGTTTTAAGGTAGCAGGACTGAATGCATTTGACTATCCATCTGGCAATGCCCTGTTTGGATATAGGGTTACCTGCATGCGGTTTTTGGAAAGCTACAAACAATTGTTTTGTTTTACTAAATCATTTTGTTCTGTCAATGTAATACATTAGCGCTCTTATGTCTAATGTATGCAATGCCCTTTCTGCTACTGAGTCTGATTGTGGAAAGAAGTCTGGGAGTTACACAGTTTGGTTTAGATGAAACGGTGATATGACCTTTGGTAAGAATTGTGGATTTGTATGGAGAACCACTTTATGTTTATGTATTTGTATAAAGGGTTCTTGAATAGTAAACGCCTGTATTTCGCTAACTCTTCAAAGTGAAGTGATGGCTATTAGAAAGGCTACTTTCCAAGTCAAAAATTGTATTTGACAAGAATGCATGGGTTCAAATGGTGGGCCCATGAGTCGTGTTACTACAATATTAAGATTCCACGAAGGTACTGGTGGTATCCTTGTGGGTATGATTCTTTTTAGTCCTTCCATAAAGGCTTTAATAACTGGGATTCTAAAGCGATTTTGAATGTTTAATCTGCAGAGAAGCAGATATTGCAGTGAGATGGATTTTAATGGAAGAGAAGGCTAGATTTGACTTTTGTAAGTGTAGTAAATAACTTACAATGTTTTGTGTGGAGGCGTTTAATGGCTTAATTTGATTAGCCTGGCAGTAGCAGACAAACCTTTTCCATTTGTTAGCGTAACAATGTCTTGTTGTGGGTTTTATTGCTTGTTTAATGACTTCCATACACTCTTTGGAAAGGTTTAAATATCCAAATTCTAAGACTTTAGGAGCCAGATTGCTAGGTTGAGCGATGCTGGATTCGGGTGTCTGATCTGTTGGTTGTGTTGTGTTAACACATCTGGTCTGTTTGGTAGTTTGATGTGGGGTACCACAGATAGGCCCAACAGTGTGGTGTACCAGGGTTGGCGTGCCCACGTTGGTGCTATAAGTATTAGTTTGAGTTTGTTTTGATTCAGTTTGTTGACCAGATAAGGAATGAGCAGGAGAGGGGGAAAAGTGTAAGCAAATATTCCTGACCAGCTGATCCATAGAGCATTGCCCTTGGACTGAGGGTGTGGGTGTCTGGACGCGAAGATTTGGCATTTTGCATTTTCTTTTGTTGCAAACAGATCTATGTTTGGTGTCCCCCAGCGGTGGAAGTGATGTTGTAGAATCTGGGGATGTATTTCCCACTCGAGTTTGCTGGTGATCCCGACTGAGATTGTCGGCTAACTGATTGTAAATGCCTGGTATATGTTGTGCTATTAGGCAAATGGTGTTGTGAATTGCCCAATGCCACATTTTTTGTACTAAGAGATACAGCTGTGACAAGTGTGTCCCCCCCAGTTTGTTTAGATAGTACATTGTTGTCATATTGTCTGTTTTGACAAGAATGTGTTTGTGTGCTAGAAGGGGTTGAAAGGCGTTTAGTGCTAGAAAGACTACTAACAGTTCTAAGTGATTTATGTGGAGTTCTTTTTGCTGATTGTCCCACTGACCCTGTATGCTGTGATTGTTGAGGTGTGCTCCCCACCCAATCATGGATGCGTCTGTTGTGATAATGGCGTGAGGCACTGGGTCTTGAAAAGGCCACCCCTTGTTTAAATTTACAGGGTTCCACCATTGAAGCGAAGAGTGTGTTTGGCGGTCTATCAACACTAGATCTTGGAGTTGACCCTGTGCCTGCGTCCATTGTTTTGCTAGGCACTGTTGTAAGGGCCGCATGTTTAGTCTTGCGTTTGGGACAATAGCTATGCATGAGGACATCATGCCTAGTAGTTTCATCACAAACCTGACCGTGTAGTGTTGGTTTGGTTGCAAGCTTGATTTTATATTTTGAAACGACTGAACTCTTTGTGGACTTGGAGTGGCAGTTGCTCTTTGTGTGTCGAGTGTTGCTCCCAAGTATTGTTGTATTTGGGATGGTTGTAAACTAGATTTTTGGTAATTTATAGAAAACCCTAGTTTGTGTAGAGTATCTATTACGTATTGCATGTGAACGTGACATTGTCGTTGAGTGTTGCCTTTTATCAGCCAATCGTCTAGATATGGGAATACGTGCATGTGAGGTCTCCTTATACAAGCTGCTACTACAGCTAGGCATTTTGTAAATACCCTGGGGACTGTTGTTATTCCGAACTGCAACACCTTGAATTGGTAATGTTTGCCTTGTATTACAAACCTGAGGTATTTCCTGTGAGATGGATGGATGGGTATGTGAAAATACGCATCCTTGAGACCCAGTGTTGTCATGTATTCCCCTTGTTCCCCGTCCTGAAGTGTTACCATGTGGAAATGATCTGATTTGATGAAGAGATTCAGTGTTCTGAGATCTAAGATAGGCCTTTAAGTTTTTTCTTTTTTTGGGATAAGGAAATACAGCGAGTAAACGCCTGTTCCTTTCTGGTGATAGGGTACTAGCTCTATGGCTTGTTTTGCTAGCAGTGCTTGGACCTCTATTCGTAATAGGTCTAAGTGTTGTTGAGACATTTTGTGCGGTTTTGGGGGAACATCTGGAGGGAATGTTGTGAACTCTATGCAGTAACCATGTTGGATAATTGACAGGACCCACATGTCTGTGGTAATGTATGTCTAACTGTGGTTGTATTTGGTTAATATCCCCCCCACCGGTGATATGTGTTGGGGAAGTGTGACATTGAAGTCACTGCTTGCTAGGGCTTGGCTTGGAAGGCTTGAATTTCCTTCTTCCTCTTGGGAACTGTCCTCTGTAGGAACCACGAAACCCCACTCTCTGGTACTGAGACTGGTAGGTGGGTTTTGTTTGGGAGGTGGATGGTTCTGATGGCGGTTGTCTAAACCCTCCCCTAAACTGTGGTTTCCTAAATGTTCCTCTGTATTGTGAGGAGTAGAGCGTGCCCATGGCCTTGGCAGTGTCATTTTTTAATTTTTTCGATTGCGGTATCAACTTCCGGTCCGAACAGCTGATGTTGATTAAACGACATTTTCAATACCGCCTGTTGTATCTCTGGTTTAAACCCAGAACTTCGCAGCCATGCATGCCTTCTAATTGTTACTGCTGTATTGACAGTCCGTGCCGCTGTATCAGCAGAGTCTAGGGCAGAGCGGATTTGGTTGTTTGATATGGCCGGTCCTTCTTTGACCACTTGTTGGGCACGTTTTTGGTGTTCTTTGGGCAAGTGCTGGATGAGGTCTTGCATCTCGTCCCAGTGTGCCCTGTCGTAGCGGGCAAGTAGGGCTTATGAGTTGGCAATTCGCCACTGATTTGCTGCTTGTGATGCCACTCTTTTCCCTGCTGCATCGAATTTTCGACTTTCCTTATCAGGGGGTGGCCATCTCCTGAAGATTGTGAATTTGCCCGTTTCCTTGCAGCCCCCACAACCACTGAGTCCGGAGGGAGCTGTTGAATAATAAACAGTGGGTCTGACGGGGGCGGTTTATATTTCTTTTCGACCCTTTGAGTGATGGCTCTCCCTTTTACAGGTTCTTGGAAGACATGTTGTGCGTGTTTAAGCATGCCCGGTAACATTGGTAAACTTTGGTACAATGCATGCGTGGATGCCAGAGTGTTAAACAGGAAGTCATCCTCCACCGGTTCAGAGTGCATTGTTACGTTGTGGAATGTTGCTGCTCTGGCCAGTACCTGCGTGTAGGACGTACTGTCCTCTGGCGGTGAAGGTTTTGTTGGATAACACTCTGGGCTGTTGTCTGATATAGGTGGGTCGTATAGATCCCAGGTGTCCGCATCATCTTGAGT
This sequence comes from Pleurodeles waltl, assembly GCF_031143425.1. NCBI lineage: Eukaryota > Metazoa > Chordata > Amphibia > Caudata > Salamandridae > Pleurodeles > Pleurodeles waltl. The sequence continues at coordinate 351,674,791 of NC_090440.1, forward strand.
CATCCCAGTATGTGTGGGTGACTGTGCTATTGGTGTACCCACTGGTGACCGCTGTGGTGATTGCAGTGGGGATGTTTGTGGTGAGAAATGTGGTGGTGGTGACTTTTCTCTAACCACTTTAGCTTTTGGTTGCTTCTCAGTCTCGTGAAAAGCCAGTTTTCTTTTTGACTTGAGTGGAGGGATGGTTTGTATCTTCCCTGTGTCTTTCTGGATTTGTAACCTTTGCTGTGTTTGGTCATGTTCTTCTAAATCCAGTTACTGCTCAAATCTGTGCCTTTCTTTGAGCTGCAGAGAAAGCCCTTGTTCTTCAGTGTAGGAAGAACGTTTCAGCTCCAAAGCCGTTTTTTTCGGTACCGAAATTCCCATCGCTATTGTCTTTTTCGGTTCCGATAAGCTCTTTCGAGGCTTGTTCGACTCGATTACTCGATGCAGACTCTTTTCGGTGCCGGTTTCTCGACCGTAGTCGGAAGTCTTCGGCAAATCTTTGGCCTTTTTTGGTGCTGATGTTACTTGGTCACCTTCTATTCTGTGGCTTGAGCCATGCCCTTCTGGCAGTGGCGTCCCCGTGGCCTTTAGTTTTTCGGTGTGGGACTCACCTTTTGCGCCGCCGAAGGTCGATCACCGTCGGATTCATCCGAGTCTTATCCCTGAATGGATATCCGCATCTCTTCTTCCTCGACGTCGAGTTGTTGTTTCGGTTTCGATGCCATCTGTAGTCGTCTTGTGCGTCTATCCCTTAAGGTCTTCTTGGATCGAACCGCTCGGCAGGCCTCACAAGTATCCTCTCTGTGTTCGGGCGATAAACACAGGTTACAGACCCGATGCTGGTCTGTATAAAGATACTTGGCGTGACACTTGGGACAGAAACGGAAGGTGGTCCGGTTCATTAGTCTTCAACGATGGGTGTTGTCTGGCCGACCAGGCCTTGGTTGAGTGCTGAAGCCCCGAAGGACCGCCGAAGCGGTCTTGTTGTCGGTGCCGATGTGATGAAACTAAACCGGTACCAAACGTAAACAATACTGAAGAATTTCAATGATTTTCTAAGTTTCCCGATTCAAATTACGGAGCGAAGAGGAACATGTCCGGACCCGATGGCGGAAAGAAAACAATCTAAGATGGAGTCGACACCCATGCGCAATGGAGCTGAAAAGGAGGAGTCACTCTGTCCTGTGACTTGAAAAGACTTCTTCGAAGAAAAACAACTTGTAACACTCAGAGCCCAACACTAGATGGCAGGAGCAGTGCACAGCATGTGTATCTGCAGCTACACATGCCATAGAACATATACATACATATATATATATATATATATATATATATGGAAAATGTCACTTACCCAGTGTACATCTGTTCGTGGCATTAGTCGCTGCAGATTCACATGCTGTGCACAGTCCGCCATCTGGTGTTGGGCTCGGAGTGTTACAAGTTGTTTTTCTTCGAAGAAGTCTTTTCGAGTCACGAGACCGAGGGACTCCTCCCATTTCGACTCCATTGCGCATGGGCGTCGACTCCATCTTAGATTGTTTTCCCCGCAGAGGGTGAGGTAGGAGTTGTGTATGCTAGTAATAGTGCCCATGCAATGGAGTGAATACGTATGTACATAATGAAGCTTAAAGTAATATATTTACAAATGTACAAATGTTCAAGATCTACTTCTAAACGGCTACAGGCTGCCAGGGAGGAGGGTGGGCGCATGTGAATCTGCAGCGACTAATGCCACGAACAGATGTACACTGGGTAAGTGACATTTTCCGTTCGATGGCATGTGTAGCTGCAGATACACATGCTGTGCATAGACTAGTAAGCAGTTATCTCCCCAAAAGCGGTGGTTCAGCCTGTAGGAGTTGAAGTAGTTTGAAATAATGTTCTTAGTACAGCTTGACCTACTGTGGCCTGTTGTGCAGTTAACACATCCACACAGTAGTGCTTGGTAAATGTATGAGGCGTAGACCATGTTGCTGCCTTACATATTTCGTTCATTGGAATATTTCCTAGAAAGGCCATGGTAGCACCCTTCTTTCTGGTTGAGTGTGCCTTTGGTGTAATAGGCAGCTCTCTCTTTGCTTTAATATAGCAGGTTTGAATGCACTTAACTATCCATCTAGCAATGCCTTGTTTAGAAATTGGATTTCCTGTATGAGGTTTTTGAAAAGCAATAAATAGTTGTTTTGTTTTTCGAATTAGTTTTGTTCTGTCAATGTAGTACATTAGCGCTCTTTTGATGTCTAATGTATGTAGCGCTCTTTCAGCTATAGAATCTGGCTGTGGGAAGAACACTGGTAATTCTACCGTTTGATTCAAGTGGAACGGTGAGATTACCTTTGGTAAAAATTTTGGATTTGTTCGTAGGACTATTTTATTTTTGTGTATTTGAATAAATGGTTCTTGTATGGTAAAAGCTTGAATTTCACTCACTCTTCTTAGAGATGTGATGGCAATTAAAAACGCAACTTTCCACGTTAAGTATTGCATTTCACAAGAATGCATGGGTTCAAATGGTGGACCCATGAGTCGTGTTAAGACAATGTTGAGGTTCCATGAAGGAACAGGTGGTGTTCTTGGTGGTATAATTCTCTTTAGGCCTTCCATAAACGCTTTTATGACTGGTATTCTAAATAATGAAGTTGAATGAGTAATTTGCAGGTAAGCGGATATTGCGGTAAGATGTATCTTTATGGAAGAGAAAGCTAGATTTGACTTTTGTAAATGTAGTAAATATCCTACTATATCTTTTGGAGATGCGTGTAATGGCTGGATTTGATTATGATGGCAGTAATAAACAAATCTTTTCCACTTATTTGCATAGCAGTGTCTAGTGGTAAGTTTCCTAGCTTGTCTTATGACCTCAATACATTCTTGTGTTCGGTCTAAGTGTCCGAATTCTAGGATTTCAGGAGCCAAATTGCTAGATTCAGAGATGCTGGATTTGGATGTCTGATCTGTTGTTTGTGTTGTGTTAACAGATCTGGTCTGTTGGGTAGTTTGACATGAGGTACTACTGAAAGGTCTAGTAGTGTTGTGTACCAAGGTTGCCTCGCCCATGTTGGTGCTATTAGTATGAGTTTGAGTTTGTTTTGACTCAACCTGTTTACTAGATATGGAAGGAGAGGGGGAAAAGCGTACGCAAATATCCATGACCAGTTCATCCATAGAGCATTGCCTTGGGATTGATCCTGTGGGTACCTGGATGCGAAGTTTTGGCATTTTGAGTTTTCCTTTGTTGCAATTAGATCCATTTGAGGTGTTCCCCAAATTTGAAAGTAAGTGTTTAGTATTTGGGGGTGAATCTCCCATTCGTGGATTTGTTGGTGATCCTGAGAGAGATTGTCTGCTAACTGGTTCTGAATCCCTGGAATAAATTGTGCTATTAGGCGAATGTGGTTGTGAATCGCCCAATGACATATTTTTTGTGTAAGGAGACACAACTGTGTCGAGTGCGTCCCTCCCTTTTTGTTTAAGTAATACATTGTTGTCATGTTGTCTGTTTTGACCAGAATGTATTTGTGGGTTATTATGGGCTGAAATACTTTCAGCGCTAGAAATACCGCTAACAGTTCTAAGTGATTTATGTGAAACTGTCTTTGATGTATGTCCCATTGTCCTTGGATGCTGTGTTGATTGAGGTGTGCTCCCCACCCTGTCATGGAAGCATCTGTCGTTATGACTTATTGTGGCACTGGGTCTTGGAAAGGCCGCCCTTGGTTTAAATTTATACTGTTCCACCATAGAAGCAAGATGTATGTTTGGCGGTCTATCAACACCAGATCTAGAAGCTGACCCTGTGCTTGTGACCATTGTGATGCTAGGCACTGTTGTAAGGGCCGCATGTGCAACCTTGCGTTTGGGACAATGGCTATGCATGAAGACATCATGCCTAGCAGTTTCATTACCATTTTGACTTGTATCCTTTGTTTTGGATACATGGCCTGTATTACATTGTGAAATGTTTGAATCCTTTGTGGACTTGGAGTGGCAATCCCTTTTGCTGTGTTGATTGTCGTTCCTAAGTATTGCTGTGTTTGACACGGCATAAGGTGTGACTTTGCGTAGTTGATCGAGAAACCTAGTTTGTGGAGGATTTGTATGACATATTTTGTGTGCTGTGAACACTGTCTTAGCGTGTTGGTTTTGATTAACCAGTCGTCTAAGTACGGGAACACATGTATTTGCTGCCTTCTGATATGTGCAGCTACTACTGCCAGGCATTTTGTAAAAACTCTTGGCGCAGTTGTTATTCCGAATGGCAACACTTTGAATTGGTAATGTATTCCTTGGAATACGAACCTTAGGTATTTTCTGTGTGAAGGATGTATTGGTATATGGAAATACGCATCCTTTAGGTCTAGTGTTGTCATGTAGTCTTGCTGTTTGAGCAGTGGGATTACGTCTTGTAATGTAACCATGTGAAAGTGGTCTGATTTGATGTAGGTATTCAGTGTTCTGAGATCTAGTATTGGTTTCAGACTGCCGTCCTTTTTGGGTATTAGAAAGTACAGTGAGTAAACTCCTGTGTTTATCTGTAGATTTGGTACTAATTCTATTGCTTCTTTTTGTAGCAATGCTTGAACTTCTAGTCCTAGAAGGTCTATATGTTGTTTTGACATACTGTGTGTTTTCGGTGGGATGTTTGGAGGGAATTTGAGAAATTCTATGCAATAATCATGCTGGATAATTGCTAAGACCCAAGTGTCTATTGTTATTTCCTCCCAATGTTTGTAAAATTGGCTTAGTCTCCCCCCCACAGATGTTATGTGATGGGGTTGTGTGACTTGTAAGTCACTGTTTATTTTGAGGAGTTTTGGGGCTTTGGAACTTTCCCCTATTCTTCTGGAATTGGCCCCCTCTATATTGCCCCCGAAAACCTCCCCGCTGATATTGGCTCTGGTAAGTGGGCCTTGCTTGTGATGTTGAGGTTTCAGTTGGTTGACCTCGAAACCCTCCCCTAAAAGGTGTTTTGCGAAAAGTGCCTCTGCTCTGCGGGGAGTAGAGTGCGCCCATGGCTTTGGCTGTATCAGTGTCTTTCTTGAGTTTCTCAATAGCAGTGTCGACTTCCGGCCCAAACAACTGCTTTTCATTAAAGGGCATATTTAGCACGGCTTGTTGAATTTCCGGCTTGAACCCCGAAGTACGCAGCCATGCGTGCCTTCTTATTGTTATTGCAGTGTTTTCTGTCCTTGCAGCCGTATCTGCTGCATCCATTGAAGACCGTATCTGATTATTTGAGATACTTTGTCCTTCTTCCACCACCTGTTGCACCCTTTTCTGGAACTCTTTGGGTAAGTGTTCTATGAAATGCTGCATTTCATCCCAATGAGCTCTATCATATCTTGACAAAAGTGCTTGTGAATTGGCAATGCGCCATTGGTTTGCTGCTTGTGCTGCCACCCTTTTGCCCGCAGCATCAAATTTACGACTCTCCTTGTCTGGAGGTGGTGCGTCCCCTGAGGTATGAGAGTTCGCTCTCTTACGAGCTACCCCGACAACTACTGAGTCCGGTGTCAATTGCGTTGTAATATAAACAGGATCTGTTGGCGGTGGCTTGTTTTTTTTTCTCCACCCTTGGAGTTATGGCTCTGCCTTTAACAGGATCTTGAAAGATTTGTTTTGAATGTTTTAGCATTCCTGGGAGCATAGGTAGGCTTTGGTACTGGCTATGGGTGGATGATAGGGTGTTAAACAAAAAGTCATCCTCAATTGGTTCGGAATGCAAGGTGACATTGTGAAAAGCAGCTGCCCTTGCGACCACCTGTGTGTAAGATGTACTGTCCTCAGGTGGCGACGGCCTTGCAGGGTACGAGTCTGGGCTGTTGTCTGATACTGGGGCGTCGTAAAGGTCCCATGCATCGGGATCATCCTAACTCATTGTAGTATGAGCTGGGGAGTGCATCAGTGGTGGAGTTGTTACTGGTGATGCATGTATTGATGGTGGTGGAGACGGTGGTGGAGTTGTTTTCCTTGCCACTTTTGCCTTTGGCTGCTTGTCCTTTTGTTGAAAGGCAAGTTTTCTTGTTATTTTAATTGGGGGAAGAGTGGTTATCTTCCCTGTGTCCTCATGAATGTGGAGCCTTCTTTGTGTATAGTCTGGCTCTACAGCTTCAAGTTCCTCTCCGAATCTATGCTTTTGCATTTGGGAGGTTAATCCTTGTTCCTCTGTGTAGGAACCTGTTTTCGGCTCCGAGGCTGGATGTTTCGGAACCGAAACTTTTTCGGATGTTTTTTTAGGCTCTGAAGAAACCTTTTTTATTTTCTACGTGGTGTCTCGGTGCCGAACTTCTTCAGAGCCGCTGTCTCGGGTCCGAGTTTGCTGTGTGGCGGTATCTCGAACTGAGTCGGATGACTTCGCCACAAGCGTGCCCTTTTTCGGTGCTGATGATCGGTCACCTATTTTCCGGGTTAAGCCATGGCCTGTTGGCGGTGGCGTCCCCTGGGCTTTTGTTGACTTCTCGTGAGTCTTATGTTTCGACGTCTTACTCACGGTTTTTGGCGTTTCTTCGGCCTCGAGCTCTTCCGAGTCCGACTCGTGGATGGAGAAAGCTTCTTCTTCCTCCTCGAAACGCTCTTGTCCTGTCGGTGTCGACGCCATTTGCAGTCTTCTGGCTCTTCGGTCTCTTAATGTCTTTCTCGACCGAAACTCTCGACAGGCTTCACAAGTATCTTCCTTGTGCTCGGGAGACAAGCACAAGTTACAGACCAGATGCTGATGCGTATACGGATACTTGTTATGGCATTTTGGGCAGAAGCGGGATGGGGTCCGTTCCATCAGCCTTGAAGTCACGTGTGGCCGGGCCGACCAGGCCCCGACGGGGGATCGAAAAAACCCCGAAGGGCCACCGGAGCTCTTCAGAATTCGGTGTTGATTTGTTCTAACTAACCCGATACCGAACGCAAACAATACCGACGTTTTTTTTTCCGAGATTCTAACTAACTTTCCGACCCGAAACACGGAGCGAAAAGGAAAACATCCGAACCCGATGGCGGAAAAAAAACAATCTAAGATGGAGTCGACGCCCATGCGCAATGGAGCCGAAAGGGGAGGAGTCCCTCGATCACGTGACTCGAAAAAAGACTTCTTCGAAGAAAAACAACTTGTAACACTCCGAGCCCAACACCAGATGGCGGACTGTGCACAGCATGTGTATCTGCAGCTACACATGCCATCAAACATATATATATATGTATGGAAAATGTCACTTACCCAGTGTACATCTGTTCGCGGCATGAGACGCTGCAGATTCACATGCTGTGCATATCCCGCCATCTAGTGTTGGGCTCGGAGTATTACAAGTTGTTTTTCTTCGAAGAAGTCTTTTTTCGAGTCACGTGATCGAGGGACTCCTCCCCTTTCGGCTCCATTGCGCATGGGCGTCGACTCCATCTTAGATTGTTTTCCCCGCAGAGGGTGAGGTAGGAGTTGTGTATATAGTAATAGTGCCCATGCAATGGAGTAAGTATGTATGTACATAATGTGCCTAAAAGTGATATATTTACAAATTTACAAGTTTAATTTTTTGTCAACTTAAAATGGCTACAGGCTCCCGAGGAGGTGGGAGGGCGCATGTGAATCTGCAGCGTCTCATGCCACGAACAGATGTACACTGGGTAAGTGACATTTTCCGTTCGATGGCATGTGTAGCTGCAGATACACATGCTGTGCATAGACTGGTAAGCAGTCATCTCCCCAAAAGCGGTGGTTTAGCCTGTAGTAGTTGAAGTTGTTTGAAATAATGTCCTTAATACTGCTTGTCCTACTGTGGCTTGCTGTGTTAACACATCCACGCAGTAATGCTTGGTAAATGTATGAGGCGTAGACCATGTGGTTGCTTTACAGATTTCAGTCATTGGTATGTTTCCTAGAAAGGCCATGGTGGCACCCTTCTTTCTAGTGGAGTGTGCCTTTGGTGTAATAGGCAGTTCTCTTTTTGCTTTTATATAACAGGTTTGAATACATTTAACTATCCATCTGGCAATGCCTGGTTTGGATATTGGATTCCCTGTATGAGGTTTTTGGAAAGCAACAAAAAATTGTTTTGTTTTGCGAATTTGTTTGGTTCTATCAATGTAGTACATTAGTGCCTTTTTGATGTCTAATGTATGTAATGCTCTCTCAGCTACAGAATCTGGTTCCGCGAAGAACACTGGGAGTTCCACTGTTTGATTTAAGTGGAACGGTGATATGACTTTAGGTAAGAATTTAGGATTTGTGCGTAGAACTACTTTGTTTGTGTATTTGTATAAAGGGTTCTTGTATGGTAAAGGCTTATAGTTCACTTACTCTTCTGAGAGATGTGATAGCTATTAGAAAGGCTACTTTCCATGTTAAGTACTGTATCTCACATGAGTGAATGGGTTCCAATGGTGGACCCATGAGTCGTGTTAATACGATGTTGAGGTTCCATGAAGGAACTGGTGGTGTTCTTGGTGGGATAATCCTTTTCAGACCCTCCATAAAGGCTTTTATGACTGGGATTCTGAATAATGAAGTAGAATGCGTAATTTGCAGATAAGCCGAAATTGCTGTGAGATGTATTTTAATGGATGAAAAAGCTAACTTTGACTTTTGTAAGTGTAGTAGGTAGCTTACGATGTTTTTTGCAGATGCGTGTAATGGTTGGATGTGATTATTATGGCAGTAATAAACAAACCTTTTCCACTTATTTGCGTAACAATGTCTTGTGGTTGGTTTCCTAGCCTGTTTTATGACCTCCATGCATTCTTGTGTAAGGTCTAGATGTCCGAATTCTAAGATTTCAGGAGCCAAATCGCTAGATTTAGTGATGCTCGATTCGAGTGTCTGATCTGTTGTTTGTGTTGAGTTAACAGATTTGGTCTGTTTGGCAGTTTGATATGAGGCACTATTGAGAGGTCTAGTAGTGTTGTGTACCAAGGTTGTTGTGCCCAAGTTAGTGCTATCAGTATTAGTTTGAGTTTGTTTTGACTCAATTTGTTTACTAGATACGGAAGGAGGGGGAAAAGCGTATGCAAATATCCCTGACCAACTCATCCATAACGCATTGCCTTGAGAGTGAGGCTGTGGGTACCTGGATGCGAAGTTTTAGCATTTTGCGTTTTCTTTTGTTGCAAATAGGTCTATTTGCCGTGTTCCCCAGTTTTGGAAGTAGGTCTGTAGTATCTGGGGATGAATTTTCCATTTGTGGGTTTGTTGGTGATCTCGACTGAGATTGTCTGCCAACTGGTTTTGAATTCCTGGGATGTATTGCGCTATTAGGCGAATGTGATCTTGAATCGCCCAATGCCAAATCTTCTGTGCTAAGAGACACAGTTGTGATGAGTGTGTCCCTCCCTGTTTGTTTAAGTAATACATTGTTGTCATGTTGTCCGTTTTGACAAGAATGTGTTTGTGATCTATTAGTGGTTGAAATGCTTTCAATGCTAGAAACACTGCTAGTAATTCTAGCTGATTTATATGAAGTTGTTTCTGTTGAGTGTCCCATTGTCCCTGGATGCTGTGTTGGTTGAGGTGTGCTCCCCACCCTACCATGGAAGCATCTGTTGTGATTACGTATTGAGGCACTGGGTCTTGGAAAGGCCACCCTTGGTTTAAATTTACAGGATTCCACCATTGAAGCGAGGTGTGCGTTTGGCGGTCTATCAACACTAGATCTTGAAGTTGACCCTGTGCTTGTATCCATTGTGTTGCTAGGCACTGTTGTAAGGGCTGCATGCGTAATCTTGCGTTTGAGACAATGGCTATGCATGAGGACATCATGCCTAGTAGTTTCATCACTAATTTTACCTGATACTTTTGGTTTGGGTGCATGCTTTGTATTACGTTTTGGAATATGTGTACCCTTTGTGGACTTGGAGTGGCAATCCCTTTTTTTGTGTTGATTGTTGCTCCTAAGTATTGTTGTATTTGACACGGCTGTAAGTGTGATGTTTGGTAGTTTAGTGAGAACCCTAGTTTGTGATGGGTTTCTATGACGTATTTTGTGTGTTGAAGACACGGTTTTTGATTAACCATTCGTCTAGATACGGGAATACGTGTATGTGCTGTCTTCTGATAAGTGCAGCTACTACTGCAAGGCATTTTGTAAATACCCTTGGTGCTGTTGTTATCCTGAATGGTAACACTTTGAATTGGTAATGTACCCCTTGGATTAAAAACCTTAAGTATTTCCTGTGGGAACGATGTATATGTAAGTAAGCATCCTTGAGGTCTAATGTTGACATGAAGTATTGTTTGAGCAATGGGATTACGTCTTGAAGTGTTACCATGTGAAAGTGATCTGATTTGATGTAAAGATTTAGTGTTCTGAGATCGAAGATGGGTCTCAGAGTTTTGTCCTTTTTGGGTATTAGAAAATAGAGGGAATAAACACCTGTTCCTTTCTGATGGTTGGGTACCAGTTCTAGTGCGTCTTTTTGTAACCACGCTTGGACTTCTAGTTGTAACAGATCCAAGTGCTGTTTGGACATGTGTGTTCTTGGAGGCACATTTGGTGGTAATTGTAGGAATTCTATGCAATAACCATGTTGGATAATGGCTAGTACCCACAAGTCTGTTGTTATTTCCTCCCAGTTTTGGTACAAATCTGTGATTTTTCCCCCCACTGGTGTTATGTGTTGGGGATTTGGGACACTGAAGTCACTGTTTAGTTTGAGGGGTCTTTGGGCTTTGGAACTTTCCTCTAGTTTTAGGGAAGTGTCCACCTCTGTATTGTCCCCGAAAGCCTCCTCTTTGATACTGGCCCTGGTATGTGGGTCTGGTTTGTGAGGTTGAGGGTTCTGTGCTGTGGGCCCGAAACCCCCCTCTAAATTGTGTCTTCCTAAATGTGCCTCTGCTTTGTGGGGAGTAGAGTGCGTCCATGGCCTTGGCCGTATCAGTGTCCTTTTTGAGCTTCTCTATAGCTGTGTCCACCTCCGGCCCAAACAACTGCTGTCCATTAAAAGGCATATTAAGCACAGCCTCTTGGATTTCGGGCTTAAACCCGGAGGTGCGTAGCCATGCGTGTCTCCGAATAGTGACCGCTGTATTCACAGTTCTTGCGGCTGTGTCTGCTGCATCCATTGCCGATCATATCTGGTTGTTCGAGATACTTTGGCCCTCTTCCTCCACTTGTTGTGCACGCTTTTGGAACTCCTTGGGCAGATGTTCTTTAAAGTGCTGCATTTCATCCCAATGAGCTCTGTCATATCTTGACAATAAAGCCTGGGAATTCGCAATGCGCCATTGATTGGCCGCCTGTGCTGCAACTCTTTTCCCCGCCGCATCAAACTTTCGACTTTCTTTGTCAGGTGGTGGTGCATCTTCAGAGGTGTGTGAATTTGCCCTTTTACGTGCTGCGCCTACTACTACTGAGTCAGGTGTCAGTTGTTGTGTGATATACACAGGGTCTGTAGGGGGGAGGCTTGTACTTTTTCTCCACCCTAGGTGTGATGGCTCTGCCTTTGACGGGTTCTTGAAATACTTGTTTCGCGTGTTTCACCATCCCTGGTAACATTGTGAGACTTTGGTACTGACTGTGTGTCGACGACAAAGTATTAAATAAAAAGTCATCCTCAATGGGTTGTGCGTGCAGTGCCACATTGTGAAAAGCCGCTGCCGTGGACACCACTTGTGTGTAGGCAGTACTGTCTTCAGGTGGTGATGGTCTTGCTGGGTAGCAGTCTGGACTATTATCTGATACTGGCGCATCATATAGATCCCATGCATCTGGGTCATCCTGGCTGATCCCTGTGTGCGTTGGTGATTGCATCTTGGGGGGGGGGGGGGGGGCGGGTTGCAATTGGTGACAGTTGCGGTGAGTGGTGTGGTGATGGTTGTGGCGAAGAGTGAGGTGGCGTTACAGCTTTTGCCACTTTTGCTTGTTTTTCTTTGTCTTGGAAAGCAAGTTTCCTTTTAATCGTTATAGGAGGGAGAGTTCTTATTTTCCCTGTTTCCTTTTGAATACGGAGCCTTCTTTGTGTATGATCTGGCTCCGCTGCTTCTAGCTCTTGTCCAAATTTATGGCCTTGTAGTTGTTCTGAAAGGCCTTGTTCTTCTGAGTAGGAGCTTGTTTTCGTCTACGAAGCTGGGTGTTTTGGTATCGAAACTTTTTCTACAGTCTTTTTCGGCTCCGGTGTGCTGATCTCTCGGTGCCGACTTATCTCGGAGCTGATATCTCTGTGTCGAGTCTGGTCGGAGCCAGGTTCTCGGCATCGAGTATGCTCTGTGCCGGGATCTCGACTGGAGTCGGATGACTTCGACACGCGTGTGCCCTTTTTCGGTGCCGATGGATGGTCACCGATTTTACGGGTTAAGCCATGGCCTGCCGGCGGTGGCATCCCCTGGGCCTTCATGATTTTGGCGTGAGTTTTGGCCAGGGCTGGTTTACTCACGGTTTTCGGCGTCTGCTCCGTTTCGGGCTCATCCGAGTCAGAGTCAGCGATGGAGAAAGTCTCTTCCTCGACGTCATGGTGTCCTGACGGCGCCGATGCCATTTGAAGCCTTCGTGCTCTTCGGTCCTGTAGCGTTTTCTTCGACCGAAACACCCGACAGGCCTCGCAGGTATCCTCTTTGTGTTCGGAGGACAAACTAAAATTACAGACCAGATGTTGATCCGTGTAAGGATACTTGTTATGGCATTCGGGGCAGAAGCGGAATGGGGTCCGTTCCATTAGTCTTGAAGACGCACGCGGTCGGGCCGACCAGGCCCCGCCAGGGGATAGAAGCCCCGAAGGGCTACCGGAGCTCTTCTTGATTCGGTGTCGATCTGCGTTAACTAACCCGATACAGAACGCATACAATACCGTCTAATTTTTCCGAGATTTAACTACTTACCGAACCGAAACACGGAGCGAAGAGGAACACATCCGAACCCGATGGCGGAAAGAAAACAATCGAAGATGGAGTCGACGCCAATGCGCAATGGAGCTGAAATGGGAGGAGTCCCTCGATCTTGTGACTCGAAAAGACTTCTTCGAAGAAAAACAACTTGTAACACTCCGAGCACAACACTAGATGGCGGGATATGCACAGCATGTGTATCTGCAACTATGCATGCCACCGAACATATATTATACACACACACACACACACACATACACACACTCTAATAAACAGTAACGGGCATAAAAAGGTTAGAAAATAGTGTAAAATAGCAATAAGCAATATTGGCTCTAGGGGGACCCCAAACCATATACTAAGGAAGTGGAATGTGAACACAGGGTCCCCGCCTAGGAAAGTAAATTGTGTAGAGGGGTGCAGGAAGTACTAGGAAACCACACAGGTAAGTAATGTGGTACACCCCAGGGACCAGTAATGCAGGAGTAAAACATTGGATTTCCCCAAAACCACCCCAAAGGATGAAAAGAAGAAAGACACCCAGAACACCCTGCAAGGAACCAGAAGTGAAAAACCGAAGATGGTGACCTGTGGAGACCAAGTCCAGAAGTGTCTGGAGTCCAGGGAGAGTAGGAGATACTACCCACCCAGAGGTACCTTTTGTAGTTGGTTGACAATGAAGAAAGGCAGGTCAGCACTGCAGCAAAGAAGCTGGAGAAAGTTCCTGATGCGTGCAAAAGGTGTCCCACACGCTGTAGGCTGGATTGCAGATGGGTGTCGGTAAAGTATTTACATCAACAAGCCTTGGCAAAGGCAAACTCGCAGTTGGAGGAAAAGATGTGCTGCTGGGGACCAGCAAGGTCCAGGAGGACTCTACCCAGGAGGGGTGTGAGAAAGTAGCCTCTTTCTAGCCTTGTTACCCCTACGTTTGGGTTGTTTGTGAGTATATGTCAGGGTGTTTTCACGGTCTCATTGGGATCCTGCTAGCCAGGGCCCAGTGCTCATAGTGAAAACCCTATGTTGTCAGTATGTTTGTTATGTGTCACTGGGACCCTGCTAGCCAGGACCCCAGTGCTCATAAGTTTGTGGCCTGTATGTATGTGTTCCCTGTGTGATGCCTAACTGTCTCACTAAGGCTCTGCTAACCAGAACCTCAGTGGTTATGCTCTCTCTGCTTTCCAAATTTGTCACTAACAGGCTAGTGACTAAATTTACCAATTCACATTGGCATACAGGTACACCCATATAATTCCCTAGTATATGGTACTGAGGTACCAAGGGTATTGAGGTTCCAAGAGATCCCTATGGGCTGCAGCATTTCTTTTGCCACCCATAGGGAGCTCTGACAATTCTTACACAGGCCTGCCAGTGCAGCCTGAGAGAAATAACGTCCACGTTATTTCACAGCCATTTACCACTGCACTTAAGTAACTTATAAGTCACCTATATGCCTAACCTTCACCTAGTGAAGGTTGGGTGCAAAGTTACTTAGTGTGTGGGCACCCTGGTACTAGCCAAGGTGCCCCCACATCGTTCAGGGCAAATTCCCCAGACTGTGAGTGCGGGGACACCATTACACGCGTCCACTGTACATAGGTCACTACCTATGTACAGCGTCACAATGGTAACTCCGAACAAGGCCATGTAACATGTCTAAGATCATGGAATTGTCACCCCAATGCCACTCTGGCATTGGGGGGACAATTCCATGATCCCCTGGGTCTCTAGCACAGAACACGGGTACTGCCAAACTGCCTTTTCAGGGGTTTCACTGCAGCTGCTGCCAACCCCTCAGACAGGTTTCTGCCCTCCTGGGGTCCAGGCAGCCCTGGCCAAGGAAGGCAGAACAAAGGACTTCCTCTGAGAGAGGGTGTAACACCCTCTCCCTTTGGAAATAGGTGTGAGGGCTGGGGAAGAGTAGTCTCCCCCAGCCTCTGGAAATGCACCGGTTCAGGGATCCCCCAGCCCTGCTCTGGCGCGAAACTGGACAAAGGAAAGGGGAGTGACCACTCCCCTGACCTGCACCTCCCAGGGGAGGTGCCCAGAGCTCCCCCAGTGTGTCCCAGACCTCTGCCATCTTAGAAACAGAGGTGTTTGTGGCAAACTGGACTGCTCTGAGTGGCCAGTGCCAGCAGGTGACGTCAGAGGCTCCTTCTGATAGGCTCTTATCTCTCTTGGTAGCCAATCCTCCTTCCTAGGTAGCCAAACCTCCTTTTCTGGCTATTTAGGGTCTCTGCTTTGGGGATCTCACCAGATAATGAATGCAAAAGCTCATCAGAGTTCTTCTGCATCTCCCTCTTCACCTTCTGCCAAAGGATCGACCGCTGACTGCTCAGCACGCCTGCAAAACCGCAACAAAGTAGCATGACAACTACTAGCAACCTTGTATCGCTTCATCCTGCCGGCTTTCTCAACTGTTTCCAGGTGGTGCATGCTCTGGGGGTAGCCTACCTCCTCTCTGCACCAGGAGCTCTGAAGAAATCTCCAGTGGGCTGACGGAATCTTCCCCCTGCAACCGCAGGCACCAAAAGACTGAATCACTGGTCCTCTGGGTCCCCTCTCAGCACGACGAGCGTGGTCCCTGGAACTCAGCAACTCTGTCCAAGTGACTCCCACAGTCCAGTGACTCTTCAGTCCAAGTTTGGTGGAGTTAAGTCCTTGCCTCCCCACGCTAGACTGCATTACTGGGTACTGCGTGATTTGCAGCTGCTCCGGCTCCTGTGCACTCTTCCAGGATTTCCTTTGTGCACAGCCAAGCCTGGGTCCCCGACACTCTAACCTGCAGTGCACAACCTTCTGAGTTTTCCTCCAGCGTCGTGGGACTCCCTTTTGTGACTTCGGGTGGACTCCAGTTTACTTTTCTTCCAAGTGCCTGTTCAGGTACTTCTGCGGGTGCTGCCTGCTTCTGTGGGGGCTCCCTGACTTGCTGGGCACCCCCTCTGTCTCCTCCTCCAAGTGGCGACATTCTGGTCCCTCCTGGGCCGCAGCAGCACCCAAAAACCTCTACCGCGACCCTTGCAGCTAGCAAGGCTTGTTTGCGATCTTTCTACGTGGGAACACCTCCGCAAGCTTCATCGCGACATGGGACATCCATCCTCCAAAGGGGAAGTTCCTAGTCCTCTTCTTTCTTGCAGAACTCCAAGCTTCTTCCAACAGGTGGCAGCTTCCTTGCACCCTCAGCTGGCATTTCCTGGGCTCCTGCCCACTCTCGACACTGTCGCGACTATTGGACTTGGTCCCCTTGTCTTACAGGTACTCAGGTCCAGAAATCCACTGTTGTTGCATTGCTGGTGTTTGTTCTTCCTGCAGAATCCTCCTATCACAACTTCTGTGCTCTCTGGGGGTAGTAGGTGCACTTTACACCTACCTTTCAGGGTCTTGGGGTGGGCTATTTTTCTAACCCTCACTGTTTTCTTACAGTCCCAGCGACCCTCTACAAGCTCACATAGGTTTGGGGTCCATTCGTGGTTCGCATTCCACTTCTGGAGTAAATGGTTTGTGTTGCCCCTATACCTATGTGCTCCTATTGCAATCTACTGTAACTTTACATTGCTTGCATTACTTTTCTTGCTATTACCTGCATAATTTTGGTTTGTGTACATTTATCTTGTGTATATAACTTATCCTCATACTGAGGGTACTCACTGAGATACTTTTGGCATATTGTCATAAAAATAAAGTACCTTTATTTTTAGTACTTCTGTGTATTGTGTTTTCTTATGATATTGTGCATATGACACCAGTGGTGTAGTCGGAGCTTTACATGTCTCCTAGTTCAGCCTAAGCTGCTTTTCCATAGCTACCTTCTATCAGCCTAAGCTGCTAGAAACACCTCTTCTACACTAATAAGGGATAACTGGACCTGGCACAAGGTGTAAATACCTCTGGTACCCACTACAAGCTAGGCCAGCCTCCTACAAGGGGGAGTCACAGGGGTCCCTCCGTGCCACAGAAGGCCCACAGGAGCAGAGGCAGCACCCACAGGTGTCCCACAGGGCAGGAACACAGAAGTTGCTCCCCCGTCGCCAGAGGACCACGCAGAGGTACAGAAGTTGCAGGAGGGAGTGCTGGGGGCTGGAGCTCCATGTCACCTAGAGTTCCTCTTGGAGGTGAAGCAACAAACCTTGGCCGCTGCAAGGAACAAGATGCACAGTGGTACTGTCTTGTGTGGAGTGGAAAGGACTCATCACCACCAAAGTGCGACAGCTGGTAGAGAGACCAAGGGAGTCTCTCAGGAGCACAAACCGTGATGCAGGACCCACACCACTCAGGATGAGGGGAGATCCACGCAGCCAGTCGTCGATGCAGCCAGGCACCTGTAGTTACAGGGGAGTAATGCCTTCACCCCAAGGGAGAAGAGTTGCAGTTTTCTTAGGATGCACAGCCAGGGAAATGTTGTAAAGCTGGCAGACGTTCTGAATACAATGTTGCAGAACAGTCTCTCGTGGATCTGCAGCTTGCAGGTTTCTGGAGGGTCCAATTGCGGTTGTCAACGCCATAAGTTGAAGCAGAGGTTGCATAGGAGTCCTGCTGGAGTCTTACAAGCAGAATCTGAGGACCCACCCTAGCGGAAGACTCTATACAGACCTAAGAGGGGTCTTGCTCACCTAACCAGGCAACTACCCATCAGAGGGTGCCTCTGACATCACCTGTCTGGCCTGGCCACTCAATGCTCCCAGAGTTCCCTGCCAACCTTGGAATCAAGATGGCAGAATCCAGAGATCCTCTGGAGGAGTTCTGGGCACCACCCCTGGAATGGCGTGGACAGGGGAGTGGTCACTCCCCTTTGCATTGTCCAGTTTCGCGAGAGAGCAGGGACTGGGGGGTCCCTGAACCGGTGTGTACTGGTTTATGTACAAAGGGCACCAAATGTGCCCTTCAAAGCAAAACCAGTGGCTTGGGGAGGCTACCCCTCCCAAGCCCGTCACACCTATTTCCAAAGGAGAGGGTGTTACCTCCTCTCCCAAAGGAAATCCTTTGGTCTGCCTTCCTACACTTGATCAGATCAAGCAGCAGGAGGGCAGAAAACTGTCTGAGGGGTGACAGCAGATGGCCTGCCCGGGAAAACCCTGTAAGACGGGTGGTAGCAATGCTGGAGTTCATCTAAGGAGCCCCAAGAGTGCATAGAATCATACTTCCAATAATTGCAACAGTATTGGGGTATGATTCTGACATATTTGATACCAAATATGCCCAAGTTCGGAGTTACCATTATGTAGGTGGACATAGGTAGTGACCTCTGTCTAGTACACACGTAAAATGGAATTCCTGCACTCTCAAAGTCCAGTAAAATGGAGCTGTGGTTCGTGGGAATACTAATGCTAGTGCAGGGGCAGCCACACACAGATACCAGTACCCTGAGCTGAGAGGGCCTACTATAGGGTTAACTTACAGTGACCTGGTGCAGTGACCTGTAGTGTGCACCCAGTTCAAGCAGACGGCAATGGCAGGCCTGCAGAACCCTTTGCAGGGGCTCCCTACGAGTGTCAGAATAACTGCTGCAGCACATAGGGATCCCCTGGAACCCCAATGCCCTGGGTACCTAGGTACCATGTACTAGGGACTTACATGGGGCACCAGTATGCCATTTGTGGGGAAAAAAGGTTAGTAGCATCCAAATTTAGAGGAGAAAGCATAATCACTGGAGTCCTGGTTAGCAGGATCCAAGTGAACACAGTCAAACACACTGACAGGCAGAAAATGGGGGTAACCACGCCAAGAAACACGGCACTTTCCTACAATGCACTTAATAGAATCTACACTGTTGGACAGCTAGGAAATATTTTATACACGTCCTATGTTACTGTTATATTATTCTTAGTGTGAACTATGCTGATTCGTCACTACACAAGGCAGTGTTTCTCTTTAAAATGTTAATGCTTACCTTCTTAAGAGCAGTAGGGCGCTTCAATTTGGGAACTTCCTTTTCTTTTCCTCGTTTCACTTTTGGAGCAGTAGAATCCAGAGGATTGGGACACCCCACCAAAGGCTTTGCTTTAGTTAGTAACTTTCTGTTAACAAGATCCTTGGAGTGAAAAGGAACAGCACTGCCAACTGTATTAAGGAGAAAAAAAAAAAACGATGTCGGCAATACATTTATGGAGGGAGGAAGGTGTCATAATCAAACAAATACTGAGGCCAAAACTAAAAACATTTGATTTTTTGTGTTCTTCAGCTGAGGCAAGGGGCCTTTTCCCTGTGTTATGAAAAGAAAATGTTAAGTATTTACACAACTGTAACATTACTTGTAGGAAAATGCCACTGTTGGCATGGTCATCCCCCACTTTTTGCCTAGTGTTGATGTCAGTTTTGATTGGAAGTGTGCTGGAACTCTTCTTTCCTAAAAACTGTACCACAATTGGCACACCCCGGGCACACAGTGGAGTCCCTTGTAAAAGGGACCCCTGGTACCAAGGGCCCTGTGGCCAAGGAAGGTCCCCAAGGGCTGCAGCATGTATTATGCCACCCTGTGGGACCCCTCACTCAGTACATGCATACTGCTTTGAGGTTTGTGTGTGCTAGCGGGGAGAAAAGACAAAGTCGACATGGCACTCCCCTCAGAGTACCATGCCCACAAACCACTGCCTGTGGCATAGGTAAGTCACCCCTCTAGCAGGCCTTACAGCCCTAAGGCAGGGCTCACTACACCACAGGTGAGGGCATAGATGCATGAGCACTATGCCCTACAGTGTCTAAGTCAATTCTTAGACATTGTAAGTGCAGGGTAGCTATAAAGAGTATATGGTCTGGGAGTTTGTCATTACGAACTCCAGAGCTCCATAATGGCTTCAGTAAATACTGGGAAGTTTGGTATCCAACTTCTCAGCACAATAAATCCACACTGATGCCAGTGTTGGATTTATTGCAAAATGCACCCAGTGGGCATTTTAGAGATGACCTTGTATGTTTGCCAAACTGCTAGAGCAAGGGTGACCGGTCTGTGCCAGGCGGCTACTTCCAGACGAGTTTCTGAAAACATGGGACAAGTGCCTTTGTTCACTCTGTGGTAAAAAACAAAGCCTGCAGGAACTCTAACACCGGCCGATAAGCCACAAAGGCTCAAGCCTGGTGTTACAGTGCCCCAGGGCACTCCAGCTAGTAGAGCCGCCCCCCCACCCCCAAGGCAAGCCCCCACGTTTGGCGGCAAGTCCAGAGGGATAATGAGAAAAACAAGGAGGAGTCACCCCCTCAGACAGAACCACCCATAAGGTGACCAGAGCTGAAGTGACCCCCCACCACTTTCCTCCGTCTTGCTTTGGAGGATTAGGACCAGTAGGGATACAGATGTGCCCCCCCCCCACTCCCAGAGGGCGTGGGCTCAAGGGGGGTGTAGCCACCCTCAGGGACAGTAGCCATTGGCTACTGCCTCTGACCCTAACACACCCTAAATTTAGTATTTAGGGGCTACCCTGAACCCAGCTCTTCAGATTCCCGATGACCTCAAGAAAGAAGAAGGACTGCTGAGCTGAAATCCCCCCAGAGAAGAGAAGGAGACAACAACTGAATCAGCCCCAACCCTTCCTTTGAAAAGCTGCAAGAAAAGAAGCAACGCGTTGTGCAGTACCAGCGACCCTTGAAAAGCCTCCAGGGGACTGCCTGCATCACCGAGGACCAAGAAGAGGACCAAGAAACTCCACTGGACAGCGGACCTGTCCAAAAAGAAGACCAAGAAACCAACTTTAAAAGGGACTCTCACCTCACTCCAGAAGCGTGAGTCCAACTACTCTGCACCAGACGCCCCCGGCCCGTGTCCAGAGAAACCAACTACCCACAGAAGATTCCCAAGCAACTTCGACGATGTGTCCAACCTGGGCTGACATCTCTGCACCCCCACCGCGACACCAGTAGAGGGAATCCGAGGACCCCCCTGACTGCGACTGCCAGGACAAAGATATTGGATGCCTGGAGAAGCACTGCATCCACAGCCCCCAGGCCTGAGAGAGACCGACCACCTGTGCTGCAACGACCAGCAGGCGGCCCTCACCCTTGCCCAGTCGGTGGCTTGCCCGAAAGGCCCCCCCGTGCCCTGCCTGCAGCACCTAAGTGACCCCAGGTCCCTCCATAGAGTTCTATTGAGAACCCGATGCCCTGTTTGCACGCTGCATAGGCCCCTCCCGTGACACTGAGGGTGTGGTTTTTGTGCCTACTTGGGGCCCCTCCAGTACTCTTCCAAACACCCCTGGTCTGCCCTCCTACAACACGGGTACTTACCTGAAAGCAGACCGGAACCGGAGTACCCCCCCGTCTCCATAGGGGCCAACATTATTTTGGCTCCTGTTTGACTTCTGCACCTGACTGGCCCTGTGTTGCTGGGTGTTTGGGGTTATCTTGAACACCCAATAGTGGGCCACCTATGCCCCGGAGATTCAACCCGTAAGTTTGTTACCACAGAAGAACAAGTTACTTACCTTCGGTAATGCTTTTTCTGGTGGATACACTGACTACCTGTGGATTCCTCACCTTATGAATTCGATCCCTGCGCCAGCATCCAACGGAAAGTCTTTTTCCTAGCTGTCTACGTCGACGAGGACGTCATAATGGCACGGCTCCACGTGACTCCGTCTGACGTCAGCGTGCCAATAAGAGGTCCCCGTCGGCGTACTAACGTCAGTTTCACCTCACTTTTTTCGTGCCTTTAAAGCAAATAGGAGTAAACCGACCATGAAAATTTATAAATAATATAGAAAGATATACACACACAAAAACCTTGATCATTTAAATAATCCATTCTTATTGAAAGCTGGGATACATAAATATACAAAATAAATAGAGAAATATCAATATATACATATAAATATACATATACATACATATATATATATATATATACATACATACAGGGAGTGCAGAATTATTAGGCAAGTTGTATTTTTGAGGATTAATTTTATTATTGAACAACAACCATGTTCTCAATGAACCCAAAAAACTCATTAATATCAAAGCTGAATATTTTTGGAAGTAGTTTTTAGTTTGTTTTTAGTTTTAGCTATGTTAGGGGGATATCTGTGTGTGCAGGTGACTATTACTGTGCATAATTATTAGGCAACTTAACAAAAAACAAATATATACCCATTTCAATTATTTATTATTACCAGTGAAACCAATATAACATCTCAACATTCACAAATATACATTTCTGACATTCAAAAACAAAACAAAAACAAATCAGTGACCAATATAGCCACCTTTCTTTGCAAGGACACTCAAAAGCCTGCCATCCATGGATTCTGTCAGTGTTTTGATCTGTTCACCATCAACATTGCGTGCAGCAGCAACCACAGCCTCCCAGACACTGTTCAGAGAGGTGTACTGTTTTCCCTCCTTGTAAATCTCACATTTGATGATGGACCACAGGTTCTCAATGGGGTTCAGATCAGGTGAACAAGGAGGCCATGTCATTAGATCTCCTTCTTTTATACCCTTTCTTGCCAGCCACGCTGTGGAGTACTTGGACGCGTGTGATGGAGCATTGTCCTGCATGAGAATCATGTTTTTCTTGAAGGATGCAGACTTCTTCCTGTACCACTGCTTGAAGAAGGTGTCTTCCAGGAACTGGCAGTAGGACTGGGAGTTGAGCTTGACTCCATCCTCAACCCGAAAAGGCCCCACAAGCTCATCTTTGATGATACCAGCCCAAACCAGTACTCCACCTCCACCTTGCTGGCGTCTGAGTCGGACTGGAGCTCTCTGCCCTTTACCAATCCAGCCACGGGCCCATCCATCTGGCCCATCAAGACTCACTCTCATTTCATCAGTCCATAAAACCTTAGAAAATCAGTCTTGAGATATTTCTTGGCCCAGTCTTGACGTTTCAGCTTGTGTGTCTTGTTCAGTGGTGGTCGTCTTTCAGCCTTTCTTACCTTGGCCATGTCTCTGAGTATTGCACACCTTGTGCTTTTGGGCACTCCAGTGATGTTGCAGCTCTGAAATATGGCCAAACTGGTGGCAAGTGGCATCGTGGCAGCTGCACGCTTGACTTTTCTCAGTTCATGGGCAGTTTTTTTGCGCCTTGGTTTTTCCACACGCTTCTTGCGACCCTGTTGACTATTTTGAATGAAACGCTTGATTGTTCGATGATCACGCTTCAGAAGCTTTGCAATTTTAAGAGTGCTGCATCCCTCTGCAAGATATCTCACTATTTTGGACTTTTCTGAGCCTGTCAAGTCCTTCTTTTGACCCATTTTGCCAAAGGAAAGGAAGTTGCCTAATAATTATGCACACCTGATATAGGGTGTTGATGTCATTAGACCACACCCCTTCTCATTACAGAGATGCACATCACCTAATATGCTTAATTGGTAGTAGGCTTTCGAGCCTATACAGCTTGGAGTAAGACAACATGCATAAAGAGGATGATGTGGTCAAAATACTCATTTGCCTAATAATTCTGCACTCCCTGTATATATATGCTTTCATTTATATAAATATAAAGCTAAATACTGCAAGATAAGAGTGTAACCAGGCAGGCAACGGGGAGGCGGGAGGGACCGTGAGGAATCCACAGGTAGCTAGTGTATCCACCAGAAAAAGCGTTACCGAAGGTAAGTAACTTGTTCTTCTGATGGATGCAACTACCTGTGGATTCCTCACCTTATGAATAGAGTCCCAAGCAGTACCGCACTCTGTGGTGGGTGCCCACCTGATTACACAAAAAAATCTTGCAACACCGATCAAGCAGTGACCGTCCCTCCTCATCTCGGAGTCTAAACAGTAATGTTTCACGAAAGTATGGAGGGACGCCCAAGTTGCCACTTTACATATGTCTACCAATCGAACTCCCCTCGCCAGAGCAGAGGATGCAGATTTAGCTCTAGTAGAGTGGGCCCTGATACCTTCAGGAGGGGCCTTTTTTGCCAAAGAGTAACAGATCTTGATACACAAGATGACCCACCTGGAGAGTGTCCTTTTCTGTACAGCTCTGCCTTTCTGTTGACCAGCATACCCAACAAACAGTTGCTCATCCAAACGAAAGTCTTTAGTTCTTTTGAGATAAAAACTCAGGGCCCTCCTAGGATCCAACCTATGGAGTCTCTCTTCTTCTTTAGACGGATGGGGAGGAGGGAAAAAAGCAGGAAGAGTGATATTCTGCCCTAAATGAAAAGGGGTAACAACTTTCAGCAGAAAAGCAGCCCTGGTTTTTAGAACCACTTTATCATGGAAAAACACAGTGAAAGGAGGCTTAACGGAGAGCGCCTGAAGCTCACCAATCCTTCTAGCAGAAGTAATTGCGATCAAGAAAACAGTCTTGAAGGCTAAATATCTCAATGGACATGAATGCATGGGCTCGAAAGGCGAACCCATTAAAAATGTTAAAACAAGATTCAAGTCCCACTGAGGCATGTGAAAAGGAGTAGGAGGAAAGCTATTCACCAAACCCTTGAGGAACCTATGTACAATGGGAGACTTGAATAAAGATGGCTGATCCGGAAGGCAAAGAAACGCCGACAGAGCTGCCAAATAACCCTTAACTGTAGCTATAGCACAGCCTGTCTTCGCCAAACTGAGAACAAACAAAAGTACATCTGAAAGATGGGCCTTTAAAGGATCTTTTTGGTTCTCTCCACACCACAACACAAATTTTGCCCACCTTCCGGCATAAATAGACTTAGTGGAGTGTCGCCTGGACGATAGTATAACATCCACTACATCCGGTGGGAGAGAAAAAGAACTCACGTTGCCCCGTTCAATCTCCAGGCATGAAGGTGCAGGCTCTGGAGGTGGGGGTGTAGAACCTGCCCCTTCGATTGAGAGAGGAGATTTGCCCTGAGCGGGAGACGGAGCGGAGGGCACTGAGAGAGTTGAAGTAGGTCTGTATACCATACCCTTCTCGGCCAGTCCGGTGCTACCAATAGGATTTGGGCCTGGTCTTGACGAACCTTCCTCAAAACCCGAGGAATCAAGGGCATGGGGGGAAACACGTAAAGCAACTGGCCGTTCTAGGACATCTGAAACGCATCCCCCAACACCCCTTGCATCGGATACTGGAGGCTGCCGAATAACGGGCAATGCGCATTCTGCAGAGTGGCAAATAAATCCACCTGAGGAGTACCCCACATCTCGAAGATGTGGAGGACTACATCCGGATGGAGACGCCACTCGTGATCTAATGAGAAGTGACGACTGAGAACGTCCGCACGTACATTCAACACTCCGGCCAAATGATTTGCTATTAAGCAAATCTGATGGTCCTGAGCCCAGGACCAGAGTCGTAGGGCTTCCCGGCAAAGAAGATACGACCCCACTCCTCCTTGCTTCTTTATATACCACATCGCCGTAGTGTTGTCCGTCAGGATCTGGACTGACTGACGGCGAAGGGAAGGGAGGAAGGCCTTGAGTGCCAAACGTACAGCCCGCAATTTCAACAGATTGATATGCAACATCTGTTCCACTGGAGACCAACAACCCTTGATCTCCAGGTCCCCCAGATGAGCTCCCCACCCTAGAGTGGAGGCATCCGATATCACTGTGGCCACCGGAGGTGGTAGTGAAAACGGTTTCCCTTGAGAAAGGTTGCCGTCCACTGACCACCAATGAAGATCCCCTACAGCGTCCCTGGAGATCTTTATTGAATCCCCGAGATCCCCTTTGTGCTGGAACCACTGTCTGCGGAGACACCACTGAAGAGCCCTCATATGCCAGCGAGCATGAGTGACCAACAGAATGCAAGAAGCAAACAGACCTAGCAGGCGTAAGACTTTGAGGACTGGAACTGCCGCTCCTCTTTGAAACAAAGGAATCAGTGCCTGAATGTCCCGCACCCGCTGAGGCGGGGGGGTAGGCCCGAAACCTTGTCGTGTCCAATACTGCCCCTATGAACAGGAGGCGTTGAGAGGGCTCCAGGTGAGATTTGGGTACGTTCACCGAAAAACCCATATCGAACAACAACTGCGTTGTCATTCGCAGATGAGACAACACAATCTCTGGAGAATTGGCTTTGATCAACCAATCGTCCAGGTAGGGAAAAACCGCTACCTCCCTCTTTCTGAGATGTGCTGCAACAACTGCCATCACCTTTGTGAAGACCCGGGGTGCTAAAGTAAGACCAAACGGGAGGACCGCGAACTGGTAATGCTGCGATCCGACCACAAAACGGAGATACTTCCTGTGCGACTTGACTATGGAAAGATGAAAGTACGCGTCCTGCAAATCGACAGACACCATCCAGTCTCCTTCGTTCAATGCCAACAGCACCTGCGCTAGGGTCAGCATTTTGAATTTTTCCTGCTTGAGGAACAAATTCAAAAGCCTCAAGTCTAGGATCGGCCTTAGACGACCATCCACCTTGGGAATCAGGAAATACCTTGAATAACACCCCTGACCCCTTTCCTGCAACGGTACCAACTCTATAGCGCCCTTTGCCAACGTGACTACAACCTCCTGTTGCAACAACAGAAGATGTTCTTCTGAACAAAAGGAGGGACGGGGAGGGAAGGGAGGAGGAAACTCCTGAAAGGGGAGAGCATAGCCCTTTTCCACAATTCTTAGCACCCACAAGTCTGTTGTAATTGACCTCCATTGCTGCAGAAAAAGACTCAATCTTCCTCCTACAGGAGAAGTGTGATTGATAAAGTGGGGAAAACTAGGGCTGCTTCTGCTGCTGTCCACCCGAGGAGGATGAAGAAGAAGAGAGCTGCTGGGCTGGACCTCTAGCCCTGCCCCTACCTCACCCTCTGAAGGCACGATTAGGCGGGTTGGCAGGTTGTTGGGCGTAAGATTGAGACCTACGAAAGGCAGAACCTCTAACAAACCCTCGAAACCTACGAAAAGGCCTGTACAATGTAGCAGAAGGGGTCTGCAAACCCAGGGACTTAGCTGTAGCCCGACAGTCCTTAAACCGTTCAAGGGCAGAATCTGCCTTGTCCCCAAACAGCTTTTCCCCATCAAATGGAAGGTCCATTAACGTGGATTGTACATCCGACGAGAAACCGGAAGACCTTAGCCAGGCTTCTCGTAGCCACCGATGTTCCCATGGCCCTGGCTATAGAATCCGTAGTGTCCAGGCCAGATTGAATAATCTGCTGTGCAGCCGCTTGCGCATCCAAGAAAAGGGCCCAAAAATATTTTCGCACTTCCTGTGGCAGATCTTTTGCCATCTCCTTCACAGAGTCCATTGGGTCATGAATGTATCTACCTAGCACAAAAGTGGAGTTGGTAGCTTTCAGGGCCATGCTGCAAGAAGAGAAAATTTTATTCGAGGATTGCTCCATCCTCTTGGATTCTCTGTCTGTTGGAACACCAGTTAATGTACCGGGGAGGGATTTCGCAGAACATGATGCCTGAACCACCAAACTCTCCGGAGTCGGGTGACGAGATAGAAATGAAGGATCTCCTGGGGCACTCCTATGCCTTCTCGCCACTGCCCTGTTCACCGCAGGAGATGTCACCGGCTTTTTCCACAGGTCCATGATAGGCTCAGTCAACGCCTCATTAAAAGGCAACAAGGGGTCAGCACTGGAGGAAGAACGATGAAGAACCTCTGTGAGCAGGTTAGTCTTGACTTCTGCCGAGGACAAATGCAAATCTAGATAGTCAGCCGCCTTCCTCACCACAGCATGGAAAGAGAAGGCCTCCTCAGTAAACTCCCCCGGAGAAGCAATGTCCCACTCCGGGGAAGTATCCAAGCCACTTGCAGTGGCAAGACCTTGAAAATCATCAGAAGGCTCTATCTCACCTTTCTCAAGCCTTCTGTCTTCCTCTTCCTCCAGAAGCCTCAACGCCTTTCTCCGAGATCTTAAATGGGTTTCCAGAGCCGGCGTCGACAAGGACTCCATCGACGCCGATGATCTCAGACCTTGAATTGGTTCCGGAAGGCTCCCGGATTCAACCGGCGCCGGCCCGAAGTCGGCAGATGACCTCCTCGACGCCGAATGTGCAGAAGGAGATGGAGCCGGTCTGGATGAGGCCACCAATGACGCCGGATGGCGCGGAGAAGGAGTCGGACGAGAAGCCAACGGATCCACGGTCCCAGGCGAAGGACTCCTACCAGGGGAAACCCCCAGCGCCAGACCACCAGGCTCTGAAGGGCAGAAGGGAAGGAATGTAGCAGCCCTGTACGACGCCGGCGAGCCCAAATTGAATGCCAATGGCCCCGTGGGACCCGCCGGTGCACCAGCAGGGGCCATGGCTTGAAACACAGCATACATCGCATTCAAAAATGCGGCCAGATCCGTCCCTGGAGTCGGGAACGCTGGGTACTGCTGTGTAGACATCTGGGGAACATCAGGATCCCTCGGCGCCTGTGAGAAACGAGGAATCCCTTGAATGACCTCGTAGACTGAAGGCGCCGGTGACAACCCCGGACTCTCCGGCTGAGGCGTGACCGTAGGACTCATTTCCCATGTCTTCTGGCGCCGTGAGGAACGAGACCTCGACCTCGAACTCCTCGATCGGCTCCGCTCCGACCGGCGCCGAGAGTCATGACGACGCCTGGAGTCATGATGACGCCGCTTCTTATGTTTTTTAGGAGAAGCATGGGAAGAAACCTTCTTGTGTTCCTTCTTCTTCGCCTTGGCCAAGAAGAGCTTCGCTTCTATTCCTTCAGAGCTTTCGGATTCATGCTCTGGTACGAAGAACAGCCTTCCACATCATGCTCAGAGCTCAAACACCAAATACAATCCGAATATGGGTCGGTCACTGACATCCGACCCCCGCATTCCCTACACGGCTTAAACCCGGACTTCTTCGGAGGCGACATTGTAACCTCAAGAGATTGCTACAGTAACCAACGGGACAGGAAGAAAAACCGTTGAAGTCGAATGCACGGAAAAAGGAAAAACTGACGTTAGTACGCCGACGGGGACCTCTTATTGGCACGCTGACGTCTGATGGAGTCACGTGGAGCTGTGCCTTTATGACGTCCTCGTCGACGTTGACAGCTAGGAAGAAGACTTTCCGTCGTATGCTGGCGCAGGGATCGAATTCATAAGGTGAGGAATCCACAGGTAGTTGTATCCATCAGAAACTGTAATTTTCTTACCTCCCCCAGAACTGTTGAAAATTGCAGTGTCCACTTTTAAAATATCTTTTTGCCATCTTACAGAAAACTGGGTACATTGTTGATGCCATTCAAAGTTCC
Organism: Pleurodeles waltl; assembly: GCF_031143425.1. Lineage (NCBI taxonomy): Eukaryota > Metazoa > Chordata > Amphibia > Caudata > Salamandridae > Pleurodeles > Pleurodeles waltl. The sequence continues at coordinate 351,703,650 of NC_090440.1, forward strand.
AAGTATTATTGTGTAAAGTACCTTTCATTTAATGTACTTACCTGCTAAATGAATCTTGTGGTTTTAGAAATAAATTAACAAAAGAATATTTTTCTATATAAAAACCTATTGGCCTGGAGTTAAGTCATTGAGGGTGTGTTCTCATTTATTGCCTGTGTGTACAACAAATGCTTAACACTACCCTCTAAGCCTAACTGCTCGACCACACTACCACAAATAGAGCATTAGTATTATCTATTATTGCCTCGGTCAAGCCTCTTGGGGAACCCTTCAAATCAAATCAAATCAAATCAAATCATTAACATTTATAAAGCGCGCTACTCACCCGTGCGGGTCTCAAGGCGCTAGGGGAAAGAGGAGGTTACTGCTGCTCGAAAAGCCAGGTTTTTAGGAGTCTCAGGAAAGCGAAGTGGTCCTGAGGCTGATGGGGAGGGAGTTCCAGGTCTTAGCCACCAGGAAGGAGAAAGATCTCCAAGGGACGGAAGCGAGTGCGAGGCCAGAGGAACAGAGGAGGCGGGTGGGGACGTAGAAGCTGAGGCGTCGGTTGAGGTATTCCGGTCCCTTGTCGTGGAGGGCTTTGTGTGCGTGGGTGAGAAGTCGAAAGGTGATCCTTTTGCTTACTGGGAGCCAATGCAGGAGTCTCCGGAAAGCGGAGTGGTCCTGAGGCTGGTGGGGAGGGAGTTCCAGGTCTTAGCCACCAGGAAGGAGAAAGATCTCCCACCCGCCGTGGAGCGGCGGATGCGAGGGACGGAAGCGAGTGCGAGGCCAGAGGAGGCGGGTGGGGACGTAGAAGCTGAGGCGTCGGTTGAGGTATTCCGGTCCCTTGTCGTGGAGGGCTTTGTGTGCGTGGGTGAGAAGTCGAAAGGTGATCCTTTTGCTTACTGGGAGCCAATGCAGGTGTCTCAGGTGTGTGGAGATGTGGCTGTTGCGGGGTACGTCGAGGATGAGGCGGGCCGAGGCGTTTTGAATGCGTTGCAGGCGATTTTGGAGTTTGGCTGTGGTCCCAGCGTAGAGGGTGTTGCCGTAGTCCAGGCGGCTCGTGACAAGGGCGTGGGTCACGGTTTTTCTAGTGTCGGCGGGGATCCAGCGGAAGATCTTGCGGAGCATGCGGAGGGTGAGGAAGCAGGCGGAGGACACGGCGTTGACTTGCTTGGTCATGGTGAGAAGAGGGTCCAAGATGAAGCCGAGGTTGCGGGCGTGGTCTGCGGGGGACGGTGCGGTGCCGAGGGCCGTGGGCCACCAGGAGTCGCCCCAGGCGGACGGGGTGTTGCCGAGGATGAGGACTTCCGTTTTTTCAGAGTTCAGCTTTAGGCGGCTGAGCCTCATCCAATCTGCGACGTCCTTCATACCCTCTTGTAGGTTGGTCTTGGCGCTGGCGGGGTCCTTGGTGAGGGAGAGTATAAGTTGGGTGTCGTCGGCGTAGGAAGTGATGATGTCGTGCTTGCGTACGATGTTGGCAAGGGGGCTCATGTAGACATTGAAGAGTGTCGGGCTGAGTGATGAGCCTTGAGGTACGCCGCAGATGATCTCGGTCGGTACTGAGCGAAACGGAGGGAGGTAAACTCTTTGGGAACGGTTTGAGAGGAAGGAGGCGATCCAGTCCAGGGCCTGGCCTTGGATCCCGGTGGAGCGGAGGCGGGTGATTAGGGTGCGGTGACAGACGGTGTCGAAGGCAGCCGAGAGGTCGAGGAGAATGAGGGCGACTGTTTCACCGTTGTCCATCAGGGTTCTGATGTCGTCTGTGACTGAGATGAGGGCAGTTTCCGTGCTGTGGTTGGTTCGGAATCCGGTTTGTGAAGGGTTGAGCAGGTTGTTGTTTTCCAGGAAGGTGGTCAGCTGTTTGTTGACGGTCTTCTCTATTACCTTGGCTGGGAAAGGCAGGAGAGAGATGGGGCGAAAGTTTTTCAGGTCGCTCGGGTCGGGAGTTGATGACGGCCTGGAGGTGCGGGCGATGATGTCGTCGGCTTTGTTAAAGATGGAGTGAGGGCAGGGGTCCGAAGGGGCGCCGGAGTGGATAGAGTTCATGGTGGATTTGGTTTCTTCAGTGTTGATGTGGGTCCAGTTGTTGAGGGTGATGGACGGGGGTGCGGGTTCGGTGGTGTTTGGTTGGGTCTGGTGTCCGAAGCGGTCGTGGAGGTCGCTGATCTTGCGATGGAAGATGGTGGCGAGGGATTCGCACAAATCCTGTGAGGGCGTGACGGCGTTGGCGAACTCCTTGACGATGCTGAAGAGTTCTCTGCTGTTGTGGCTGTTTTTGTACAGTCCGTCGGTGAAAAAGTTCCTTTTAGCAGCGCGGATCAGGTGGTGGTGTTCGCGGGTAGCGTTCTTGAGGGCGGTCATGTTGTCAGCGGTGTGGTCCTTGCGCCAGGCCTTCTCGAGGGCGCAACAAGTTTTCTTTGATTCTTTGAGGGTGTCAGAGAACCAGAGAGGTTTTTTGGTGTTGGTCTGTCGATGCGTGCGTTTGAGGGGAGCAAGGTTGTGTGCGCAGTTGGAGATCCAGTTTGTGAGGCTGAGGGCTGCGTCGTTGGGGTCGGTGGTGAGGGTGGGTTGGTTGGCGGCGAGTGCGGAGAAGAGTTGCTCTTCGGGGATCTTGTTCCACTGTCGACGAGGGATGGGTTGAGTGCGGAGGTGGCAGGTCTCGCGTCGGAATGTGAAGTGGACACAGCTGTGGTCAGTCCAGTGTAGAGCGGAGGTGTGGCTGAAGAAGATGTGTTTGCTGGCGGAGAAGATAGGGTCGAGCATGTGTCCGGCGATGTGGGTGGCGGTGTGCACCAGTTGTTTGAGGCCGAGGTTGGCGAGGTTTTCGAGCAGGGTGGTGGTGTTGGGGTCGTTGTTTTGTTCCAGATGAAAGTTGAGGTCGCCTAGGAGGATGTAGTCCGGTGAGGCGAGGGCGTGCGGGGAGATTAAGTCGGCGATGGCGTCGCTGAAAGGGGCGCGCGGTCCGGGAGGACGGTAGACGAGGGATCCTCTGAGGGTGGTCCTCGGGTCGGTGCAAATCTGAAAATGCAGGTGTTCAGCGGCGAGAGGGGTGTCTTCGGTGGAGGTGGTGACGCTGATGGAGTCTTTGAAGACGATGGCGATACCTCCTCCTACTTGGTTGGTGCGGTCTTTTCTGGAGATCTTGTAGCCTTCGGGGATGGCGGTGGCGATGTCTGGAGCAGAGGAGGCGTTCATCCAGGTCTCTGTGATGAAGGCGACGTCCGGGGCTGTGGAGTCCAGGAGGTCCCAGAGTTCAACGGCATGCTTGTGGACGGAACAAGCGTTGACCAGGATGCACTTGAGGTGGTTGATGGCGCGTGGGCTTGTGGTCGTGGTAGTTGCGTGGTGGAAGATGCGTTTGCAGGAGTTGCAGGCGAAGGGTCCATGGGTGCGTTTGGGGTGAGCTTGGACGCAGGTGTTGGAGCGTCCTGGGTTGAGGGCGTGGAGGGTGGTGGGGTCGTAGCGGATTAGCGGGGCTTGGGAGAGCTGGGGACCAGGGGTCGTGGCGCTGGGCGCGGGCCAGGCGCAGACGGGCTTGCCTCTGGCACGCCAGCGGCCGCCATATGAGGTAGGAGGGGGGGGAAGGGGTCAGCTGGGGGCGAATGGGAGCTGGGGGGCGTGCAGGAGGTCGCGGCGGGAAAGCGCGGGGGTGGGGGGGACAGGTAGAGTGAGAATAGCTAGTGGAAGGGGGTTTAAGGGTGGAGGGGGGTGAGTGTTAGGAGGTTTAGGAGATTAGGGAGAAGGGTTGTGAAGATAGGGGAGGGGGGTTGTAGAGGTGGGTGAGGGTGAGAGGTAGAGTGAGAGGATAGGAAGATAGGTAATAGAGGGGGTGGCGGGAAGGGGGGGAGAGATAGAGAAAATAGATAGAGAAATCGATAGATAGAGAAATAGATAGATAGAGAAATAGATAGATAGGAGGAGGTGGAGAGAGAGGGAGTTAGATAGTGGGATAGAGAGATAGGTAGATAGGAGGAGAGAGGGAGGTAGATAGCGAACGGGTTAGATAGGGGTGATAGAGAGGGGGGGCGAGTGAGGGAGGGGGATGAGGCAGGAGCAGGAGGGCAGGCGCGGGGAGAAGAAGACGGAGCAGGCAGAAGAGCCGAAGGCAGAAGAGCAGAAGATAGAAGACAGAAGACCGGAAGAACAGAAGACCGGAAGAACAGAAGAACGGAAGAACGGAAGAACAGAAGAACGGAAGAACGGAAGAACAGAAGAACAGAAGAACAGAAGAACAGAAGAACAGAAGAACAGAAGAACAGAAGAACGGAAGAACGGAAGAACGGAAGAACGGAAGAACGGAAGAACGGAAGAACGGAAGAACGGAAGAACGGAAGACTGGAAGACTGGAAGACTGGAAGAACGGAAGACTGGAAGAACGGAAGACTGGAAGAACGGAAGACTGGAAGAACAGAAGACTGGAAGAACAGAAGACTGGAAGAACAGAAGACTGGAAGAACAGAAGACTGGAAGAACAGAAGAACAGATGAACACAGATGAACACAGAAGAACACAGAAGAACACAGAAGAACACAGAAGAACACAGAAGAACACAGAAGAACACAGAAGAACACAGAAGAACACAGAAGAACACAGAAGAACACAGAAGAACACAGAAGAAGATACAGAAAACGAAGAACAGAAGGCAGAGGACCACAGAAGAAGATGAGGAAGAAGAGAGGCGACAGGGAAGGCTGAGAAGCACACAGAAGAAGAGAGAAGACGGGGAAAAGAAGAGTACAGAAGAAGATTACAGACGAGGAGCGAGGAGGAAGAACAGAGAAGAAGAAAAGAAGAAGCAGGAGCAGGAGAGAGGGTGAGTAGCGCGGGGCAGAGCGAGGGGCTGGGAGGTGGGGGGTACTTACTGTGAGGTGGGTCTCAGGAACTCAGGAACCTGGAGGAGCTGCAGCGGCAGGGGGAGCGACCTACCCTTGGGTCCCTTGGACTCTGCACACTATATCTCATTTTGATATAGTATATACAGAGACAGCTTCCTACATTACTATACCATTATAGAATTATAGACAACTAATTTGGAAGAATTAGCAGACAATTAGTTTCTTTAATTCTCTCCTCTAAGGGCCAGATGTAGCAAAGGTTTTTACCCATTCTGTCTCTATGGGAAAAAGTGTTCGTACATATGGCCCTAAATTTCCTGGGAAAGTATTTTTTTCAAAATGCAGTTTGGAATAAATTAGATATATTTGAAAATAAGCCAAACTTCATATCATAGACCCATTTCAAAGCAGTGGTTATTGAAACATGAATGTAAAAATCTAAAGTAACGGACTTTTGCATCAGCAGTCCTGCTAAAATGTAATACTGTGAAGAAACATACTGATCCATATTTCTGAGTAAGACTATGTTAAGTTTTAAACTATAACTTTTACAATTATTGACATGAAATTATTTATAAACCATACCTGTGTAAGATAAAGGCCTGGTGTTGGTGATTTGACGTGCTTTCATTGCCTGCTGCTGTCTTTCAAGAGCTGCTAACATGTCGCCCAAGTCGAGCTGCACAGGGGTTTTACTCTTCTTACCAGATGCCTTTGAGAGAGCTTCCTGTGAATTATTTATACCAAAGCATCAAAGTATTGCTTACTATTTATCTGATCAACCACACAAATGAGAGTTCATTAAATTAGGAAAAGGAATCCTTGCATACATTACTAAAGGATATCTGGGTACTGTGGAGGACCGAGTGCATCTAACTGGTGAGTGCAATAACTTAAGTGGATTTAAACAATGAACAAAATAAATTCATAAGTAGCAATGCACTCAGTTATGATTTACATATTCCAGGTAAATAAACCATGCTTTTGTAGCAGCTGATGCATATCAATGACTAAACAGAAAAGTATTTTTGATAACGAAAATACAGAAAAGATCACCAGCAAAAAAGTAAACACTAAGGGGGTCATTATGACCCCGGCGGTGACTGTTAATGTGGCGATATGACCGCCAACAGGCTGGCAGTACATACCACCACATTATGAGAAAGGTGGGTTGGCTGCAGCCAACCTGCCACTTCTCCACTCTGTATCGGCGGACATAGTACCACCGGCAGCATTATGAGCCTGCCAGCCACCATGGTTTTCGTAGCGTGAGCAACGCCCCGAAAACCATTCCTTCCCTGTCACCGGTAGGGGGCTCCCCCACCTCTCCCCCTGTTCAAACTCTCCCTCACCCCCTCTCTGATACTCACGCCCCCCCCCACCCCCATACACGCACACAGACATGCACACACCCAGTCACTCACACTGGCATACACACTCATACACGCATACTTCCAGACATGCTCGCACACATTCTTACACACAATCACACTGACATGCAGACACACTCACTTCACCATTCTTACATGCATTCACTCACATGCATACAACCACGCAAACACCACAACACACACACAATTCATGCACACAACCAAACACACACACACACACAAAACACCCCCACTCCCCTCCACTGTCGGAAGCCCAACTTACCTTTGTTGAGGAGGTCTTCCGGCAGAGAATGGGAAGGGGTGCCCGCCAGCCGAACACCGCCAGGTCATATCACAGGTCATGATACGGCTGGTGGCGCTCAACTGGCATGTATGATCACTGCTGAATTTCTGCCCTTCTTGTGGTGGAAGTCCGGCAGTGATCATAATATGGTAGCCTAAATGTTTGAAATACTTGCACTGTGGATAGCCAATGCTAATACAGCATGCAATTGTTTCTTCCTCTTTCTGTCATTCAGTATTGCTCCTACCACACAAGTTCATATAATAGTTCAATGTGCTTGACATGCAATGAAACACAATGTTATGCTTTAGAGAGGAAACATTTGTCTCATGACCTCTTGGTGCCAAAGTGTCCTCCATGAAGCAGGAGTGACAAAGAAGTGGCAACCTTTAGCTTTTTCTGGAAAAAAAACAGATGGCCATCAGTAAGTCAAGGTTGACAGGTGAGTGGTTTGTAAGAGGATGCATGCTGAGTAAAGGTTAGAACAACCCTCATGCGACAGAAGAAACAAAAAAATACAGAGGTAGATAACACAGAATAACTCAGTTGTAAGGAAACCTTTACTGTGACTAAAAATGAAAAATAAACATATGCAATGCTGAGTAAGCCACAGACAACCTTTGACATGCTGCTTTATAAGCAATCAATGAAAATCTACTTACATACTTATTAACAATATAACAACATTTAGTTTGTATTAGAGTTTGTTATTCATATATAAGAGAACGTCCATGTTAATACTGTTGCCATAGTCTGGTTCAGGCACACTTTGGGAAAGGTTTCTGGTGTCAGCTCTAGATAGAGAAGGTGAACATTAGATGATAGAAAATAGTCTTATGTTGAACAATGTGGGTTCCACTGACAGAGGAGTTGATCAAAGTTCCCCAGTTTTTTATTATAATAGTGGGATACAAGGTGGACATGAGGGTACAAGAAGCATGTCCACCTTAGACAAGCTGAGCTATAAAATATTTCATAGTCACGAACTGGACATTGAGCTGTAGGTTGAGTTCTTCTTGACTACAAGAGGAAAGGAAAGCTCTTTTCAGTTCCCACTGTGCCACCCTGCATATAATAGTACATAGGAAAAGTGTCAAGTGTCTCCTTAAGAGGATTTCAGTTAGGTGGGGAAAAACAAAAAGGGTAAAATAAAATTCTTGGTAGTCATGAACCTATTGTTTTTAAGATGAAGATTAAAACAGTAGTTAATAGCAAGGCACCAAATTCCCTCTCATACTAGAGAAAAGGTAAGAGCCAATCAAGACTATCCAGAGTAGATCCAGTGGAGGTCCAACTAGAGAAAAAACAGAAAATATAAAAATACAGGAAACATGGCAAGTGAAAAATAAGGAAAAAATGCAATGTGATTCACCTATAACTTAAAATGGCTCCTTATATTCACTTCAAACAGTAACTGACATTACGGAAGAAGACTCCATCTCGTCATGGAATTGTACCTCAAAGAATTCACTGTACAGATTAACATCTTTGCCCACATCCTTTTCCACAAACTCATGGTGTTGATTTGCTACTTGAAGCTGAAATTTGACATCCTTTGCCCAGCAAATAAGTCTGCATGTCAGTGTGGCCCTGATCACTGATGGGCCACATAGTTTGCAAAATGCTCCTCCAGTTTTCCATGAGCAAAAGCAGTGTGGGCTATGCAGCGAGGATGCTCACACACACGTAGTGTTGGGTAAAGCAACATGCTGTCTGACACTGCACGGAGCACATGGTTTGCAATCTTTGGTAAGATCTCAGCAAAGACATATCAGTATGCCCCCTTCCGGAAGCTCCAGGCTTTTAGGGTGCCACTCCACAAATGGCAGACTAACATGGGAGCATAAACTAAAAAACATATTCCCAAGAATGCTTAAGGATAACGTTTCAGGTAGATCAGAAATTGAAGATTTTGAATATTCAGATACATACATTTGCTAAACCTCATATTCTGGTTGCCATTGAACCATAACTGGCAGAGGTTCAGATGGAAGCTGAAAAAGATCACATGGCTTCAGCTGGGACGAATAGAAGACAGAATGAATCTTCGAGGTACGAGGCAACTGAAAGGCTACAGGATTGATCTGATGCGTTATTCCAAATGGAACAAATTTAATTAGCATTGTTAGACCAGGAACAAACCCAGAAGGCAGACAAACTTTCTCCCCAAAAAGCAAAAGGAGAAGGATTTGATTGTGATTTATCAGTATATTTTTTTTATTAGGGCCTTGGAATGGCATACTCTTTCAGAATGAAAATGTCACTTACCCAGTGTACATCTGTTCGTGGCATCAGTCGCTGAGATTCACATGGTATGCATGAGCTCGCCATCTGGTGTTGGGTCGGAGTGTTACAAGTTGTTTTTCTTCGAAGAAGTGTTTTCGAGTCACGGGACCGAGTGACTCCTCCTTCTGTGCTCATTGCGCATGGGCGTCGACTCCATCTTCGATTGTTTTCCCCGCAGAGGGTGAGGTAGGAGTTGTACTATAGTAATAGTGCCCGCGCAATGAAAAATGTAAGTATGTACCTATTAAAGGATTAAGTAATATATATACAAATGTACAAAATTGAAGGTAACTTCTGAACTGCTACAGGCTTCCGGGGAGGTGGGTGGGTCCATGTGAATCTCAGCGACTGATGCCACGAACAGATGTACACTGGGTAAGTGACATTTTCAGTTCGATGGCATCTGTCGCTGTAGATACACATGGTATGCATAGACTAGTAAGCAGTTAGTTCCCCATAAGCGGTGGTTTAGCCTGTAGGAGTAGAAGTTGTCTGAAATAGAGTTCTTAATACAGCTTGACCTACTGTAGCTTGTTGTGCGGATAGCACATCTATACAGTAGTGTTTGGTGAATGTGTGAGGCGTAGACCAAGTGGCTGCCTTACATATTTCCTGCATTGGGATGTTTCCTAAAAAGGCCATTGAAGCACCTTTTTTCCTTGTTGAATGTGCCCTGGGAGTAATGGGCAGTTGTCTTTTTGCTTTAAGGTAGCAGATTTGGATGCATTTAACTATCCATCTGGCTATACCTTGTTTTGATATTGGGTTACCTGCATGAGGTTTTTGGAATGCAATAAATAGCTGTTTAGTTTTTCTGATGTTCTTTGTTCTGTCAATGTAGTACATTAATGCTCTTTTGACATCTAATGTATGTAGTGCTCTTTCAGCCACAGAATCTGGCTGTGGGAAAAAAACTGGTAGTTCTACCGTTTGATTTAGATGGAATGGTGAAATAACTTTTGGTAGAAATTTTGGATTAGGTCGTAGGACGACCTTATTTTTATGTATTTGTATAAAAGGCTCTTGTGTTGTGAACGCTTGAATTTCACTTACTCTTCTTAGAGATGTAATGGCGATGAGAAAGGCAACTTTCCAGGTTAGGAATTGTATTCCGCAAGAGTGCATGGGTTCGAAAGGTGGGCCCATGAGTCTTGTTAGAACCACGTTTAGGTTCCATGAAGGAACAGGTGGTGTTCTTGGTGGTATAATTCTTTTAAGCCCTTCTATGAATGCTTTGATAACTGGTATCCTATACAAGGAAGTTGAATAGGTAGTTTGCAGGTATGCAGATATTGCTGCAAGGTGTATTTTAATAGAAGAGAAGGCTAGCTTTGCTTTTTGTAAATGGAGCAAGTAATTTACTATATGTTTTGGAGTTGCGTCTAGTGGTTGTATCTGATTATGATGGCAGTACCAAACAAATCTTTTCCACTTACTTGCGTAGCAGTGTCTAGTGGATGGCCTTCTGGCCTGCTTTATGACTTCCATACACTCTTGGCTAAGTTGTAAGTGTCCGAATTCTAGGATTTCAGGAGCCAGATTGCTAGATTCAGCGATGCTGGGTCCGGGTGTCTGATCTGTTGGTTGTGTTGCGTTAACAGATCTGGTTTGTTGGGCAGTTTGATGTGTGGTACTACAGACAGATCTAGCAGTGTTGTGTACCAGGGTTGTCTTGCCCACGTTGGTGCTATTAAAATGAGTTTGAGTTTGTTTTGACTCAATTTGTTAACTAGGTAAGGAAGGAGAGGGAGAGGAGGAAAAGCGTAAGCAAATATTCCTGACCAGTTCATCCATAGGGCATTGCCTTGGGATTGCTTGTGTGGGTATCTGGACGCGAAGTTTTGGCATTTTGCGTTCTCTTTTGTTGCAAATAAGTCTATTTGTGGTGTTCCCCAGAGTGTGAAGTAGGTGTTCAGAATCTGTGGGTGGATTTCCCATTCGTGGACTTGCTGGTGATCTCGAGAGAGATTGTCTGCCAGCTGATTCTGGATCCCCGGAATAAACTGTGCTATTAGACCAATTTGATGGTGGATTGCCCACTTCCATATTTTTTTAGCTAACAAGCTTAACTGCGTTGAATGTGTTCCTCCTTGTTCGTTTAGATAATACATCGTTGTCATGTTGTCTGTTTTGACAAGGATGTATTTGTGGGTTATGATTGGTTGGAAAGCTTTTAGTGCTTGAAAAACTGCTAATAATTCTAGATGATTTATATGCAGTTTTGTTTGATGTATGTTCCATTGTCCTCTTATGTTGTGTTGATTGAGATGTGCTCCCCACCCTGTCATGGAAGCATCTGTTGTTATTACGTACTGTGGCACTGGGTCTTGGAAAGGCCGCCCTATGTTTAAATTTATACTGTTCCACCATAGAAGCGAGAGGTAAGTTTGGCGGTCTAGCAACACCAGATCTAGAAGGTGACCCTGTGCTTGAGACCACTGTGAGGCTAGGCACTGTTGTAAGGGCCTCATGTGCAGTTTTGCGTTTGGGACAATGGCTATGCATGAGGACATCATGCCTAGGAGCTGTAGTATTGTTCTTGCTTGTATTGTTTGGTTTGGAGACATGTGTTGAATGACTCTGTTGAAATTGTGGATCCTTTGTGGAGTTGGCGTTGCTACTCCTTTTGTCGTGTCTATTATGGCTCCTAGATATTGCTGTACTTTGCTTGGCAGAATGTTTGATTTTGCAAAGTTGACGGTGAACCCTAGTTTGTAGAGGGTTTGTATGACTTGATTTGTGTGGTTTGAGCATTGTGTGAGCGAACTGGTTTTGATTAGCCAGTCGTCTAGATACGGGAACACATGTATTTGCTGCCTTCTGATGTGTGCAGCGACTACTGCTAGGCATTTTGTGAATACTCTTGGAGCGGTTGTTAAACCAAAAGGCAATACTTTGAATTGGTAATGTATTCCTTTGAATACAAACCTTAGATATTTCCTGTGTGATTGATGTATTGGTATATGGAAATATGCGTCCTTGAGGTCTAGGGTTGTCATGTAGTTGTGTTTTTTGAGCAATGGTAACACTTCTTGTAGTGTGACCATGTGAAAGTGGTCTGATTTGATGAATGTGTTTACTACTCTGAGGTCTAGAATTGGTCTCAGTGTTTCGTCCTTTCTTGGTATCAAGAAGTACAGTGAATAAACTCCTGTGTTTATTTGTGTGCTTGGTACTAATTCTATTGCATTTTTTTGCAGTAGTGCTTGAACTTCTATCTCTAGAAGCTGTGAATGGTATTTTGATAAATTTTGTGATTTTGGTGGTATGTCTGGGGGGAATTGCAGGAATTCTATGCAATAACCATGTTGGATAATTGCTAGGACCCATGTGTCTGTAGTTATTTTGTCCCATGCTTCGTAATATTGACGTATCCTCCCCCCCACTGGTGTTGTGTGGGAGGGGTGAGTGACGTGTGAGTCACTGCTTGTTGGTAGTGGTTTTGGGGCTTTGAAATCTTCCTCTATTCCTAGGGAATTGCCCCCCTCTATACTGGCCCCGAAAACCTCCCCTGTACTGTCCCTGGTAGGTGGGCGGTGCGGACTGTGAGGTGCTAGCTTGTGTGGCCTGACCCCGAAACCCTCCTCTAAAAGGTGTTTTGCGGAAGGTGTTATAAGATCCTCTGCTCTGCGGGGAGTAGAGTGCGCCCATGGCCTTGGCAGTGTCAGTGTCCTTCTTGAGCTTTTCTATGGCTGTGTCGACCTCCGGACCGAACAGAAGTTTTTCGTTGACTGGCATGTTAAGCACTGCCTGCTGAATTTCTGGCTTGAATCCAGACATTCTGAGCCATGCGTGCCTACGGATGGTAACCGACGTATTAATGGTCCTTGCGGCTGTGTCTGCTGCATCCATGGAGGAGCGTATTTGATTGTTGGAAATGTTTTGACCCTCCTCAACAACCTGTTTTGCTCTTTTTTGCAGATCTTTTGGGAGATGTTCAATGAGATGCTGCATCTCATCCCAGTGGGCTCTGTCGTATCGCGCAAGCAGCGCTTGTGAATTTGCGATGCGCCACTGGTTTGCTGCTTGGACAGCAACCCTCTTCCCGGCTGCATCGAACTTCCTGCTTTCTTTATCTGGGGGAGGTGCATCCCCAGAAGTGTGTGAATTTGCCCGTTTTCTGGCAGCCCCTACCACCACAGAATCTGGTGGCAGCTGAGAGGTGATGAATACAGGGTCCGTAGGAGGCGCCTTATACTTTTTGTCCACCCTAGGCGTCACTGCCCTACTTTTAACTGGCTCCTTGAAAATGTCCTTTGCATGGCGTAGCATGCCTGGGAGCATCGGCAGGCTTTGGTAGGAGCTGTGGGTTGAAGAGAGGGTGTTAAATAAAAAATCATCCTCTACTTGTTCCGAGTGTAGTTCCACATTATGGAATAGTGCTGCTCTAGCCACCACTTGTGAGTAGGCTGTGCTGTCTTCCGGTGGTGATGGCCTAGTTGGGTATGTGTCTGGGCTGTTATCAGACACTGGTGCGTCGTACAAGTCCCACGCATCCTGATCTTGGTCATCGTGGCTCATGGCGGTGTGAGCTGGCAAATGTGACGGGGTGTAAGTTGGCGAAGCCGGAGTTACAGATGGAGGCGAGGGAGGAGGTGTTACCTTTTGTGCTGTTTGTTGCTGAGGAGTAAACTGAAGCGTTCTCTTTCGTTTGACAGGTGGAAGGGTACTGATCTTCCCAGTCCCCTGCTGAATAAAGATACGCTTTTGCGTGTGATCCACTTCAGTGGATTGCAGTTCTTGTTCAAACCTATGTTTCTTCATTTGTGAAGACATAGAATGCTCTTCAGTATAGGAGCCTGAAACAGGGTCTGATGTCGCTTTTTTCAGCTCCGAAAACCCTGTTGATTGTTTTTTCGGCTCAGAGGTAACCTTCCTCTTTTTCTGTGCCGAAAATTCTTGGCCTCTATGGGCTTCGGCGCCACTGTCTCGGCGTAGATCCGTGTCGACACCGAACTCTCGGTGTCGATGCTTCTGTTTAGCACTCTCTCGGTCCCGAGGAGGCTGCGTGCCGGTGTCTCGACCGAAGTCGGACGATCTCGACACTGAATGGGCCTTTTTCGGTGCCGATTGTTGGTCACCGAGAATTTGGGTGGAGCCATGGCCGGTTGGCAGTCCCCTGGGCCTTCTTTCCTTTTTTAAGTTCTGATCTCGACGTCTTACTCACAGTTTTTGTAGAGTCTAGCTCGGAGTCTGAATCCTGGATGGAAAAGGATTCCTCCTGTTCCTCTTCTGTCTCGAACTGTCGACGCTCCTTTGGCGTGGACGCCATCTGCAGTCTTCTCGCTCGACGGTCGCGCAGAGTTTTTCGGGACCGGAACGCCCGACAGGCCTCACAGGATTCTTCGCTGTGCTCGGGTGACAGGCACAGGTTACAGACCGAGTGTAGGTCCGTATAAGGATATTTGTTGTGGCATTCGGGGCAGAATCGAAACGGGGTCCGTTCCATCGGCGTTGTTCTCCACGCGGTTGGGCCGACTAGGCCCCGACGGGGTGCCGAAATCTACCCCGAAGGGCACCGAAGCGCTTCGATGTTCAACGCGTCGTCGTATGTGTCTATCTCGAACCGGATCGCAACGATACCGTCGAAAATCTTCCGTTTTCAGCTATCTTTCCGTTCCGAAACTCGGAGTGACAGGAACACGTCCGAACCCGATGGCGGAAAGAAAACAATCGACGATGGAGTCGACGCCCATGCGCAATGAGCACAGAAGGAGGAGTCACTCGGTCCCGTGACTCGAAAACACTTCTTCGAAGAAAAACAACTTGTAACACTCCGACCCAACACCAGATGGCGAGCTCATGCATACCATGTGTATCTACAGCGACAGATGCCATCGAACACAAGTTTACTATGTCTCTGTAATTTATTAAAACAATCAGTAGCTGCTGGAACCAAAGGTTGAGTACATGAAGGAAAAACTCCTGGATGAAATACTTTCCAACACAAAATCAACATTCAAAGTCCCGAACTTGAGACTCCAATTCCTCTTTACTAGTCACATCTTTTCAGAGAAGAGCAGAGGTATGTGAGCCCCAGGTAGGTCTGCTTATGTGGCATCCCACAGTACGCCAGAGGATAATTCCTCATTATCATTTTCCTCAAAGTAAATGTGTATAAAAAATACTGCACAAGAAAAAATGGATTCCAACTACTTTTGGGGGACATTAGAGAAATAATAAATTCATTCAACCAACAGACCAAAGTCTTGGACCTCTTGAGGAACATATTTTACAGTTACAGTTATATAGCCAAGCAAAGAAGAGTTGTTCATCTCGTGGTCCATCAAGCATTAAAGTTTCCTCCCCATTAAGAAGTTGATCAATGAGAAAGCAAAGATCTTGGGAATCAAGTCTAAGTAAAACAGATGTTTGGCATCACTGGGGCCCTATAATAAAATAATAAGTTATGACTATCAATCAATCATAGCATTTGTGAAGCGCAGCACTATCACCTCTAGGGTATCTGGGCACTGAGGGTGGCGTGTCCCTGTAGAAAAGCCACGTCTTGAGTCTCCTTCTGAAGTCCACCAAGGAGGGAGCTGTTCAGATTCAGATGCTGGAGCAGCGCTACAGAGTAAGCAGTGGTGCAGCACCTTACGACAAGCCCATCCTGAAGTGTCTGGCAGAGTTCGCTCCAGTTCTCCTCCGCAAGCAAAGGTAGCAGGTGCGTTATTGAATCCCACAGTGACGCTGAGGTCAGAACAGGTGGTAGCAGCCTGCACCACAAAACTTCTGAGTCGGGTGCTGGATAAGACAAGCAGGGTCTCCAGGGGCAGGCCGGTGTCTGAGCTACAGATTTATCCACAGGGGCCCCCGTAGCAGGTTTAGCTCCGCTTCCCAATAAAATGTCAGTGTCTCACTATTTAGGAGCACAGGCTCTATTACTGTCAGAACCTGGTGAAGCACTGTTACCAAGGAGCCAGTGGTGAACTCCAAAGAGAGCAGCTGCATTCTAGGACCTCAGCTACTCTCTCCTCTTCAGTACTACTACAAAGGAGGAGCTTGCCTCTGTTGCAAGGCATTTGTGGTGGAGGGAGGGGTTGAGCCGAAACTGGCAAGGACTCAAGGACACTAGTCTCACCCAACTCCATCAACTACCCTCCTGTAGAGGCTGGACGGTCTCATCCACTGGGTTGCTAAACATCAGCCCCTCACCTTCACATCCAAAAGCTTGTTCTCCCGAAGGAAAAATGACAAGGGATTGATGAGCAGGGGGAGGAAGGTACCAGATTCTGTTCACCGTCTGGCATCATTTTGGCATTGGATAGGGTAACTGGTTTGCGTTGACTGATTGAACTCCAGCATTGCAGGGTGGAACCTTGAAGGGCTGTGCTCCTTAGCCGAAACAACTCCAAGAATGGATGCAGAGGGCCTATCTGACGCAAATGGCTAACTAGCAGGTGAGGAGTCAGGTAGGACACCCATAACATCCTTGGAGGTGAGAAGCCTGCCAGAAAGATGTAGGAACTTGAAGATGGCATGAAGGGAGTTGTAATAATACTGCATCTGGACCAGAGTCGCCCCAGCTCAAGGGAAAGCTGGGAGGCACGGGGTGGACTCATGCGCCGACTCCTCAAATGGCGACTGGGAGTACGAAATGGCAGAATTACCTGCCGCAGGCGGATGCTGCCACTTCGACTGCCGGTGCTTCGCAGTGTGCTCCTTCGAGGTCTAGGGATGATCGCAGGAGCAGCTCCTGGAATAAACTCGCAACTGCTCCCTGGACTTGGAGGGAGACAGACGACAGCACAGGGCCTCTGCTAGACGCGCCGACAAGATCTTCATATAGTGTTCCCACAACACCTTCGGTCAAAGGTGACGATGGAAGCCCCAATCATCTGAGTTGTGGTGTTCCTAGAGGCACAACATGCAAACAGTAGGAGGCTTCGTGGCCAACATCTGCCTGTCACAGGTTTCACAAGGTTTGAACTCCGAGGACATATAGAGAAAGGGCACACTATTCCCTTGATAAAATAATTTTTTTTTTTTTTTTCAAGATAGGTCAAAGGCCTGTGGTAACTCCGGATCTTCACAGTAGCGTGCAAAAGAAGGAACTGACATCAGCACGTCGGTCGGGGATTATATGGATTCCTTTGACGTCACATCCAGTGGACGGTGTCACTATGGAGTTGCACAACACCCTCTACCGACACACAGAAGTACTGCTGTAAATAAATTCCAGATCTAGTCTGACGTCTGGGTAAGAATTCTAAGGTAAGGAATCTGCAGCAATATGTCTCGATCAGAATCAGCTTTGTCACCAAACAAGGGGGAGTCATCAAAAGACAAGTCAATTAGGGATAATTTCACATCCCCAGAAAACCCACAGGACTGCAACCAGTTATGGAAACTGAGAGCAACACCAAAGAGACCATGACCCTGTCTAGGCAGTCCGTGGTGTCCAGCCCACCCCTGATGGTGAACTTCCCAGTGGAGTTCCACAATGCTTGGTTCACAGTGGCGCAGCCCTCTTCATGAAGCATGGGGAGTAGCTGAGCAACCAAGCCCATAAGGCATAGGAGTATCGGCCTAAGAGACATGCAATGTTCACAGACTGCAAAGCCAAGCTAGCGGAAGAGGAAAAATCCCTTTCCAAGGATATCCAAGCCTCTTGGAATCCTTATCTGGGGGGTTGAGGTGGGAGAGGTGTGAGGTGAAAGGGGAGGAGTTCAAGTTAGCTTTAGCTGTTGAGGCCTGTAGCACTAGGCTCACAGGGGAGGGATGCGGGAAGAAGACACCAGGTCACCTGGGGTGAGACAGTGAAGATGGGCAATCACATGATGCACAGGAGCTCTTGTGCAAGGTTTAGCCCAGGACCCCAGGAGAATGGCAGTGAGGACCTTGTGAGAGGGGAAGCACAGGTCCTGCAGAGCTCACCCCTGGGTGAAGCGTCAATATCAAGACATTGGTCTTAACCTTAACAGCAGGCAGTTGTAGGTCAAGGACCCCCGCTGCCCTTGCTTTACTGTTGTGAAGGATACGCCTTCCTCCGCAACAGGGCCTGGCGGGGGGAAATATTCTAGAGTCTGGAGAGTTGTCCAGCCTGCTGACATCACCCAATTCCTCATACCAGTTCTATTTGTGCTCAGAGTCCTCCCCAAGATGAGATGTCAAGCCTTGTCACCGGCTGAGACTTGAAGAGGTGTATGGATTCAAAGTCCAGGGGAGTAGTAGCTTCAAGGTTGATAAAGGAGGGACTGGTGTCAGGAAGGGTATAGGTGCTTGAGGCGGGCGTCAAGCCAGATCTGAGGGTGGATCCAGAGTATACAGCTGGCGTCAGGGGCAAACCCGCAGATGGGGTACCTCGCAGCTCTGTGGGACCCTAAGCCATGCAAAAGGGGGTCCGTAGCCTGAAGATGGTGTGCATGTTGTCAAAATACTGGGTGGGCGTCTCTTGAATTTTAAGGATCTCGGGTAGCATGGAGCTGATCTGGCACTGGCTGTGCAGGTAGTATGTTGGAGTAGGGGCCTAGAAGTATGGCATTTAGATGGGGAAGCTGAAGAACCCTTTTACTTTTTCTAGGACCTACCCGACTTGGAGAATGAAGTCTTGGAACATGAAGATGACAATCAGTAGGAGAGCTACTCTCAGACGGAATCCAAAGCATTGAGACGCTTTCTTCTGCTGTGCTGCCAGAAGCTTCATTGCCCACTCAAAAATCACCTTGGGGTGCATCAACTTGCACTTGAGGCAGGGCCTGGGGTCGTGGCCAGACCACAGGCACTGTAGACATACCAAGTGGGGATCAGACACAGACATCTGTCTGTGAAATTCCAAGCAAGGTTTAAGCCCTGGAGGGTTTGAAAGGCACATATCACTGGGACACTAGGAGCAATAGTTCAAAAACAGTTAACAAGAAAGTTGTAAAAGCTGGACAAAAATGACAAAGGTAGGTCAACGGATCCTCACTGTTGGTGTGAAAAAAAGGAACTGATATGTAAGCATGCCAGGGTGGAGCTTATATGGGTACTGCAACATCACTCACAACATGGACAATGTGAACGCAGAGCAAATCAGTCCCACCTACTGGACCACAGAGGTGCTGCTTAAGATTTTCCAGATCATGTGTAAAGCGTGGAGAGAATAGTAAGGTAAGGAATCTGTGGTGGAAGACTATCAGAAAAAAATTGCAGTCAATCAATCAGTAAAGGTTTATAAAGCGCTGCAAATCGTCAGTGAGGGTCTCAAGGCACTGGAGTTGCTAGGTTTTTCACAGTGCTCTGTTCATTCAAACAGCCAAATCTTGTTCTTGAGGTGCAGCGAAAGGTTGTTCCAAGCTTTGTCCGCCAGGTGAGAGAAGAAGCGTTCTCCACTGTTGGATCAGCAGCTAACAGATCCAGGATGTTGAGGACTGCTGTTACGCTGCGGTCTAGGAAGGCCCTTATGGTGTCTGCGGCTGCGATCAGGTCAGTCTAGTGCTGTAGTGGCTCAGAATATGGATTGAGAGGGGTCAGGGAGGCTGTAGTGTTCCAAGTGTCTGGTTAGTTGCTGGTTGATTGCCTTTTCAAGAACCTTCGCTGGAAAGGGGAGCCGGGAGATGGATCAGTAGATTCAGATCTGCTGGGTCAGCGTAGGGTTTCTTCAGGAGGGGTCTTACTTCAGTGCGTTTCCAGTCCTCAGGGAAAGAGGTTGTGGTGATGGAGGTGTTCAGGACTTTATTGAGCTCATCGCAAATTGTGTTGCTACCAAGGTTGAAGATGTGGAGGAGACATGGGTCTGTGGATGCTCCCACGTATACAGAGTTTATAAAGGAGATTGTGGCTCCCCCCAATGGGGGAGCAGATATTTCGGGGTTTGTGTTCATGGGTGTGAGTAGGCTGGTGCGGTCAGCAGCAGTGGGTTGGGGTTTTAAGTTCTTATAAATGGCTGAGATCTTGCACGGAAGAATACCGCCATGTGACCGTTTTCAGCATTTAAGAATTTCAACAAAAGGGGTTCTGTAAAAGAGGTGTCACAACAATGGCATTCAGCTCCTAGTGACACAAACAAGAGAGCATAGGTTTTCTCTTATCACCACGTAATACTGTGTCTTCTGAAAGCAAATAGTGACCTCATTTCTTTGGAGTGCTTTAGAAGTACAACCAGTAATAATCAGACTAACAAGGCAGTAGCAGTGCACATTTATATACAGATGCATACTATGATCGATATGAGAGGAACAACTTTAATCAAAGTAGCAATTATCAAATTGCCCTTTTACAGATGTGTATTCCTTTTATGGAAATAATGAAGAAAACTGGCAATATTTTATTTGGGGTCAAGGTTACGGACTGTACTGCCAAAGAAGTAGTTATTTAGGCCACTACCAACTAAATTGAGAGCTAAGTCGCCCGGCATGCAAATAATAGCAAGTAATAGAGGTGTATTAGCAATCTGAAGTCAATCAATACCTTTTTTATTTTCAGCAGCATGGCAAAGACATACCACGAACTGTAAAACAACCCTCCCAGTCGGTTAGAAGGTTACTAAACATAGCAATGCCGCTCTAATCTATTATAAATAAAATCAGTCACAAATAACAAATGCAACAAACCTGAAGTTTCTTCTGCTCCATGCTGATCTCAGAATATTCTTGTGCTGTGGCCAGGGCTGCAGCCAGGGCTTTCTTCTTCTGACTTTTGGCACGTTTGGGCACAGATGTAGTTATAGGAATTGGAGTTTGAACAATATTGATTGGAGAATTGTCAGGCAAATCATCCAGCTATAACGTGGGTAGGAAAACGAAAAACATGTTGAAAAAATACAGCTACAACTACAAAAAAAAACAACAACAAATTAGCAATATCATCTGGTTCCCTGTATTTTGAAGAACCACATCGGAATATTAAGCTTTTAAAAATAAAATGATGGGTCTAAATAACCATATATATAACCAATATGATGTTGTATGATGATCATCAAGCCAAATGGAGGCAAAAACAAACCACATCAAAATGTCTTCTATGGCCAACCAGATCTAAGCAACATCTGAAACGCCAAAAGTAGCTAGTTCATGCATCATGGGCACAGCAAAAGACAACTGGATGTGTTCCTTCTATGGCAAATGCTCATGCAGAAAAGTGTTTACATACATGACAAGAACACAAGCACAAATCTGTTTCTATTGTGTGCAAAGTGGAAGGAATATGGAGGAAAACCCCAAATGGAGCTGGGAATTATTATTATTATTTTTTTTAATTCACATCATCCAGCACTAAATGCATCTTCAAGTGATAGTGCTGTACAGACCCATTTTTTTTCCACGTGGTATGCTGTGGTTTTATTGGATTGGGATGGTTTGGCAGGGTAAGGTTAGAGGCCGAGGTCATCTTGGGGGTGGGAGGGTTTGTCTACCACATAGTCCTCCCATGGAACATCTCCCCCTTTCACCCAGGGCGTGCAGGAGCCACAGGGGCCCAGCAGGGGGGTATGGGCTGCCAACATCTGAATCAGTGTCCTGGGAGCTTGGGGGCAAGGTGATTGCAGAAAAAATGGTAGTGGTGGAGATGTTGTTGGGAAGGGTGGGGATGGTGTTGGGCTACTGGCCTAGTCTGTAACACTTTTAGAGCTGGAAGCCTCAATGGATAGACAAGATCAAGACTAGTTCTGAAGCTGGAGGTTTGGCAAGGATCTTTTCCCTGTCTGGGTAGATGAACTTTTTTTTGTTTTGCATCCCGGACTTCGGAGATCTTCATGAAGATAGACTTTTATATGTTGTCACATCTTGAGGCAGGTATTGAGGCCGATGCAGCTTTTAGGGTTGATATCTACTCAGAAAGTGGGTGGCTTTTCAGAGCCTCTGGACCGAGGCAGAGTAAAAATGTGTTGTGGTGCATTGCCTGTATGTGCAGTCTTCTCTGGCATCAACCAAGCCTCTGAAGTCCGGGGTGACTCGGTCACATGAGCCGAACCCAAAGGTTTCTGCTGTTTCCAGCTCAACTCTGGTCCGAAGCCTGACTCATGTTGTAGTGGTGCTCTACTGCCATCCAAAAGCATTTTTGGAATAGAGATTGACCTGTTGTATCTGAGGGACCGTTAAGGCATATGAACTCAACCGAGCATTCAGACCAAAGGCTGGTGTGTGTTTTACCACTTGGCTGAGAAACTGATCTGCCCCTCCTCTTTGGAGTTGTAGCTCTCACAGGTGATGGACTCTGGGCTGCCCCATGCTTGGATTGCCGAAATACCAGACTTCACCTTTGGTGTCACAAATGTCCTACCAAAACGTATGGCAGGATTCACAGGATGACTCCTTGTGATCCGGCTAGAGGCAGATATTGCAAAACCTCACTCTAGGGCCATTTGTTGTTACAGGGTGGGAAGAAATGGAAAAGTGTTTGTTCCATGCCCATGCCCAGAGTGAAATCTAATTTTGTATGGGCTCTTGCATCCCTACAAGACTGCTGGATTAAGAGCGGCAGCACCACCTCTGATTGCAGGCAGCTGAGCAACTCCTACACCAGTTGGCAACTGTCGGCCTAACCCTTCCGGCTTTCTAGCAGCACCTCACCCAAACCCAAACATTGAAGTTGATTTCTGGCAGCCTAGCGCATGGACTCTGAAAAACTCTCAGGGAAAATCGTGGTGGAACAAGTCTTACCCTTTTCTCTTGTTGGCAATAAGTCTCTTACGCACATACAGGCAAGAAAGAAGATGCAGGACAGTTTTTAATACATTTATGGAAAAGTCTGCTATCTACGATAACATGCATGAGCTGTAAGGATTAGGATAATGACAAGAAATCAGGATTATGAAAATAAGATGTGAATATGAACAATCCCAACATTTTGCAAAGAAATATGAATATGCAAATTCCTCCCCAAAGCATATTGTCTACCCTAAAAAGAGAAAGGCATGATAAGCCTAATAGGCCCAAGCCATGTCCATGAGAAGCACCTCAACCCCCGTTACCTTAGGACAAGATATGCCTCCAGTCAGGCTTCGTAGAGACACAAAGGCTGAGGTCTGCTGCAAAGTGACATGTAATATAGATGGAATATCCTGGGTGTAACCCCCTCTAATGACTTTGGTCTCACAGAGTATTTCTATAAGACCCATCCTGACATGGTATGTATGTACCTAAGCGTTCAATTGTGTGCGCAAACTTGTATCGGCAGTATCATATCAAAATGCCTAAAATACTCACAATTCTGTTAAAAAAAAAAAATTAAAAAATTACATTTGAAAAGAAATAAAGAAGAAAAAAAAAAAAAAGAATGCCACCAGCATCTTGGAAGAGAGTGGCAGAGAGTGTGCAGGTACATTGTCAAAGGGTGGAGCCAGAATAGGTCTTGTGACTTGAGCTTAAAGAAGAAGAAAAAAAAAAGAACACCACCACTGCCAGCTATGAATATCTGGGCCAAAACTAAATGGCATGAGTATGCCAAGCATGTGCATCCACAGCCACATATTCAATTGAGATATATATGGAAAATGTCACTTACCCAGTGTACATCTGTTCGTGGCATTAGTCGCTGCAGATTCACAAGTTGTGCACAGCCCGCCGTCTGGTGTTGGGCTCGGAGTGTTACAAGTTGTTTTTCTTCGAAGAAGTCTTTTCGAGTCACGAGACCGAGGGACTCCTTCCATTTCGATTCCATTGCGCATGGGCGTCGACTCCATCTTAGATTGTTTTCCCCGCAGAGGATGAGGTAGGAGTTGTGTATGTTGGTAATAGTGCCCATGGAATGGAATGAATACGTATGTACATAATAAAGGTTAAAGTAATATATTTACAAATGTAAAAATGTTCAAGATCTACTTCTAAACGGCTGCAGGCTCCCGGGGAGGCGGGTGGGCGCATGTGAATCTGCAGCGACTAATGCCACGAACAGATGTACACTGGGTAAGTGACATTTTCCGTTCGATGGCATGTGTAGCTGCAGATACACATGCTGTGCATAGACTAGTAAGCAGTTATCTCCCCAAAAGCGGTGGTTCAGCCTGTAGGAGTTGAAGTAGTTTGAAATAATGTTCTTAGTACAGCCTGACCTACTGTGGCTTGTTGTGTAGTTAACACATCTACACAGTAGTGCTTGGTAAATGTATGAGGCGTAGACCATGTTGCTGCCTTACATATTTCGTTCATTGGAATATTTCCTAGAAAGGCCATGGTAGCCCCTTTCTTTCTGGTGGAGTGTGCCTTTGGTGAAATAGGCAGCTCTCTCTTTGCTTTAAGATAGCAGGTTTGAATACACTTAACTATCCACCTAGCAATGCCTTGTTTTGAAATTGGATTTCCTGTATGAGGTTTTTGAAAGGCAATAAATAGTTGTTTTGTTTTTCTAATTAGTTTTGTTCTGTCAATGTAGTACATTAGTGCTCTTTTGATGTCTAATGTATGTAGTGCTCTTTCAGCTACAGAATCTGGCTGTGGGAAGAACACTGGTAATTCTACTGTTCGATTTAAGTGGAACGGTGAGATAACCTTTGGTAAAAAATTGGGATTTGTCCTTAGAACTACTTTATTTTTATGTATTTGAATAAATGGTTCTTGTATGGTAAATGCTTGAATCTCGCTCACTCTTCTTAGAGATTTGATGGCAATCAAAAATGCAACTTTCCACGTTAAGTATTGCATTTCACAAGAATGCATGGGCTCGAAAGGTGGACCCATGAGTCTTGTTAAGACAATGTTGAGGTTCCATGAAGGAACAGGTGGTGTTCTTGGTGGTATGATTCTCTTTAAGCCTTCCATAAACGCTTCAATGACTGGTATTCTAAATAGTGAAGTTGAATGAGTAATTTGTAGGTAAGCTGATATCGCGGTGAGATGTATCTTTATGGAAGAGAAGAACGAGTTACTTACCTTCGGTAACGACTTTTCTGGTGGATACATTAGCTACCTGTGGATTCCTCACCTCATGAATACTCCCATGGCGCCAGCATTCTACGGAAATCTTCTTACTAGTCTCTGCACGTCGACGAGGACGTCACTGTCTCGCACGCGACGCCGTCTGACGTCATACAGGCAATAAGAGGTCCTCGACGACGTGCGGACGTCAGTACCAATCATTTTTTACGTGCATGAGAACAACCAGGCAATGCAATGAAAGAACAAAGCAACATCCATTATATTGTAAAAATACACCACATTGTATGAATAACTGTAAATCTTTTTTATGTACATATATATATATATATATATATATATATAAAACTCTTTCTTTTAAAAATATATACACACACCAAGTATATACATAAAGATATATACACATATACCCATATATATATATAAATATATTATATATATACATCTATTGCACCCTCAAAGATCAAGAGGAGCGCACTCAAGGATTACTTGGCAAGACCATAAAGGCAACGGGGAGGCGGGTGGGACCGTGAGGAATCCACAGGTAGCTAATGTATCCACCAGAAAAGTCGTTACCGAAGGTAAGTAACTCGTTCTTCTGATGGATACAACTACCTGTGGATTCCTCACCTCATGAATAGAGTCCCAAAGCAGTACCACGCCCGGCGGTGGGTGCTTAAATGGTCAAACCAAGAAATCCTGCAGCACTGACCGTGCAAAATGGCCGTCCCTTCTAACCTCAGAATCTAAACAGTAATGTTTTGCAAAAGTGTGAAGGGACGACCAAGTTGCGGCCTTGCAGATGTCGACCACAGGAACACCTCTGGCCAAGGCCGAAGTGGCCGACTTAGCTCTGGTGGAATGAGCTCTAATGCCCTCAGGAGGATCCTTCTTTGCCAAAGAGTAACAGATTTTAATGCAAAGAACAACCCACCTGGATAGTGTTCTCTTGTGGACTGCCTTTCCTCTCCTCTTGCCCACGTATCCAATAAACAGCTGATCCTCCAGCCTGAAATCCTTTGTTCTATTGATAAAGAAGCTCAACGCTCTCTTTGGATCCAGACGGTGCAGTCTTTCTTCCTCTTTGGAAGGATGAGGCGGAGGATAGAACGTGGACAAAGTAATTGCCTGAGCCAAATGGAAGGGTGAAACAACCTTCGGGAGGAAAGCAGCCTTGGTCCTCAACACCACCTTATCCCCATAAAAAGTTGTATAAGGGGGTTTTACTGATAAGGCCTGCAACTCACTCACTCTCCTTGCTGATGTTATAGCTATCAGGAAGACTGTTTTTAAAAACAAATACCTTAAGGGGCAAGAATGCATAGGTTCAAAAGGGGACCCCATAAGGAAAGTCAGGACTAAGGACAAATCCCATTGCGGCATAACGAATGGCTTTGGAGGATATTGATTTAGAAGACCTTTCAAGAATCTGATAACAATAGGGGATTTAAATAAAGATGGTTGGTCTGGAAGACATATGAAGGCTGACAAGGCCGATAAATAACCTTTAATGGTAGCCACTGCACAACCTTTCTGCGCCAGAGATAGAGCAAAAGACAAAACGTCCGATAGATGAGCTTGTAAAGGATCAATCTGCCTCTCTCCACACCACGCAACAAATTTAGACCACCTATTAGCGTAGATAGATTTAGTGGAGTGTCGCCTGGCCGCTAATATAACATCCACTACCTCAGGCGGGAGAGAGAAGGAACTCAGGTTGCCCCGTTCAATCTCCAGGCATGTAGGTGCAGACTCTGGAGGTTGGGGTGTAGAACCTGCCCCTGCGACTGCGAGAGGAGGTCTGCCCTGAAAGGGAGACGGAGCGGCGGGCACGTTGAGAGTTGGAGAAGGTCGGAGTACCACACCCTCCTTGGCCAATCCGGAGCTATTACGATTACTAGAGCCCGGTCTTGGCGAATCTTCCTCAATACTCGAGGAATCAAGGGTATGGGAGGAAACGCGTAAAGCAACTGGCCGCACCAGGTCATTTGAAACGCGTCCCCCAATGCTTCCTGCATCGGATACTGAAGGCTGCAGAACAACGGACAATGCGCGTTCTCTCGAGTGGCGAACAGATCTACCCGAGGAAACCCCCACTTCTGGAAGATTAAACGGACTTGATCTGGATGGAGACGCCAATCGTGGTCTGCCGAGAAGTGGCGACTGAGACTGTCCGCACGCACGTTCAAGACTCCGGCCAGATGGTTTGCTATCAAGCAAATCCGATGGTCCTTTGCCCAGGACCATAGTCGAAGAGCTTCTCTGCAGAGAAGGTACGACCCCACTCCTCCCTGCTTGTTTATGTACCACATCGTGGTAGTATTGTCCGTTAGGACCTGTACCGACTGACCACGAAGGGAAGGGAGGAAGGCCTTGAGAGCCAGACGTACAGCCCGTAACTCTAACAGATTGATGTGAAAAATCTGTTCCTCTGGAGACCAAAGACCTTTGATCTCCAGATCCCCCAGATGAGCTCCCCACCCTAGAGTGGAAGCATCCGTTATGACTGTGGCCACTGGTGGCGACTGCTGGAACGGTTTTCCTTGTGAAAGATTGTTGCTTGCAATCCACCACTTCAAATCCACAGCAGCATCTCTGGAGATCTTGACAGTACCCTCTAGATCCCCTCTGTGTTGAGACCACTGCCTTCGGAGGCACCACTGAAGAGCCCTCATGTGCCAGCGAGCATGCGTGACCAACAGAATGCAGGAGGCAAAAAGACCGAGCAGACGAAGGACCTTGAGGACTGGAACTACCGCTCCGTTTCGAAACATTGGAACCAAATCCTGAATATCTTGAATCCGCTGAGGCGGAGGAAAGGCCCGACCCAATGTCGTATCCAGTACTGCCCCTATGAACAGGAGGCGCTGAGAGGGCTCCAGGTGAGATTTGGGCTCGTTCACCGAAAAGCCCAGGTCGAACAACAACTGGGTTGTTGACTGCAGATGACGCAACACAAGCTCCGGGGACTTGGCTTTGATCAACCAATCGTCCAAGTAAGGGAATACTGCTATCCCCTTCCTTCTGAGCTCTGCCGCAACCACCGACATCACCTTCGTGAAGACTCGAGGTGCTGAAGTAAGACCAAACGGAAGGACCGCAAACTGGTAGTGTTGCGATCCCACCACAAACCGGAGATACTTCCTGTGTGACTTGAGTATCGGGATATGAAAGTAAGCATCCTGCAAGTCGACAGACACCATCCAGTCTTCCATGTTCAACGCCAAAAGCACCTGTGCTAGGGTCAGCATCTTGAACTTTTCCTGCTTGAGGAACCAATTCAAGATCCTCAGGTCCAGAATTGGTCTCAAACGACCATCCTTCTTGGGAATCAGGAAATACCTTGAGTAAACTCCTTGACCCCTTTCCTGCTCCGGGACCAACTCCACCGCGCCCTTTAAAAGGAGGACTTCCACCTCCTGTTCTAGCAACAGGAGGTGTTCTTGTGAACAATACGAAGGGCGGGGCGGGATGAGGGGCGGAAACTCCCGAAAGGGAAGGGTGTAGCCTTTTCCCACAACACTGAGAACCCAAGTGTCCGACGTAACAGTCTCCCATTTGGTGAGAAAATGCTGTAATCTTCCCCCTACAGGAGAGGAGTGAGTGGGAAATGGTGGAAGCCTAAGGCTGCTTCCCCTGCTGCACCCCGCCAGAGGATGAGGAAGAGGCAGAGTGCTGCTGAGAGGCTCCCCTGGTGCGGACCCTACCCCTCCCCCTAAAAGATCTATAGGGGTGGGAAGAGGCAGGTTGCTGATATCTTCCCCGAAAGGAGGAGGAGGAAGAGCCACGCCCAAATCCACGAAACCTCCTGAAGAATCTGGAAGAGGCCGTGGAAGAAGGAGCTTGGAGTCCCAACGACTTAGCCGTGGCCCTGCTCTCCTTAAAACGTTCCAAGGCCGAATCAGCCTTAGCCCCAAACAGTTTGTCCCCATCAAACGGGAGATCCAACAATGTGGACTGTACATCTGCCGAAAAGCCCGAGTTACGTAGCCAGGCCTGTCTCCTTTCCACCACAGTTGTGCCCATTGCTCTGGCTACCGAGTCGGTGGTATCCAGTCCCGTCTGGATAATTTGGGTCGCAGCAGCCTGGGCATCAGAGACAAGATCCAAAAGACCCTGGGGAAGCTCTGTAAACGAAGAGGAGATGTCATCCATCAGAGCATGAATATACCTCCCCAGGATACAGGTCGCATTAGTGGCTTTTAACGCCAGACTGCAGGACGAAAAAATCTTCTTCGACTGCGCCTCTAGCTTTTTTGAGTCTCTGTCCCCAGGCACCGTCGGGAAAGAACCAGGCGCTGATTTGGACGAACAGGAGGCCTGCACAACCAAGCTCTCCGGCGTAGGGTGCCTAGATAGGAAACCAGGATCAGTTGGAGCCGTCCGATACCTCCTGGCCACGGCTCTGTGAACTGCTGGGGAAGATGCCGGCTTCTTCCACACCTCTAAAACCGGATCCAGCAGAGCGTCATTAAAAGGTAATAGAGGCTCCGCCGCGGCTGAGGCCGGATGCAACACCTCTGTCAAAAGGTTTTGTTTCGCCTCCACCACCGGCAAAGGCAGGTCCAAAAAACTAGCTGCCTTCCGTACCACTGTATGAAAGGAAGCAGCTTCCTCGGTATATTCCCCCGGGGACGAAAGGTCCCACTCAGGGGAAGTGTCCAGCCCACTGGCCGACTCCAGTCCACGCAGCCCATCACCCGAGTCCTCTAGCTCTCCTTCCTCTAGGGCTCGTTGGTACTCCTGCTCCTCTAGTACCCGGAGAGCACGCCTCCTTGAATGCAGTCGTTGCTCAATCCGCGGAGTCGACGACACCTCCGCCGAAGTCGGAGATCGGCGCCGATCTTCCGAAGCCACCGACGCCGCATCCGGCGCCACAGGTAACTTCGGCGCCGACTGAAGAGCAGATGAAACGGATGGACCCACCGGAGTCACAGGCCGAAATCTCGACATCGACGGGATGGAAATCCCTGGGGCCAATCCCTCCGAAGCCATCGGAGCGGCCACCGGCGCCGACACTGGCGCCGAGCCCACGTTCCCAAACGGGAGAAAGGGCATAAAGGGTGCCGGCCGAAGAGGCGCAGGATCACCCAAAGAAAAGGCCAAAGGCCCAGCCGGAGCACCCCCTGGAGCCATCTGTTGGAAGATGGCATACATCGCATTCAAGAATGCGGAACTATCGGCTCCAGGGGTGGGAAAAGCCGGATACTGGGGTGCCTGACTCGGAGGCGACCCCGACGCCGGCCTCGGCGTCTGCGCCGGAGAAAACACCTGAGGCTCCAATACCTCAATCACCGACGCCTGTCCAGGCGAAGTTGGAGACGTCGGAGAGAGCAACGGCGTCGAAGGATGCGGCGTCACCGTGGGGCTGACCTCCCATGTCCTCCGGCGCCGATCCGGAGACCTGGAACGAGCCTCCCTTGAATGACGCCGAGATTCTCTACGGCGCCGGGAGTCTCGATGACGCCGATGTCTTGGAGAAGACTTTTTCTTGTGATGCTTCTCCTTTGACTTGGCCATAAACAGCTTCGCCTCGCGTTCTTTAATGGCCTTCGGATTCATGTGCTGACACGAATCACAAGTCGAGACGTCGTGGTCGGAGCTCAAACACCAAAGGCAATCGGAATGAGGATCTGTCACCGACATCTTGCCTCCACACTCACGACAAGGCTTAAATCCAGACTTTCTCTGCGACATTATTTCCACAGAGAAAGAGTACGCAGCAAGATATACACTGTAACCGCAAGAGTAACAGTTGCTCCCTCGAAGATAACCGTTTCGAATGCACGGAAAAAAGGGAACTGACGTCCGCACGTCGTCGAGGACCTCTTATTGCCTGTATGACGTCAGACGGCGTCGCGTGCGTGACAGTGACGTCCTCGTCGACGTGCAGAGACTAGTAAGAAGATTTCCGTAGAATGCTGGCGCCATGGGAGTATTCATGAGGTGAGGAATCCACAGGTAGTTGTATCCATCAGAAAGCTAGATTTGATTTTTTGCAAATGTAGTAAATATCCTACTATATCTTTTGGAGATGCGTGTAATGGCTGAATTTGATTATTCTGCCAGTAATACACAAATCCTTTCCACTTATTTGCATAGCAGTGTCTAGTGGTAGGTTTCCTAGCTTGTCTTATGACCTCCATACATTCTTGTGCGAGGTGTAAGTGTCCGAATTCTAGGATTTCAGGAGCCAAATTGCTAGATTCAAAGATGCTGGATTTGGATGTCTGATCTGTTGTTTGTGTTGTGTTAACAGATCTGGTTTGTTGGGTAGTTTGACATGAGGTACTCCTGACAGGTCTATTAGTGTTGTGTACCAAGGTTGCCTTGCCCATGTTGGTGCTATTAGTATGAGTTTGATTTGACTCAACCTGTTTACTAGATATGGAAGGCGAGGGAGAGGGGGAAAAGCGTACGCAAAGATCCCTGACCAGTTCATCCATAGAGCATTGCCTTGGGATTGATCTGGTGGGTACCTGGATGCGAAGTTTTGGCATTTTGAGTTTTCCTTTGTTGCAAATAGATCTATTTGAGGTGTCCCCCAAATTTGAAAGTAATTGTTTAGTATTTGGGGGTGAATTTCCCATTCGTGGGTTTGTTGGTGATCTCGAGAGAGATTGTCTGCCAACTGGTTCTGAATCCCTGGAATAAATTGTGCTATTAGGCGAATGTGGTTGTGAATCGCCCAATGCCATATTTTCTGTGTTAGGAGGCACAACTGTGTTGAGTGTGTCCCTCATTGTTTGTTTAGATAATACATTGTTGTCATGTTGTCTGTTTTGACAAGAATGTATTTTTGGGTTATTATGAGTTGAAATGCTTTCAGCGCTAGAAATACTGCTAACATTTCTAAGTGATTTATGTGAAACTGTCTCTGATGTATGTCCCATTGTCCTTGGATGCTGTGTTGATTGAGGTGTGCTCCCCACCCTGTCATGGAAGCATCTGTTATGACGTATTGTGGCACTGGGTCTTGGAAAGGCCGCCCTCGGTTTAAATTTGTACTGTTCCACCATAGAAGCGAGATGTATGTTTGGCGGTCTATCAACACCAGATCTAGAAGTTGACCCTGTGCTTGTGACCATTGTGATGCTAGGCACTGTTGTAAGGGCCGCATGTGCAATCTTGCGTTTGGGACAATGGCTATGCATGAAGACATCATGCCTAGTAGTTTCATTACCATTCTGACTTGTATCTTTTGTGTTGGATACATGGCCTGTATTACCTTGTGAAATGTTTGAACCCTTTGTGGACTTGGAGTGGCAATCCCCTTTGCTGTGTTGATTGTCGCTCCTAAGTATTGCTGTGTTTGACACAGCAAAAGGTGTGACTTCGCATAGTTGATGGAGAAACCTAGCTTGTGAAGGGTTTGTATGACATATTTTGTGTGCTGTGAACACTGTTTTAGCGTGTTGGTTTTGATTAACCAGTCGTCTAAGTACGGGAACACATGTATTTGCTGCCTTCTGATATGTGCAGCTACTACTGCCAGGCATTTTGTAAAAACTCTTGGCGCAGTTGTTATTCCGAATGGCAACACTTTGAATTGGTAATGCATTCCTTGGAATACGAACCTTAGGTATTTCCTGTGTGAAGGATGTATTGGTATATGGAAATACGCATCTTTTAGATCTAATGTTGTCATGTAGTCTTGCTGTTTGAGCAGTGGGATTACGTCTTGTAACGTGACCATGTGAAAGTGGTCTGATTTTATGTAGGTATTTAGTGTTCTGAGATCTAGTATTGGTCTCAGAGTTTTGTCCTTTTTGGGTATTAGAAAGTACAGTGAGTAAACTCCTGTGTTTTTTTGTAGAATTGGTACCAATTCTATTGCGTCCTTTTGTAGCAATGCTTGAACTTCTAGTCCTAGAAGATCTATATGTTGTTTTGACATATTGTGTGTTTTCGGTGGGACGTTTGGAGGGAATTGGCGAAATTCTATGCAATAACCATGCTGGATAATTGCTAAGACCCAAGTGTCTGTTGTTATTTCCTCCCAAAGTTTGTAAAATTGGCTTAGTCTTCCCCCCACAGGTGTTATGTGATGGGGGTGTGTGACTTGTGAGTCACTGTTTATTTTGAGGGGTTTTGGGGCCTTGGAATTTTCCTCGATTTTTTGGGAATTGGCCCCCTCTATATTGCCCCCGAAAACCTCCCCTCTGATATTGACCCTGGTAAGTAGGCCTTGTTTGTGAGGTTGTGGTTTCTGTGGGTTGACCTCGAAACCCTCCCCTAAAAGGTGTTTTCCGAAATGTGCCTCTGCTCTGCGGGGAGTAGAGTGCGCCCATGGCTTTGGCTGTATCGGTGTCCTTTTTGAGTTTCTCAATGGCAGTGTCTACCTCCGGCCCAAACAATTGCTGTTCATTAAATGGCATATTGAGCACAGCTTGTTGGATTTCCGGTTTGAACCCAGAAGTGCGCAGCCATGCGTGCCTTCGTATTGTGACTGCAGTGTTTATTGTCCTTGCAGCTGTATCTGCTGCATCCATGGAAGACCGTATCTGATTATTTGAGATACTTTGTCCCTCTTCCACCACCTGTTGCGCTCTTTTTTGGAACTCCTTGGGTAAGTGTTCGATGAAATGTTGCATTTCATCCCAATGAGCCCTGTCGTATCTTGCCAAAAGTGCTTGTGAATTGGCAATACGCCACTGATTTGCTGCTTGTGCTGCAACCCTTTTTCCCGCAGCATCAAATTTGCGGCTCTCCTTGTCTGGAGGTGGTGCGTCGCCTGAGGTATGAGAGTTGGCTCTCTTACGAGCTGCCCCCACAACTACTGAGTCTGGTGTTAGTTGTGTTGTAATATATATTGGATCTGTTGGCGGTGGCTTATATTTTTTCTCCACCCTTGGAGTTATGGCTCTGCCTTTAACTGGATCCTGAAATATTTGTTTTGAATGTCTTAGCATTCCTGGGAGCATGGGAAGGCTTTGGTACTGGCTATGGGTGGAGGATAGGGTGTTAAAGAGAAAGTCATCCTCAATTGGTTCCGAATGTAAGGAGACATTGTGAAATTCGGCTGCCCTTGCGACCACCTGTGTATAGGATGTACTGTCCTCAGGTGGTGACGGTTTTGTAGGATAAGAGTCTGGGCTATTGTCAGACACTGGAGCATCGTAGAGGTCCCATGCATCGGGATCATCCTGACTCATTGTGGTATGAGCTGGTGAGTGCATTAGTGGTGGAGTTGTCGCTGGTGATGCAAGTGTTGATGGTGGTGGAGAAGGTGGTGGGGTTGTTTTCTTTGCCACCTTTGCCTGTGGTTGCTTGTCCCCTTGCTGAAAGGCAAGTTTCCTTTTTATCTTGATTGGGGGAAGAGTGGTTATCTTCCCTGTGTCCTCATGAATATGAAGCCTTCTTTGCGTGTAGTCAGGCTCTACAGCTTGAAGCTCCTCTCCAAATCTATGTAATTGGGAGGTTAATCCTTGTTCCTCTGTATAGGAACTAGTTTTCGGCTCCGAGGCTGGATGTTTCGGAACCGAAACCTTTTCGGAAGTCTTTTTAGGCTCCGAAGAAACCTTCTTTGTTTTCGGCGTGGTGTCTCGGTGCCGAAATTCTTCGGTGCCGCTGTCTCTGTGCCGAAGTTTCTCGGAGCCGCTGTCTCGGCTCCAAGGTTGCTGTGTGGCGGTATCTCGACCGGAGTCAGATGACTTCGACACCAGCATGCCCTTTTTCGGTGCCTTGGATCGGTCACCTAGTTTTCAGGTTAAGCCATGGCCTGTTGGCGGTGGCGTCCCCTGGGCTTTTGTGGATTTCTCGTGAGTCTTGATTTTCGACGTCTTACTCACGGTTTTGGTTGTTTCTTCGGCGTCGAGTTCTTCAGAATCCGACTCGTGGATGGAGAAAGCTTGTTCTTCCTCCTCGAAACGTTCTTGAACCGTCGGCGTGGACGCCATTTGTAGTCTCCTGGCTCTTCGGTCTCTCAGCGTCTTCCTCGACCAAAACGCTCGACAGGCTTCACAAGTATCCTCCTTGTGCTCGGGGGACAAGCACAAGTTACAGACCAGATGCTGATCCGTATACGGATACTTGTTATGGCATTTTGGGCAGAAGCGGAATGGGGTCCGTTCCATCAGCCTTGAAGTCGCACGTGGCCGGGCCGACCAGGCCCCGACGGGGGATCGAAATAACCCCGAAGGGCCACCGGAGCTCTTCAAAATTCGGTGTCGATTTGTTTTAACTAACCCGATACCAAACGCAAACAATACAGACGTTTTTTTCCGAGATTCTAACTAACTTTCCGACCCGAAACACGGAGCGAAAAGAAACACGTCCGAACCCGATGGCGGAAAAAAAACAATCTAAGATGGAGTCGACGCCCATGCGCAATGGAATCGAAATGGGAGGAGTCCCTCGGTCTCGTGACTCGAAAAGACTTCTTCGAAGAAAAACAACTTGTAACACTCCGAGCCCAACACCAGACGGCGGACTGTGCACAGCATGTGTATCTGCAGCTACACATGCCATCGAAATATATATATATATATATATATATATATATATATATATATATATATATATATATATATATATATATATATATATAACACACAGACACACCCACAGGCCACAGAATTAGCATCATCTCGTATGCCAATGACATCCATCTCTTCCTCTTCAACGTCACCTACAACACTCGGACGAAGTTTGTAGCCTGCATGTCTGATGTTTTCAACTGCAAGAAGGTCAACAGTCTGAGCTGAACTCCCACAAGACAGAGGTGGTACTCTGTGGAAAAGACATCTCCCTCTAGACCTCAGCCTGGTGGCCATCTGAACTAGGACCAATAACCAACCTGTCCAAAAGCAGAACATATTAGGGTGGATGATCAACTTTCAATCGCCAGCCAGATTAACACGGTTGCCTCCACCTGCTTCCAAACCATCAAGTTTCTTAGGAAAATTTTCAGCTTGCCACCGCTTAATACCCAAAAAACTGCCACACAAGCCCTAAAAACCAGCAAGCTGGAATACAGTAATGCACTGTACATCAGCATCACCACTAATCACCACTCAGCTCACCAAGATATCTAAAAAGCAGAGGCCGGACCCACACTCAAACTCCCACACTGTACTCACATGACCACACTTCTTATATCCTTCAGTGGCTCCCATTTCACAAACATGCACTCTAAGCTCCTCCTCTGCTTACTTGCCCTGAGCTAACACTCCTGTTCGTAATTAGAGCATGTGTATGTATAGTGGAAAGTATCAAAACTCCACGGTGTTTGGGAGTTTGCGAATTCTGAAACCAGTGGGATCCTTTTTCTACTGACACTGGTTTGACCAGGCACAAGATGAAGATTGGCATATAAGGGGCCATGGCCCGACGCCGACAATGATGGCCGCAGCCTAGTGCAGTTCCGTGTCTCCAAACCCTCACCCCCCACGATCCACTCAATTATCCGCCTACAAGTGCACAGAAATTAAATCCCCACAGTCTGATCGATTCGGCTGTGGTGCGAGGAACGCTTTCCCGGACTTGCTGCGGACCGGAGGCGGAGATGCGGTGCTCGTGGGCTGGCCTACAGCGTAGGAGAGCTGAATGCAGCCTGGTGCCCGGGCAGAAGAGCGAGATCCTGGCTTCTGCGGGGCCAAGACACAATGGACAGTGCACTGCAGTGTGGAGGCCCGAGGGGCTTGCCGGGTGCTGTGGCCCCCTGGGGCTGCGAGGAGCAGCAAGACCGAGGCTCGCTGTGCCTGTAGCGGCACCGACGACGGACACAGGTTTGCAGGCTCTGAGGAGGGCCTGTACGCTAGATTGAGGTGGTGAACCAAGGACCTTGCGTATAGAATTTGTCATCCCCGAGGTCCCTGGAGGTGGTGGTGGCGGGTGCAGCCCAGACCCTGGGCACAGAGGAGAAGGTGAGATGGTCTGAGGGCGTCCCTGGTGAAGAGGGAAACGGGCTGTCCTGAAGGCCCTGATAAAGAGTGGCTGCTGGAAGAGGGCCGGCAGGGATCTGGTGAGCCGGCAGAAGAGCTGTCTGGGTGGTGGCTCCACCGTCTCCAGGTGGGTTGCTGCTTTAAGGCTTCAGGGCATTCACTGGAGCGCTCCCCTCTCACCTTTTGGTGACCTGCAGACCCTGGGGCCACGATTCGATGAGTGTGGAGGACCGAGACTGCCTAGCACAGAGACAGGGTTTGTCAGGCCCATGGCACATGTGGAACGTATGCTTGGGCCCATGTCCATTGAGCTTCTCTGCAGGAACTTCTTGGCGGCCCGGAGGACGGGGTGGAGTACAGGTCGCAGAGCAGAGAAGGAAAGATCTACTAAAACAATATTTGGCCCACAGGCTCATGACATGGAAGGGCAGGATCTCCAAACACCATGCATAGGGTTACAGAGGTGGAGGGGTGCTTATCGGAGACAGAGGATACGGTTAAATCGCATGGGGAACATTTGGCGCACCTGCAGGGGTTGATAAATCAAGTAAGGGCAAAGGCAGAAAATGCAGAAGGCAGGTCCAGGAGGAACAATCTACGAGTAGTTGGAATCCCCGAAGGTGCAGAAGGCGCCATGCCTACTAAATTCATATGGGATTGGCTGATGAGTTGGGTCCCCAATGTAAGGAAATGCCTCCTTGGCATGATTACCCCCCTGACTTTTTGCCTTTGCTGATGCCAAGTTATGATTTGAAAGTGTGCTGAGGCCTGCTAACCAGGCCCCAGCACCAGTGTTCTTTCCCTAAAACTGTACCTTTGTTTTCACAACTGGCACCCCCTGGCATCAAGGTAAGTCCCTTGTAACTGGTACCCCTGATACCAAGGGCTTTCATGCCAGGGAAGGTCTCTAAGGGCTGCAGCATGTCTAATGCCACCCTGGGGACCGCTCACTCAGCATAGACACACTGCTTGCCAGCTTGTGTGTGCTGGTGGGGAGAAAATGACTAAGTCGACATGACACTCCCATCAGGGTGCCATGCCAACCTCACACTGCCCATGGTATAGATAAGTCACCCCTCTAGCAGGCCTTACAGCCCTAAGGCAGGGTGCACCATACCATAGGTGAGGGCATAGGTGCATGAGCACTATGCCCCTACAGTGTCTAAGCAAAACCTTAGACATTGTAAGTGCAGGGTAGCCATAAGAGTATATGGGTCTGTCATACACGAACTCCAGAGCACCATAATGGCTATACTACTGAAAACTGGGAAGTTTGGTATCAAACTTCTCAGCACAATAAATGCACACTGATGCCAGTGTGCATTTTATTGTGAAATACACCCCAGAGGGCATCTTAAAGATGCCCCCTGAAAAGATAACCGAATTCCAGTGTGGGCTGACTAGTTTTGCCAGCCTGCCACACACCAGACATGTTGCTGGCCACATGGGGAGAGTGCCTTTGTCACTCTGTGGCTAGTAACAAAGCCTGTACTGGGTGGAGGTGCTTTGCACCTCCCCCGGCAGGAACTGTAACACCTGGCGGTGAGCCTCAAAGGCTCACCCCCTTTGTTACAGCGCCACAGGGCATTCCAGCTAGTGGAGATGCCCGCCCCCTCCGGCCACAGCCCCACTTTTGGCGTTCCCATTGTCTAAAGGTTGCCCACAATCCAGACGATTTGAAATGGGTGGTGCTCGATGCACCCACTGGACAGAGTAATGTGACACACTTGTTGTTCAGACTCTAACAACGTTGGGTCTACAGACTTCAGACACATGTTGTTGGCCTTAATGATATACCCTGGATTAGCCTGTCTCAAAAGAATTAACAGTATCTGTTTTATTAGCACGACTATGTTGTTCAATTTTTGGGCTCCCAGACCTTTGATGCCCACTTTTTGCTGTTCACTTGTTATTGTGACTTTTAGGTTTTTCACCTAGATCTATTTCCTCAGAGACTGTTTGGGCGAAACATACCCATCCCTACTTGCTTTAAGCTTAGATGTTTATTACATTCTGATTAAGGGCTAGTGGCCTGTCTATTTCATTTCAGATGTCCCCATCATAACATTTGAATTGACCTTTTCATCTTCCTTCTTTGATTTTCTAGTTCCAATATGGCCCCCATATCGATAACAAGTAGTCCGTTTTCTATGTCATGATTCTCAATGTACTTAACAGTCCTTCTACTATTTCTGTGCCACAGGTCGGGGAAACGCTGCACTTCCGCGTTCCCCGGGCTTAAAATGCTGACCCTACCCACAGCACACATAATTTCAGGAGGACACTCTGGGGTAGGTGTGGCAAACGGGAGTGTTCCAAGACTCTGTAAGTAAACGCAGTCCCTCGCTCCCCGTTATCTTTTTGGTGTGGCACTTTGAGTGCGTGTTTGACTGAGTCGTGGTGCATCAGCCTGTCCCTCTGCATTTTCACTTCAACCGGTATTTTA
This sequence comes from Pleurodeles waltl, assembly GCF_031143425.1. NCBI lineage: Eukaryota > Metazoa > Chordata > Amphibia > Caudata > Salamandridae > Pleurodeles > Pleurodeles waltl. The sequence continues at coordinate 351,742,549 of NC_090440.1, forward strand.
CCAACCGGGCCGGGTATGCTAGTTCTAAACCCCCGACGCTGAGAATTTCAGCGCCAGGGTTTTATGTTTGATTGGGTTGATGACATGTTTAAAATCCTGTTTTTTCACTATATGTTTGATTATATCAGGGGCACTATTTTGATTTATGCTCAGTCTGGCTCTAAACTCTTTTTCCATCTATACATGATAATTGCCTGCCTACTTGATTTTTTTACCTGACTAAGTTAACTATCTGGTGTCAATTGAACTGTACTTAAAATTGACAGAAATTGTTCCAATTGTAGTATGTTTTTCCTTCTTGTACCTAGTAGGGACAACTACATGCATGTGCCTCCTATGGAGCCCTTCCTACATCAGGGGATGGTAAGCTCTCTTTTCCGTTTTCACATTGTGCCATTGGTTTGTCACTCATTGTGTGCACTAATCCAGCACTGGTCACTGCTATTGTTACTTTCAGTACTTATGCCGTCTTACTACTTCTTTTAGGGCAACCTTATTGGGTTATTGTGACTGGACGGACAGTACGCTTCATTGTAAGTGACTGCAACGTTTGGCTTGATTCAATAGATCTTTGGTAAACCTCCTTACAATGTTTTGATTTGATTGTCACAGGAGAAGTATCCATATATGTTGTATGGTCCTGAAGAAGCGTCAGTGGATCTATGAGACCGTGAGACGCGAAACATGTAGACCTATATACTAGTGGCTTAGAGACAATTTCTCGCCCCCACTATATTTGGAAAGTGTTTGAGCATTATCTCATTTGACTACTTTCATCATTTTTTAACCTTGGTCTTGTCCCCTCTCTATCCATTAAAAGTGAATCCTTCCTTTAGGGGTACAGAACCAATTTTAAACTCTCTCCTGTTTTGAAATATGACCTGCCTGTAGTCCATCACGGCAGTTCCATTAAAAAGATCTCCGGCAAAGAGTTCCCTTATGGGGAGACCGTCAGACATTGCAGCGCCGGTCTGACTAGAAACACCCCGATGATGAAGCATGACATCTAATCGGATGTGTGAGGGCTCTTGCTCCTGAACTTTAGGGTTGCCCCTTTTCCGCCTAGGAACAGTGTATCTATTTTTGTCCATAGTCACTGTGGGAGATTATACACTGGACCTTTAATTCTCCCTGTCCCTTCTTTTTGTTATTGTTACTTACCTCACAATCTAACCAATATTTACCTCCCCCAGGAACTGTTGATTTTTGCACTGTGTACTTTTAAAATAGCGTATTGCCATTTTAACAAAAACTGTATGTGATATTGCTCTAAGTAAAAGTTCCTAACTCACCTGTGTGGAGTACCTTGCATTTTACGTATTTACTTCAAATCTTGAACTTGTGGTTCTAAAAATAAATTAAGAAAATATATTTTTCTATATAAAAACTATTGGCCTGGATTTAAGTCTTTGGGTGTGTGTTCCTCATTTATTGCATGTGCGTGTACAACAAATGCTTAACACTGACCTATAATAAGCCTACTGCTCGACCGCCCTACCACAAAATAGAGCATTAGAATGATCTAATTTTGCCACTATCTTACCTCTAAGGGGAACCCATGGACTCTGTGCACACTATCTCTTACTTTGAGATAGTATATACAGAGCCAACTTCCTACAGGCAACATGACAGAACAGTATGCACCACAAAAATGCAAGCACAGGGTTCACTATCTCCCAATGGTAGACAGCAACATGATGGGGAGCACTGCCAACTCCCTTCAGGGCAAACACCCTCAAAATACTGTCTTGGATTGTGAACTGAATTCTGGACAAAGTCAAAAGGAGAGCGGTCCTCCACTCGGCATTGAGAACGGAGGCGGACATAACACTTATTTTAATGGGCAATCATTGTCCTTTTTTGGTCCGCAAAGGATACTCCCAGCCTTACTATGCGGGGTTTCACAGGGGTTTCAGGGGCACAGTGATACTGATTAGAAAAAGAACTCCACTGATGATCAAACACACCTGGACAGATAATATAGGTCAGTATGCGGCGGTTACCAAGACTCTTCAGGGTCAGCCCATATCTATTATAAGCGTCTACGCCCCACCTCCGCTCACCATGGGATTTCTGGCTCAGTTAGGAGGGCTACTTAAAGCCCTGCTGGAGGCCCTATGGGTGTTGGGAGGAGACTTAAATGGGAAATGTAACTCCATATGGACCGATCCCTGGCCAGGGCGGGTGGGGGGGTCCACCCAGTTGGCAACCTTTATACGTAATCTGAATTTTGTAGATGTATGGAGGGTGCAACATCCATCCGAGAGAGGCTATACCTTCTACTCAGGCGCCGACCGCACCTTTTCTAGGCTGGATTACTTTCTCATGCCCGCAACAGAGTGCCATAGGGTAAAAGAGTTAAGACTATCACCTGAGCAAATCAATGACTGAGAACTTCACAAGATTTTTTATGTTGGAGTCTGTTGAGATTATTGCAGTCCTTACAAGAAGTGCCAAGTCAAAGCATACAGACTAGTCAAAGAACTCAAACAAGCTGCTTTATCTCAAGATTGTGAGACTGCAGTTGTGCTTGAATGTAACATTTCTGTTTGCACATAATAATCCGCAAAGCATCTGTGGAATACCTTCCCTGTAGTGCTGCACATTTGCTACGTATAGCACTGAGTTGTGGAGAGATTACGTTTTTATATTTATCTTAAAAGAAAAGCACTGGACTGGACACTTGTCTATACCTTGAATGCATGAATTCAGAGTCTCTACCTGCCATAACACCGGCCTGAGAAACCTTTGACTAGTTGCCTTCCTGAAAGTCAAGTCCACCAGTGATGTACTTGGCCCAGTTTGCAGAGCTACAGTAGGGGAGATTCCTGCTTTCAAGCAAGACAGCACCTTTCCTGCCCTGGTGCTTGAAATTAATATGGAGGAAAAGCAAGGTATCGAAATTGTTCTGTGCACTAAAATGACCAATTGCTGAAGAAGCCATTACATTTTCTTATCTTCCTTTAATAGATATTTTTGGTTTATTACCACGGAAAAGCCTTGTCCTCTGAATGATTTGGCTCAGTTCAAAACCAGGAACTAACTGCTGGAACCAGTTCCAGAACAAAGATGCCTTGCTTTACTACTGTGACTAGCCCAAACTGATGGGGGCTCATGCTCCTCCATGCATGGTCAGAAAAGCATTTTCTAAATCATGGAAAGCAATAAGAAACCTTAGAAGAAAATGTGGCATTTGTGCAAATCTCCTAGCAAACTACCTGGTGCTCTTTTTCAAAGAGCATGTATGACTGGCTCATAATCAGTGCAGAGGGTAGGGGTAGAATGGGTATGAGGGGTGTGGGGGAAGGGAGGTGTGGGTTTAAACTCCAATTAATGTAATTCAGAAAAATGTAATCTGTGCAATTTTACCTTGAAATATTTATATAAAGGGTACGGCTTATACATCTCATATCATTACCATTTTTAATTATTAACATTTTACTTACTACTTTTCCAGTAATTTTTGCCTGGATGTTCTCATTCTTTGTACTCCTGATGTCACTTGTTAACTCAGGAAATTCATCTTCATTCTATAAAATGAGGAACAAATATGGAAGCAACTGAATTAAAGTTAAACATATGCGTTAACTGAATCAAAAGTAAACATATGCTACATCAGACAGTGATGGTAACAGAGATAGACCCTTCAGAAAGAACTAAGAGATGAAGGCATACATTCATGGTTATGCTGCAACATAGGTGTTATTCCCCTACACCCACCCGTCACAACTTGTTGAAATTACCGGAAACTAAAAGGAACGACCAGCTAAAGTTTATTCAAAAGAGGCTGTCAAATTCAAATCATCGGTCACAAAGATACCGCCACACAGCCAGGTACTGCGCATACTTGTACATCACCAAACATTCCCATATAATAACAGTACAGTTTATCAAGCATGCCAAGTTGAAGAATTTCTAAAAGGAAATATTTGGGTCAGGTTTGAGAAAAAGGAAGAGCTTCAACTGAGAGTGGCAGAACTACAATAAAATTAAAATGTTTTTTTTACTCCTGCACCCGGCTCTGCCTTCCCCCTAAATGTTTGGGAACCACATTTTAGGATTTCTAGGAAGAACAGAGATGCCCAAGCAAGCTCCAATAAATTAAGATTTCAAAACATCATGGCCGTGAGAACAATCCTTTCTTGGCGCACACACAGGGAGCAAAGATAGCAAAACTGATGTTATGTAAATCAAAAGTCTAAGTAAAACAGAAATACATAAGGAGTAGGCTATGTTGATGACAGCATTTTTTTTTTTTTTTTTTTTTTTTTTTAAGATGGAAGGCCACAAATCATTCTTCTTTTCTAACAGAACAAGAATTTCATTACTTAGGGAAAAAGGTCACAAATAAAAACGAAAGGTTTTTGCTCTGAAAAGAGGTGTGAGCACTTTAAAACAGGACATTAACTTGCCCTACCCAAGTTGACTGTACATACAGTCTATATTTTGCAAAATTAAGTTCAACAATAATTTAAAAAACTGGTAAAAGTATTTTCTTTGTAATAAGAACAGGCAGTACTACTTTTATTCACATTTGTCTTCCTTTATTCTCACTTTACCTGGAGAGATTACTAAATTAGCAAGCATACTGAAATTTTGCAAACTACTTAATGCCTGCCCTGTAAAGTCTCTCACAGGCTACCTGACACATTGGCTCAATTTGCAAGCTCAGTTTTTCATTTGCAACATGAAATGGTTTACAGTTGCTCTCTTATTAAAGCACACCTTTACTGATTCTTATAGATCTGGCAAACGGCTGCTCAGACAGAACTCTGCAATACATGGTTATCGCACATCTACAAAGTTTTCTAGAGTGTTCTCACGGTCTATAGGACTTTCAAATTAGACAAAATTATTTAATGTTGTTAAAACTGGATTAATCCGCTTCTTGAACACACTCAAAAAAGCTTATTTCTTGTTTTCTCATGTGTTCTTATTGTACTCCTTTCTAGATACTCTTTATGGTAATAAGGATTCCAGAGATGCAAAGAAATGCAATGACCAATTTTTCAGGAACCAGGCTCTGAAATTCAGCAACTGCACAAGTAAAGAGTCAGATTTCACACCACAAGTCAAAATATGAGCGAGAATCTGGGAACTGCTGTGTAACAGGGGAAAGCTGCCTGAAGGGGAGAAAAGGAAAAGACAAAAAGAAGCCAAATGTATTATTCTCTGGATGGTGCATTTCTGAAGGAGATACAAAGAAAAGCTACAGGCAAGAGCCTACTCTAAAAAACAGTTTACTTACTTACTTCTTCAGAGGTAAATACCAGAGAGAGTGATTTAGAATCAGGAAACTTTTTTCCTTTGCTGGGTCAATGACAAAACATTCAACAACAATTCATACAGCTAAACTTGTAGTGAATCAATTTGATGGCTGCCACACCAAGCCACAAACTTGTCTCGATACACAGATTTCGTAGATGGTGTAGGAAGTTGGCTCTGTATGTGCTATTTCAAAGTAAGGAATAGCATGCACAGAGTCCAAGGGTTCCCCTTAGAGGTAAGATAGTGGCAAAAAGAGATAATACTAATGCTCTATTTTGTGGTAGTGTGGTCGAGCAGTAGGCTTATCAAAGGAGTAGTGTTAAGCATTTGTTGTACATACACACAGGCAATAAATGAGGAACACACACTCAGAGACAATTCCAGCCAATAGGTTTTTGTATTGAAAAATATATTTTCTTAGTTTATTTTAAGAACCACAGGTTCAAATTCTACATGTAATATCTCATTTGAAAGGTATTGCAGGTAAGTACTTTAGGAACTTTGAATAATTACAGTAGCATATATACTTTTCACATAAAACACAAATAGCTGTTTTAAAAGTGGACACAGTGCAATTTTCACAGTTCCTGGGGGAGGTAAAGTATTGTTAGTTTTAGCAGGTAAGTAAATTACCTACAGGTTTCAGTTTTGGGTCCAAGGTAGCCCACCGTTGGGGGTTCAGAGCAACCCCAAAGTTACCACACCAGCAGCTCAGGGCCGGTCAGGTGCAGAGGTCAAAGAGGTGCCCAAAACACATAGGCTCCAATGGAGAGAAGGGGGTGCCCCGGTTCCAGTCTGCCAGCAGGTAAGTACCTGCGTCTTCGGAGGGCAGACCAGGGGGGTTTTGTAGGGCACCGGGGGGGACACAAGTCCACACAGAAAGTACACCCTCAGAAGCGCGGGGGCGGCCGGGTGCAGTGTGCAAACAAGCGTCGGGTTCTCTGTAGGTTTCAATGGGAGACCAAGGGGTCTCTTCAGCGGTGCAGGCAGGCAAGGGGGGGGGACTCCTCGGGGTAGCCACCACCTTGGCAAGGGAGAGGGCCTCCTGGGGGTCACTCCAGCACTGAAGTTCCGTTCCTTCAGGTGCTGGGGGCTGCGGGTGCAGGGTCTTTTCCAGCCGTCGGGACTTTAGAGTTCAGGCAGTCGCGGTCAGGGGGAGCCTCGGGATTCCCTCTGCAGGCGTCGCTGTGGGGGCTCAGGGGGGACAACTTTGGTTACTCACGGTCTCCGAGTCGCCGGAGGGTCCTCCCTGAGGTGTTGGTTCTCCACCAGTCGAGTCGGGGTCGCCGGGTGCAGTGTTGCAAGTCTCACGCTTCTTGCGGGGATTTGCAGGGGTCTTTAAATCTGCTCCTCTGTAACAAAGTTGCAGTTCTTGTGGAGCAGTGCCGCTGTCCTCTGGAGTTTCTTGTCCTTCTTAAAGCAGGGCAGTCCTCTGAGGATTCAGGGGTCGCTGGTCCTGGGGAAAGCGTCGCTGGAGCAGGTTTCTTTGGAAGGCAGGAGACAGGCTGGTAGGACTGGGGCCAAAGCAGTTGGTGTCTTCTTTCTTCTTCTGCAGGGGTTTTCAGCTCATCAGTCCTCTTCTTCTTGTAAGTTGCAGGAATCTAAATTCTTAGGTTCAGGGAAGCGCTTAAATACTAAATTTAAGGGTGTGTTTAGGTCTGGGGGGTTAGTAGCCAATGGCTACTAGCCCTGAGGGTGGGTACACCCTCTTTGTGCCTCCTCCCAAGGGGAGGGGGGGCACATCCCTATTCCTATTGGGGGAATCCTCCTTCTACAAGATGGAGGATTTCTAAAAGTCAGAGTCACCTCAGCTCAGGACACCTTAGGGGCTGTCCTGACTGGCCAGTGACTCCTCCTTGTTTTTCTCATTATCTCTCCTGGACTTGCCGCCAAAAGTGGGGGCTGGGTCCAGGGGGCGGGCATCTCCACTAGCTGGAGTGCCCTGGGGCACTGTAACACGAAGCTTGAGCCTTTGAAGCTCACTGCTAGGTGTTACAGTTCCTGCAGGGGGGAGGTGTGAAGCACCTCCACCCAGAGCAGGCTTTGTTTCTGTCCTCAGAGAGCACAAAGGCTCTCACCGCATGGGGTCAGAAACTCGTCTCTCAGCAGCAGGCTGGCACAGACCAGTCAGTCCTGTACTGAACAATTGGGTAAAATACAGGGGGTATCTCTAAGATGCCCTCTGTGTGCATTTTTTAATAAATCCAACACTGGCATCAGTGTGGGTTTATTATTCTGAGAAGTTTGATACTAAACTTCCCAGTATTCAGTGTAGCCATTATGGAGCTGTGGAGTTTGTTTTTGACACACTCCCAGCCCATATACTCTTATGGCTACCCTGCACTTACAATGTCTAAGGTTTTGCTTAGACACTGTAGTGGCACAGTGCTCATGCACATATGCCCTCACCTGTGGTATAGTGCACGCTGCATTAGGGCTATAAGGCCTTCTAGAGGGGTGACTTACCTATGCCACAGGCAGTGTGAGGTTGGCATGGCACCCTGAGGGGAGTGCCATGTAGACTTAGTCATTTTCTCCCCACCAGCACACACAAGCTGGCAAGCAGTGTGTCTGTGCTGAGTGAGGGGTCCCTAGGGTGGCATAAGACATGCTCCAGCCCTTAGAGACCTTCCCTGGCATCAGGGCCCTTGGTACCAGGGGTACCAGTTACAAGGGACTTACCTAGGTGCCAGGGTTGTGCTAATTGTGGAAACAATGGTACATTTTAGGTGAAAGAACACTGGTGCTGGGGCCTGGTTAGCAGGGTCCCAGCACACTTCTCAGTCAAGTCAGCATCAGTATCAGGCAAAAAGTGGGGGGTAACTGCAACAGGGAGCCATTTCTTTACAGATGGTCACCTGGCTGCCAGATGAACATCAACAACTGGAAGCTACTCAATCTCCACTCATGGCGGTGCAGAGTGGTGGGGCCCAGATGCAGGACCATTCCCTGCTGCTGCGACAGCAGATCTTCCCGAAGCAACAGTTTGACTGGACCACCGATGCTCAAATCCAGAAGCTCTGGATACCACACCTTCCTGGCCCAATCCAGAGCCAAAAGGATGACCTGGCCCGGTCGGGCTTCATTTTCTTCAGACTTTGAGCTAAGACAGGCAGAGGCAGAGGAATGGGTCTCTGAGACACAGTCTCCTTGGAAACTCCCTCATTTTCCATGGAATTATATTTATTATTTGAATTGCAACATGAACTTCAGTCAACATGTTGACAAAAATTACTTCCAAACAAATCATAAAGTTAGCATATCTCAACACAATTACCAGACAATAACCAAATTGTTCAACGTTGTGTTAGACTACATATACAGTTAACATAAATAATACAAAACCATGAGAATATACATAATTACAACGAATGATTTAAACATGGAAAAAGAGGAAGGTATCTGTATGAAGGCTTCTTATATGGTGTATAGTTTAATACACAGATCCTGATGTTTGTAGTGATATAGTTCACTGTTCAGTTAATGTGGTTTCGTGCAGGAGTGCTACTTTAGTGTCTGTGAGCCATGCCACTATTTGTTTATAATAGAGATTCTTATGTGTCCAAGGCACACGAGTACCCCATAGCTCTCCGCCTATGCGTTTTGATTTCTTGTGGGAACTTTAATTTTAACAACCTATTCCCCAGGATATATTAAAGGGAACAGTGTTGGGAAATCAAATTCTTTTATCAAGGTGTATTTTTTCTGTTTGGTTTAGTGTTCATTTGTAAATGAATGATTATGACCTGCTTCTGGATTCTTTTAAATGATGTAAGGCCAGCGCTTCTTGGTAACGTCAGAGAACCTTAGTACACAATTCCTTTTACAGTCTAAAAAGAGTATTGTTTTTAAAAAAATAGAGAAGGTCACCCTGCATCTTGGTTAACTACATGTACTCGTGCAGTGCATCCATCTGCAGTTTGTTTAGAACAGAGTACCCTGAACCAAAGAAGCCACCAATGGATGCCAAAAGAGTTGGAAGGAATACCAAGAGCAGGCACGGGTACACAGTTAACAGAGACTCAGGGCGACTGTCGCCGCTTTTCCAAACAATCAATCCCTTTATACTGTAAACGGAAATTTTTAATAATGGTTTGTTAACATCACCTAGGCATGGCACTGAAGTACGACTTAATGACCGGCCTAAGCAATCGATTGCGGTGAAACACAAAATCTGCTGGAACCTAGCCGTCCTTTATGGTTTTGGCTAATGACAGTCATAAGTCCCTCAGAAATGGTGGCAGGATTTGAGCAACTGTATCCAATAAAGCATGACTGCAGCAGCTGACGAGGCACCTGGCACTGACTGAAAGTAAGGGAAGGCTAGCAGAACAGAACATGTATTTCCCAAAGGTATCCATGTGTTTAGACTCCCATTCAGGAGTCACCGCAGGAAAGGCTTTAGAGTTGGCTCTCCTGGTGTACACCTGGAATACCAGACTCTCTGGTGTAGGCTGTTGGGTCAAGATGGTCTGTGGCAACGTACTATCTGCTTGTTGACAAGGAGACCAAAGCATGGCTTTATCCAAGTGCTGAGGAGGGTATCTATTAATGACTTGTTAAATGCAAAGAAAGGTTTACTAGGCACTGACCAGGCTTAAGAACCTGTGTCAGACCATCAGGATGATGTGCACCACTGTATTCAACAACGAAGTCGCACACACAGAATACTTAACCGCACAGTGCAAGACCACAACTCACTGTGGGTCGATGGCATGGGGGCCATCAATGGGCCCCAATCCCCAAATGGAGACTTCTGACCTCCCATGTAAATGAGGCAACATTGAAAGCATCTTTGGGTGCAGCAATCATTGAATAATTCCAGTTTAATCAAGGCACAGCCCAACACACCAAACATGGAATGGGAAGCATTCAAGGCAGGAATGCAGGGTTTGTTTTATCAAGAAGTCTACTGGAGTTAGGAAATGTTAGGAAATCACTAGAAAACCACTGTACTGGACTAAAGAACAATCAATATACATGCCCTCCAGACGAACCTCCTGATTAGACCTAGGTTAGTAGTGATGAGGGAAAAACATGCAACCTGAAGGGAACAGCTAAGGGCCTGGCAAAATAGGAATACCTGAACACTAACTGTGCAGAGGGGCTAGAGCGGAATGAATACTGGCAAAGGTGTGTAGTGAAGTGCGATAGGACATGCTTAGAGTCTCCATTTTTACAAGCACATTTTTAATGTAGCATTTCTTTTCTGTCGGTAACTTTTCGCATGGCTCTTTGTTTATGTGATAATGAACTGCAAAATCAATGTGCACGTTGCTTACTAGAAAGTACTGATGCCATCTAGTATGTACATTCTGTCCAAGGCTGAACACACAGAACAAGATGCCTAAACATTCAGATTGTCTTTGGAGACAGTAACGCATTTGTAGACATACCACAGCGCAGAGCTGGCACCTCTGACAAAGTGTGACAAGGATTGTGCCTGAATTATAAAAACTGACTGAGCCATAAGCGACAGTGGAATACTTTGCTGGTCCTATCCTGGATCGTGGCACGCAGTGCCTGAGATGCAGCTTGGCTGACTCTGATGCTGATCCTGAATCTGACCTCTACCCTCCACAGGACCAATAGCCTACACTACACCAGATTGGCTTCCTGGCATCCTGGTACATCTTACCCTGGTATGGGGGTTGAGGTTTTCTCAAAAGATCTGGGAAAGGGTCCTCTCACTATGCTCTCAGCAGTGTAGGTAGTTACAGATAAGAGTTACAGATAGGAATATACTAACACAATCATAGAACCATCATTAAACTGTTTATCTATTTCACCATCTTTGTGATGCTGTTACCATGCTCGGTTCTCAATTGTCTAGTAATTGCAGCTCATGTTTGTTATGCAAGAATACAATTACTGCTCAAAACAACATTTTCACATTCTATCCTATCCTATGCCTAATCTTGGGTACTCTTACTGGCAACAAGAGGTAGATCGGTTTCCACTATTTTTTTGGAAATCCGAGTAGTCATGCTAAAGGCTGTGGAAACCATATGGTAACATTGTGTGTTTAGGGGTTCAGACAGGCACTGTGAGCTATCTGGGAATCACGTCAACATTTCCTGATGGCGTACACAGAATAAGTCTGTATGCCCCAATGTTTACATTGACCAAATACACAGTTCTACTTTATTGGTGGGAACCACATAACAGCTGATAAATCGGATGAAAGGAGATACCGAATCATTCTGATTAGGAACACCATGGGCGAAGTGATGCTATCTCGGCGTTCTATCCATAAAGGTTTTGTCCAACATTACCAGGAGTTATATGGGTAACAGACTCATGCTTCAGGGGATGAGATAGAGATCATCTTAAACTGAGCTTCACTAGCCCGACTGGATGCTCAAACAAGCAAAGCCCTGGAGGAAAGTATTTCAGAAATAGAACTCAGAGAAGCCCTGAAAGAATTGTCACACAGCAATACACCGGGGACAGATGGGGCTGCCAGCAGAATTTTACCAAGCCTACATGGCTCAGTAGGGAAGCAAAACTGGTTTCCATGTATGCTTTTTGCTGGATACCACTGGAGAAGCCCGGATTGTTTAAATTCCCAAGCCCAACATGATAGATGTGGCAGTATACAGACCCTGTTTGTTAAACCTGGACTATAAGATCCTCAGTAAAAAGTGTTAGCCAATCACTTACAACCGCATTTGGCGAAACAGGTACCTCATGATAAAAGCTGCTTTATTCCCCAGCATAACACCAAATCTAACATTAGGTGACTGTTTAGGATATGATACAATATTCTTGAACAACACCGTACAGTTTTGGTACTGACCATAGACATATGCAAAGCATTTGATAGTACGGAGTCGGGTATCTGAGGGCCGTCATGAGGCAAATTAATTTAGATCTGGGATGGGACAAGTGGGTTGCATTACTGTACTCTGATGGTCGGGCTAGGGTTTGAGCCGGATGATACATATCCGAGGCATTCTGAAGGCACAGGGGAACACACAAGAGATGTCTACTGATTTCAATACTCTTAACGCTGGCGGTGGAGCAGTTTGCCAGAGTGACAAGGATGGAGGGGGTGAGAAAAGGGATCCTTCTATGGGATTCTGAGAACGTAGTTCTGCTATAAGCTGATAATATGCTCCTGTATGTTTGGGAAACAAAGACAGGAGTCCAAAGGAGTGTTAGGATCTTGGGAGATCTGGGAAGGATATCTGACTTTAGAGAGATGAATTTGAGAAGTGTTCTGAAGGGCAAAGTGGGCTTCTGGCATTCCCTGAAATTACTGATAATGGCCAGAATAAAAGATGGTGATACTACAATGGGTGCTAAATTACCTTGTGAACCTGCCGATCTGATTGCATCAAAGTTGCTTCGGAGAATGGAATACTTTGATGCAGGATCTGATCTGGGATGGGGAAGGCAACAGGTTTTGCTGGGTACACTGAAATGCCCAATGGACATGGGAGTCCTGAGGCCTACATTCTGAGATATACCTCTTGGCAAGTCGAACTTCAGCGACTAGCCCAATGCCTTGGAGGTCTCAAATGTAGCAGAAATGGGTGAAAATAGGAGACCCACAATGTATATGAGGTCTGATCACACTTATGCTTGGAATATGGTTGAAGCTGATGCAGTGGCCTTCCCTGTTTGTCATTGCACTCCATTGCTGGAGAGCAGCGGTCAAAAAGACCCATCAGCAATCACTATATAAGCCCGTCTTGCCTTTGACAGGATTGCCCACCTCTGCAGGGGATACTATACGGAAAGGAGGCTAAGGGAATGAAACCGAGTGGGAATTGAGACTGAGTGACTGATACTTTGGGGAAAAAGCTTCGCTCTATTGACACTGTAGTCGAGGAAGACAGTCTATCCAGGACATTTTTGACATACGCTGTGCAAATGCGGTCACTGCACCAGTTATGGGGACAGAGCCTACCAGAGGTGCACATGCATGAACTCTACCAGATTGTTAACTTTTGGTGGCGGACGCAGAATAGCACTGTGACTCTACAAAACATAATGACATTAACTGATCTATCAACAATTTGACCCAGCTGGGAAGGTACGGTGGGCAAAGCGTTCAGGGGGAAGGAGTGGAAGTTTTCCTTGAACATCCGAAATAAATATAAGCAATTAAACTACCTCCATAATATACACCTTATTACCCATAGATTAAATGTCATGAAAAAGACGGATAATACATGTTGCCCCTTTGTTCATTACTTTGTCCTTTGTTCATTACTTGATGTTGACTTTAAGCACATACATGGCGTGAAGCAGCTGAAATATAAAGCTCTTCTGGACTAGGATTGCCGCAGATATGGAACGCAGGCTAAATAGAAGGGACTTGCTAAAAATGGAAATGTGTCTACTGGGATTATAAAACACAGGGCGGAAAAGAAAGTGAGCAATAGATTCTTAGACCTGGCCCTGGTTGTAGCGCACAGGGACATAGAACTATACTGGAGCTCACCAGAGGGACTTCCACACAACAGGTGGAAGAGGGCAGTGGAGAGCTGGGGCACAGCAAAGGGAGCTGCTACACGAACTGAAGAGCAAGGGGGAGTCCACAGAAAAGCTATATCGGACCTATGGATGGAAGTGATAATGTTCTTTATGAGGGAGGGAAGAAGGGTGGTGCCGAAAACGACTGGAAACCTAAAACAGAGAGCCTATAGAAAGGATTATGACCTTCTAAATTAGAAAATCAATTATCATACTTAAGCCATGAGATAAGGTGTTCACCACTAAATAGACCACCAAAAAGAGCTGGGAAGAAAGAAAAAAAAAAAAAAAAGAAGTTAGAAAAAATATTTACTAATGACAACCACAAGCCTCATCATTTGGTCTCACCTTTGTATTCTTCACGTTCAGCAAATAAAAACCACTGCTCTCATTTTCTTTTATTTTGCTTCCAAGCTTACCTGTCCAGGACAATTGTGTTGCCACCCATTTAGTGATGCTGCAACAATTCATTTTCTATTTAATCATGTATCTATTTATTACTTTACTCCTACTGTACAAGAGGAATGCAAATTACTCTTTCCAATGCACTACTCTGAGTCACCCTGTACCTTTCTCAATCTATCCTCTATCTGACTTATCCCGACCTCATTCTAGGACTATGATCTCAAAATAACCCTTCCTAGACTCTTCCCTTCTGGCTCACCCCAAACCTCAGTTTACTACTATGATCTCCCAAACAACCCTACTACAATTTTCTTTTGTGTATCTCTCCTTTGACTCATCCCAACCCACATTTTACTATTATGATTCACCTAATCCCTTCCTCCAAACTCTTCCTCCCTCCATCTTTTACTTATCCGAAACCTCATCTTACTAGTATGATCTCCCAATTAACACTTTCTAGATTCTTCCCTCTTCTATCCCTCCATTATTCTATCCACTCCAACTAATACTCACATGCCACCATTCAAATGAACTTATATTTCCCTGTAATAATACACTAATGGGTTCTGGAGTAGCGTGCTACTTGCTGAAAAGTGCTTAGATGCCTCATCAGGGGGTAGTAAGCGCTACATAAATGCAATTACAAACAGGTGATTCAAAATTATGACGTAATCGCAAACAATAGACAGTAAAAAGTAGAATAAGGATGCTTACAATGGTATAATGAAAAATAGATTTTATGGAAAACCCGTGTGTTAATCAAGTGAGAATAACTGTGTTAACTGAATGAAGGATCATATCAGTTAAATCAGAAAAAATCCTTAACTATTAGGTGGGATACAGCGGTTCAGCCTCAAACACCATGCACAAATTCTCATTGAAAAGGTGACAGAGAAAATCTTTACCTCAAAATACAAAGGTTCTGGACTGTGGTCAACTCTGCTGGAATGATTTGCTGTCAGTTGCTTATCAAGCCTCTTCTGTATGTTCTGCCTTCTCTCGGATGATGTGCTATGTCCTCTGCATCGAAAAACATTCTAAATAAAAAAATTAACATGTAAATTGTAAAACATCAACATAAACATCAACATTAAAAATCACAGAGCTGTAAATCCTCTTAATTGCAACTGTTACAGGGGGATCCAAATGCTCAAATAGCAAACGCAAATAAACATCAAAATTAAGAACAAACAAATGAAATAAATAGGATTTCTCGACCTAGATTAATAATTCCTAGGCTCCTGAATCAGGCCTGATCAGTAGCCCTTTACACAGTACCGTCAATCTTTCTATTCTCATCCAATAGAATTGTAAAATATATATATATATATATATATATATATATATATATATATATATATATAAAATACAAAAAAATCGGAGATGTTTCGATCTTTTCTCTCGGACAGAACGCAATCTGTTTCCATCACTCCTTTTCGATCAGTCAAGTTCACCCCTAAGTGTGGCTTTGCTTAAGGCTCTTCAATGAGCACTGCCCTATTCAATATTTGCAAATCTCCTTTGGCTGCCTCAGTAAGATTTGTGGTTTTAATTTGCTATGTTTGTGTATCGTAGACAGATTATGTCAATTTAGAAGAATGTTGAGAAAACTAAAAACAATTTTGTAAACTATATTTCCCCAGTCGTACACTGAATGAGGCAAAACTGCCTCAAAGTTAACGGGACCAAGACCAGTGCTTAATTTGTGCCGGTGATTTCCGATGCCCAGCACCTGCACTCATTTCACAGGGCCGTAACTATAAAAAATTTCTCCCAACGGCAGTCGGCCTGATAATTATTAAAAAAAAATAAATGTTCTTGTCCTTTGGGTGGCGGCCAGTATGTTTTCACAGACTGGTCCACCGAGGTCAAGGCACGATCAATGTGCATCATGTTAGTAATGTCAGCACGGTTGCCTGTCATGAAGACCAACATCATTAATTAATTTTAGTCATTCCAACTGGACAATTGTGGCTGAGCTACCGCAAGGTAGGCTGGGACAGCGAAGGTGCACGACGAAGTTTTCAGTAAGGCACGGCAAATAAAGAGCAAACTGAAAGTGCGTATGTACCTTTTGACCGCTTCACTGCCTAGATCTGAAAATGGCTGGCTGTAATTCCACCTTTGTCGGTGTGCTCGGCATCCACCACCAACTCCAGTTGGACAACTTTGCATTGGGGTGCTGCACAGGCTGTACTGCTCTTAACTGCCTGCACTTTAACTGCTACGTTACCTCTGCGCGAGTTTTGCAAGGGAAACATCACGGGGGATCAGCTGACCAAAAGGCACCGGCACAATGAGTAGTACACACCCATCTGATTTGCACAAGTTAATCACCTCTTCAGGAGCAAGTAAGCGGAAGAAAATATTGGTGGCGCTGGGCCCTTGCTACTTCTTGCCATGTGCGTGCATGAGACATGGAACAAAATTTTGTCTACAGCTTTCCTTTAGTGTCTGCATGCTCAGAGAAACTTCCTTTATTAATGCTGTCTGACTGACCAATGACCGAAAGCTCAATCAATGTATCTGATATTTTAGTTAATGTGTTCCTTAATGCTGCAAGAACTTGATAAGTTGGCAGGATGTCAATATGTACCTTATTTGTTGTAGGCCCATCGCTTTAGTAAAAGTACTTTAGTTTTTGATGTCAGGAGCTGTGTCATGTTAGAATTATCTACCTGTGTCTGCATCTAAAACAGAGTTTCAGTCTTCATCTGGGTCTGTGTCTGTGTCTGCAACTGAGATTGTAATTGATTCCAAGTTTGAACCGTAGCGTCTAATTAGTTGGCTAAATCGAGGTTTTAAAAGAGCTGCCCATGTCTATGTGGGTGTTTGTGGAGGTAGTGAAGGCTGTCTTCCAAAATGTCTTCCCTTCCGTAAACTGATTCATTAACTGATTCTAGGAGTCTAGGTCAGTGGTTCCCAACCTGTGGTCCGGGGACCCCTGGGGGTCCGCGAAGCCTTCGCAGGGGGTCCGCGAGAGCCTAGAAAATTAAAAAATATTAACAAATATTGACAAATTAGGTCCCCAGCTTCCAGTAATGACTCCGACGGGGGTCCCCGGATTCCCATGATAATTCAGTGGGGGTACCTGGGTTCCATTAATGTTAAAGTGGGGGTCCACTGAAATCAAAAGGTTGGGAACCACTGGTCTAGGTCAACTAAAAGGAGTACCAGAGAAGCTATGAGCATGTTTATTTGAGCTGTTATCAACATAGAATTCTTCAGCTGTGGGGCCACTTTCATAGCAGTAGAAATAAGGGTAGGTGTGGGCGAACTTGTCTGTTAGTGAAGAAGACCAAAGCAGGATATTATTTTTTGTTGCTTGCGTCTTACTTTCTTCTGGAGCTGGTTGGGGTATATGAACAGCCTTCCCATGCCTCCCATTACTCTAATTACTTAAAGTGATATCTATCAAGTCCTGCATCAGGCCATTTTTTTTGGGAGTGGGGGAGGGACAAAATATTTTTAGGCCTTTTCTGCCCCTGTGGTGTTAGAAACCTCTAGACACCAGGGATATATATAGATTTTTTTATTTATTTACTTGATGTTTTTATGTATGGGGAGCGGCCCCTTAGGCAAGGGTCGCTCCCCTAGGGGGCAAATTGTATTTAGGCCATTTCTGCCCCTCTTAGGCAGATCGGCCTATTTTCACTATTTTCCCAAGGGGCAGAAACCATTAGACGCCAGGGATTGGGGTGTGTGTGTGTGTGTATATGTTTTGTTTGGGGGGGGGGGGCTGCCCCTTGGTTAAGGGCCGCTCCCCATGGGGGCACATTACTGTTGCCCATATCTGCCCACCTTGGGGGCAGATCGGCCTATTTTTGGAAGGCCCATCTGCCCCCAAGGGGGGGCAGAAGCCCACCAGAGACCAGGTAAGATCTTTGTTTTCAAACTAAGGGGGTGGGGGTATGGCCACTCCCTCACCCTAAATAAATGGGGCCAAAGTTGTTCTGCCCACCACTGGGCAGATGGGTCAATTACCCCCGATCCACACCCTTGGGGGGTGGAGGGCGGGCAGAAAGTCTACTAGATGGCATGGAATTAAAAAATAAAAAATAGTGGGGTGGTGGCTACCAACCAGTATGGGCCTGGTTATGCCCCCACTGAAGGGGGTAACAGTCTTTTAGCTCTCCCCCTCACATTAAAACATCTTATCCCATGGCAAGCAAGAGGACATTTGATTATTTGGGGTTTTGGTTTTACATTTGGGCCATGAGAGCTTGGTAACTCTCAAAATCATCCCACTTGGAATGGTGAGGGCTGCACTTTCTTTGGGATGCTGCCATGTAGAAAAATCCACAAGACCCAGACACATCTGAAAACTAAACATCTGGTTGATTCCAGGGTGGTGTGCTTCAAATGCACCCGCACCATGTTCTTACCCACAATGCCCTGCAAACCTACAACTTTGCTGGAAATCACAAATTTTTGTGATGGAACCTTCTGGAATCTGCAGGAGTCCACAAAATTCTTACCACCAAACATTGTCTCATCTAAACCAATACAAAATCTGCTGCACTTGTCAGACTTTTTTCAAACTGCCATTTTGGACACACTTTGGTTCCCCCTCAATTTCAACATGTTTTTGGCTCTTCTGTCACAGGCACTTGGCCCACCTACACAAGTGAGGTATCATTTTTACCGGGAAACTGAGGGGAATGTTGGGTGGTAGGAAATTTGTCCTGGTGCAGTGATCCCACACACAACTGTGGGGAAAAAAGTGAATTTTGTGTAGCTAAATTTGAGGTTTGCTGAGGATTCTGGGTAAGAAAACATTAGGGGATCCACGCAAGTCACACCTCCCTGGACTCCTTCGGGTGCTAGGGTTCGCTAGATGGCTGCTGAGCCCAGGACCAAAAATGCAGCCCCCCCCGCCTCAAAAAAACAGGTAGTTTGTTAGTTTTGTATTTGATCATTTTGATGTGTCCAGATAGTGTTTTGGGGCATTTCCTTTTGCGAGCACTAGGCCTAACCACACAAGTGAGATACCATTTTTTAATCAGGAGACTTGGGGGAATGCTGGGTGAAAGGAAATTTGTGGCTCCTCTCAGATTCCAGAACTTCCTGTCATCGAAATGAGAGGAAAAAGTGATTTTTTGGTCAAATTTTGAGGTTGGGTAACAGAACCTGGTCAGAGCCCCACAAGTCACCTCATCTTGGATGCCCCTAGGTGCCTAGTTTTAAAAAATGTGCAGGTTTGGTAGGTTTCCCTAGGTGCCGGCTGAGCTAGAGGCCAAAATCTACAGCTAGGTACTTTGTAAAAAACATGTCAGATTTCAATGTAAAATTGTGATGTGTCTATGTTGTGTTTCCGGTCTCAAGAATTAGGCCTACCCACGCAGTC
Source organism: Pleurodeles waltl (assembly GCF_031143425.1). NCBI lineage: Eukaryota > Metazoa > Chordata > Amphibia > Caudata > Salamandridae > Pleurodeles > Pleurodeles waltl. Next base: position 351,762,053 of record NC_090440.1, read on the forward strand.
AGGTACCATTTTTAAATCGGGAGACTTGGGGGGAACACAGAATAGCAAGACAAGTGTCACTGCCCCTTGTCTTTCTCTAAATTGTTTCCTTCCAAATGTTAGACAGTGTTTAAAAAAAGACGTCTATTTGAGAAATGCCCTGTAATTCACATGCTAGCATGGGTACCCCAGAATTCAGAGATGTGCAAATAACCACCTCTTCTCATCACCTTATCTTATGCCCATTTCTGAAATACAAATGTTTTCTTGATACCTATTTTTCACTTTTTATATTTCAGCCAATTAATTGCTGAATACCCGGTAAAGAATGAAAACCCATTGCAAGGTGCAGCTCATTTATTGGCTCTGGGTACCTAGGGTTCTTGATGAACCTACAAGCCCTATATATCCCGGCAACCAGAAGAGTCCAGCAGACGTAATGGTATATTGCTTTCAAAAATCTGACATCGCAAGAAAAAGTTAGAGTAAAATGTGGAGAAAAATTGCTGTTTGTTTTTACCTCAATTTCAATATTTGTTTATTTCAGCTGTTATTTTCTGTAGGAAACTGTAAGGAAATGCCTCCTTGGCATGGTTACCCCCTGACTTTTTGCCTTTGCTGATGCTATGTTTACAATTGCAAGTGTGCTGAGGCCTGCTAACCAGGCCCCAGCACCAGTGTTCATTCCCTAACCTGTACTTTTGTATCCACAATTGGCACACCCTGGCACCCAGATAAGTCCCTTGTAACTGGTACCCCTGGTACCAAGGGCCCTGATGCCAGGGAAGGTCTCTAAGGGCTGCAGCATGTCTTATGCCGCCCTGGGGACCCCTCACTCAGCACAGACACACTGCTTGCCAGCTTGTGTGGGCTGGTGAGAACAAAATGAGTAAGTCGACATGGCACTCCCCTCATGGTGCCATGCCAGCCTCTCACTGCCTATGCAAGGATAGATAAGTCACCCCTCTAGCAGGCCTTACAGCCCTAAGGCAGGGTGCACTATACCATAGGTGAGGGCCCCAGTGCATGAGCACTGTGCCCCTACAGTGTCTAAGCCAAACCTTAGACATTGTAAGTGCAGGGTAGCCATAAGAGTATATGGTCTGGGAGTCTGTCAAACACGAACTCCACAGCACCATAATGGCTACACTGAAAACTGGGAAGTTTGGTATCAAACTTCTCAGCACAATAAATGCACACTGATGCCAGTGTACATTTTATTGTGAAACACACCCCAGAGGGCACCTTAGAGGTGCCCCCTGAAATTGTATCCAACTACCTGTGAAGGCTGACTGGTCCCAGCAGCCTGCCACCCCCGAGTCATGTTGCTGGCCACATGGGGAGAGTGCCTTTGTCACTCTGTGGCCAGTAACAAAGCCTGCACTGGGTGGAGATGCTATCACCTCCCCCAGGCAGGAGCTGTAACACCTGGCGGTGAGCCTCAAAGGCTCACCCCCTTTGTTCCAGCACCGCAGGACACTCCAGCTAGTGAAGTTGCCTGCCCCCTCCGGCCACGGCCCCCACTTTTGGCGGCAAGGCCGGAGGAAATAATGAGAATAACAAGGAGGAGTCACTGGCCAGTCAGGACAGCCCCTAAGGTGTCCTGAGCTGAAGTGACTAACTTTTAGAAATCCTCCATCTTGCAGATGGAGGATTCCCCCAATAGGGATAGGAATGTGACCCCCTCCCCTTGGGAGGAGGCACAAAGAGGGTGTACCCACCCTCAGGGCTAGTAGCCATTGGCTACTAACCCCCCAGACCTAAACACGCCCTTAAATTTAGTATTTAAGGGCTCCCCTGAACCTAAGAATTTAGATTCCTGCAACTTACAGAAGAAGAGGACTGCTGAGCTGAACAACTCCTGCAGAAGAAGAAAGAAGACACCAACTGCTTTGGCCCCAGTCCTACCGGCCTGTCTCCTGCCTTCAAAAGAAAACTGCTCCAGCGACGCTTTCCCCAGGACCAGCGACCTCTGAATCCTCAGAGGACTGCCCTGCTTCCAAAAGACCAAGAAACTCCCAAGAACAGCGGCCCTGTTCAACAAAGACTGCAACTTTGTTTCCAGAGGAGCAGATTTAAAGACCCCTGCAATCCCTGTAAGAAGCGTGAGACTTGCAACACTGCACCCGGCGACCCCGACTCGACTGGTGAAGAAACAACGCTACAGGGAGGACCCTCCGGCGACTCCAAGACTGTGAGTAGCCAAAGTTGTCCCCCCTGAGCCCCCACAGCGACGCCTGCAGAGGGAATCCCGAGGCTCCCCCTGACTGCGACTGCCTGACTCTGAAATCCCAACGCCTGGAAAAGACCCTGCACCCGCAGCCCCCAGGACCTGAAGAATCGTAACTCCAGTACAGGAGTGACCCCCAGGTGGTGGCTACCCCGAGGAGCCCCCCCCCCTTGCCTGCCTGCACTGCTAAAGAGACCCCTTGGTCTCTCATTGAAATCTATTGGAAACCCGACGCGTGTTGCACACTGCACCCGGCCGCCCCCGCGCTGCTGAGGGTGTACTTTTTGTGCTGACTTGTGTCCCCCCCGGTGTCCTACAAAACCCCCCTGGTCTGCCCTCCGAAGACGCGGGTACTTACCTGCTGGCAGACTGGAACCGGGGCACCCCCTTCTCCATTGAAGCCTATGTGTTTTGGGCACCTCTTTGACCTCTGCACCTGACCGGCCCTGAGCTGCTGGTGTGGGAACTTTGGGGTTGCTCTGAACCCCCAACGGTGGGCTACCTTGGACCCAAATCTGAACCCCATAGGTGGTTTACTTACCTGCAAGAACTAACATTACTTTACCTTCCCCAGGAACTGTGAAAATTGCACTAAGTGTCCACGTTTAAAATAGCTATATGTGTTTTATGTGAAAAGTATATATGCTATTGTGATTATTCAAAGTTCCTAAAGTACTTACCTGCAATACCTTTCAAATGAGATATTACATGTAGAATTTGAACCTGTGGTTCTTAAAATAAACTAAGAAAATATATTTTTCTATACAAAAACCTATTGGCCTGGAATTGTCTTTGAGTGTGTGTTCCTCATTTATTGCCTGTGTGTATGTACAACAAATGCTTAACACTACTCCTTTGATAAGCCTACTGCTCGACCACACTACCACAAAACAGAGCATTAATATTATCTCTTTTTGCCACTATCTTACCTCTAAGGGGAACCCTTGGACTCTGTGCATGTTATTTCTTACTTTGAAATAACACATACAGATTCAACTTCCTACAACTTCCTACATTGGTGGATCAGCGGTGGGGTACAAGACTTTGCATTTGCTGGACTACTCAGCCAATACCTGATCACACGACAAATTCCAAAAATTGTAATTAGAAATTGATTTTTACAATTTGAACTGTTTTTCTAAATTTTTAAAAGTCCTGCTAGGGCCTTGTGTTAGTCCCTGTTAGCATTTCTTTTAGAGTTTAAAAGTTTTGTGAAAGTTTGAATTAGATTCTAGAACTAGTTTTAGATTCTTAAAAAGTATTCCAACTTTTAGAAGCATAATGTCTAGTACAGATGTGAATGTGATGGAACTCGACATCACCCCTTACCTCCATCTTAAGATGAGGGAGCTAAGGTCACTCTGTAAAATAAAGAAAATAGCAATGGGCCCCAGACCTTCGAAACTACAGCTCCAGGAGCTGTTGGCAGAGTTTGAAAAGGCCAACCCCTCTGAGGATGGCAACACAGAGGATGAAGATAGTGACTTGGAGGAAAATTCCCACCTTCCAGTCCTAACTAGGGAGAACAGGGCCTCTCAAGCCCTGTCTCCAAATATACTAGTCCGAGATGTTGCTTCCCTCACAGGAGGGATCAACAGCTCTGAAATCACTGAGGATAACTCCAGTGAAGAGGACATCCAGTTAGCCAGGATGGCCAAAAGATTGGCTTCGGAAAGACAGATCCTAGCCAGAGAAAGGGAAAGACAAGAGATGGGCCTAGGACCCATCAATGGTGGCAGCAACATAACTAGGGTCAGAGATTCTCCTGACATGTTGAAAATCCCAAAAGGGATTGTAACTAAATATGAAGATGGTGATGACATCACCAAATGGTTCACAGCTTTTGAGAGGGCTTGTGTAACCAGAAAAGTGAACAAATCTCACTGGGGTGCTCTCCTTTGGTAAATGTTCACTAGAAAGTGTAGGGATAGACTCCTCACACTCTGGAAAAGATGCAGAACCCTATGACCTCATGAAGGGAACCCTGTTTGAGGGCTTTGGATTCTCCACTGAGGAGTATAGGATTAGATTCAGGGGGGCTCAAAAATCCTCGAGCCAGACCTGGGTTGATTTTGTAGACTACTCAGTAAAAACACTAGATGGTTGGATTCAAGGCAGTGGTGTAAGTAATTATGATGGGCTGTACAATTTATTTGTGAAAGAACACCTATTAAGTAATTGTTTCAATGATAAACTGCATCAGCATCTGGTAGACCTAGGACCAATTTCTCCCCAAGAATTGGGAAAGAAGGCGGACCATTGGGTCAAGACTAGGGTGTTCAAGACTTCCACAGGGGGTGACCAAAAGAAAGGGGTCACAGAGCCTCCCCAGGGGAAGGGTGGTGAGACATCCAAAAACAAAAATAGTAAAGAGTCTTCTACAGGCCCCCAAAAGCCTGCACAGGAGGGTGGGCCCAGAGCCTCTTCACAAACCAATTTTGGGTACAAGGGTAAAAACTTTGATCCCAAAAAGGCCTGGTGTCGTAGCTGTAGCCAGTCTGGACACCAAACTGGAGACAAGGCCTGTCCCAAGAAAAATACCACTTCTAACTCCACTCCAGCTAACACTGGAATGGCTAGTCTCCAAGTGGGATCAACAGTGTGCCCAGAGCAAATCAGGTGTCACACTGAAGCTACATTAGTCTCTGAGGGTGGGGTGGATTTAGCCACACTGGCTGCCTGGCCCCCTAACATGCAAAAATACAGGCAGCAGCTCTTAATTAATGGGACAAGTGTAGAAGGCCTGAGGGATACAGGTGCCAGTGTCACTATGGTGACAGAGAAACTGGTTTCCCCTGGTCAATACCTGGCTGGACAAACTTATCCAGTCACCAATGCTGACAATCAAACTCAAGTACATCCCATGGCTATGGTAACTTTAGAATGGGGAGGGGTCAATGGCCTGAAACAGGTGGTGGTCTCCTCAAATATCCCAGTAGACTGTTTGCTTAGAAATGACCTGGAATCCTCAGCATGGGCTGAGGTAGAACTGAAAACCCATGCAGCCATGCTGGGTATCCCTGAACTGGTGTGTGTCAAGAAAAGGGCACAGTGCAAGGCTCAGGGTGAAAAAGTAGAGCTGGAGTCAGGAAAAAGGGCCCAGACTACCAAGAGGAAAGGAAAGACAGCTGGGAAACCAGCTGCAACACAACAACAAAAAGAGAACCTCTCTTCTCAGGAAGAAGTTCTGCCCTCTGAGGGAACTGAGCCTATGGAGTTGGAACCTTATCAGGTTGAGCTCTTAGGCCCAGGGGGACCCTCAAGGGAAGAGTTGTGTAAGGGACAAGAAACCTGTCCCTCTCTTGAAGGCCTTAGGCAGCAAGCTGCTGAAGAGTCCAATGGCAAGAAAACTGGAACACATAGGGTCTATTGGGAAGATGGACTCCTGTACACTGAGGCAAGAGACCCCAAACCTGGTGCCACTAGGAGAGTGGTAGTGCCTCAGGAGTTCAGAGAGTTTATTCTGACCTTAGCCCATGATATTCCCCTTGCTGGGCATTTGGGACAAACCAAGACGTGGGAGAGACTAGTCAACCACTTCTACTGGCCCAACATGTCCCAGAAAGTTAAGGAGTTTTGTGTCTCCTGTATCACCTGTCAAGCCAGTGGCAAGACAGGTGGACATCCAAAGGCCCCCGTCATTCCACTTCCAGTGGTGGGGGTCCCCTTTTGAAAGAGTGGGTGTGGACATAGTGGGTCCACTTGAACCTCCCACAGACTCAGGAAATATGTACATCCTAGTAGTAGTGGATCATGCTACTAGGTATCCTGAAGCTATCCCCCTTAGGTCAACTACTGCCCCTGCAGTAGCCAAGGCCCTCATTGGTATCTTTACCAGAGTGGGCTTCCCTAAGGAGGTGGTGTCTGACAGAGGTACCAACTTCATGTCAGCATACCTGAAACACATGTGTAATGAGTCTGGAGTGACTTATAAATTCACTACACCCTATCATCCACAAACTAATGGCCTTGTTGAGAGATTCAACAAGACATTAAAGGGCATGATCATGGGGCTCCCAGAAAAATTCAAAAGGAGATGGGATGTCCTCTTGTCATGTCTGCTTTTCGCTTACAGAGAGGTGCCTCAGAAGGGAGTAGGGTTCTCACCCTTTGAACTTCTGTTTGGCCACCCTGTAAGGGGACCACATGCTCTTGTTAAAGAAGGCTGGGAGAGACCTCTTCATGAGCCTAAACAAGACATAGTGGACTGTGTACTTGGCCTTCGCTCAAGGATGGCAGAGTACATGGAAAAGGCAAGTAAAAACCTTGAGGCCAGCCAACAGCTCCAGAAGTTTTGGTATGACCAAAAGGCTGCAATGGTTGAATTTCAACCAGGGCAGAAAGTCTGGGTTTTGGAGCCTGTGGCTCCCAGGGCACTTCAGGACAAATGGAGTGGTCCTTACCCAGTGCTAGAGAAGAAGAGTCAGGTCACCTACCTGGTGGACCTAGGCACAACCAGGAGCCCCAAGAGGGTGATCCATGTGAACCGCCTTAAACTCTTCCATGATAGGGCTGATGTGAATCTGTTGATGGTAACAGATGAGGACCAGGAAGCTGAGAGTGAACCTCTCCCTGATCTCCTCTCATCAAACCCTAAAGATGGCTCAGTGGATGGGGTGATCTATTCAGACACCCTCTCTGGCCAACAGCAATCTGATTGTAGGAAGGTCCTGCAACAGTTTGCTGCACTCTTTTCCCTAACCCCTGGTCAGACACACATGTGTACCCATGATGTGGATACAGGAGACAGCATGCCTGTCAAAAACAAAATCTTCAGACAGTCTGACCAAGTTAAGGAAAGCATCAAGGTGGAAGTCCACAAGATGCTGGAATTGGGAGTAATTGAGCACTCTGACAGCCCCTGTCATAGTCCCCAAACCTCACACCAAAGATGGAAAGAGAGAGATGAGGTTTTGTGTGGACTACAGAGGACTTAATTCTGTCACCAAGACAGATGCCCATCCCATTCCTAGAGCTGATGAGCTGATAGACAAATTAGGTGCTGCCAAATTCTTAAGTACCTTTGACTTAACAGCAGGGTACTGGCAAATCAAAATGGCACCTGGAGCAAAAGAAAATACAGCATTCTCCACACCTGATGGGTATTATCAGTTCACTGTTATGCCCTTCGGTTTAAAGAATGCCCCTGCCACCTTCCAAAGGTTGGTGAATCAAGTCCTTGCTGGGTTGGAATCCTTTAGTGCAGCTTATCTTGATGATATTGCTGTCTTTAGCTCCACCTGGCAGGATCACCTGGTCCACCTGAAGAAGGTTTTGAAGGCTCTGCAATCAGCAGGCCTCTCTATCAAGGCATCCAAATGCCAGATAGGGCAGGGAACTGTGGTTTACTTGGGACACCTTGTAGGTGGAGGCCAAGTTCAGCCACTCCAGCCTAAGAACCAGACTATTCTGGACTGGGCAGCTCCAAAAACCCAGACTCAAGTCAGGGCATTCCTTGGCTTGACTGGGTACTATAGGAGGTTTGTGAAGGGATATGGATCCATAGTGACAGCCCTCACAGAACTCACCTCCAAGAAAATGCCCAAGAAGGTAAACTGGACTGTAGAATGCCAACAGGCCTTTGACACCCTGAAACAAGCAATGTGCACAGCACCAGTTCTAAAAGCTCCAGATTACTCCAAGCAGTTCATTGTGCAGACAGATGCCTCTGAACATGGGATAGGGGCAGTTTTGTCCCAAACAAATGATGATGGCCTTGACCAGCCTGTTGCTTTCATTAGCAGGAGGTTACTCCCCAGCGAGCAGCGTTGGAGTGACATTGAGAGGGAGGCCTTTGCTGTGGTTTGGTCCCTGAAGAAGCTGAGACCATACCTCTTTGGTACTCACTTTGTAGTTCAAACCGACCACAGACCTCTCAGATGGCTGATGCAAATGAAAGGTGAAAATCCAAAACTGTTGAGGTGGTCCATCTCCCTACAGGGAATGGACTTTATAGTGGAACACAGACCTGGGACTGCCCATGCCAATGCAGATGGCCTTTCCAGGTTCTTCCACTTAGAAAATGAAGACTCTCTTGGGAAAGGTTAGTCTCATCCTCTTTCGTTTGGGGGGAGGGGGGGGGGGTTGTGTAAGGAAATGCCTCCTTGGCATGGTTACCCCCTGACTTTTTGCCTTTGCTGATGCTATGTTTGGAATTGAAAGTGTGCTGAGGCCTGCTAACCAGGCCCCAGCACCAGTGTTCTTTCCCTAACCTGTACTTTTGTATCCACAATTGGCACACCCTGGCACCCAGATAAGTCCCTTGTAACTGGTACCCCTGGTACCAAGGGCCCTGATGCCAGGGAAGGTCTCTAAGGGCTGCAGCATGTCTTATGCCACCCTGGGGACCCCTCACTCAGCACAGACACACTGCTTGCCAGCTAGTGTGGGCTGGTGAGAACAAAATGAGTAAGTCGACATGGCACTCCCCTCAGGGTGCAATGCCAGCCTCTCACTGCCTATGCAAGGATAGATAAGTCACCCCTCTAGCAGGCCTTACAGCTAGGTGAGGGCACCAGTGCATGAGCACTGTGCCCCTACAGTGTCTAAGCCAAACCTTAGACATTGTAAGTGCAGGGTAGCCATAAGAGTATATGGTCTGGGAGTCTGTCAAACACGAACTCCACAGCACCATAATGGCTACACTGAAAACTGGGAAGTTTGGTATCAAACTTCTCAGCACAATAAATGCACACTGATGCCAGTGTACATTTTATTGTGAAACACACCCCAGAGGGCACCTTAGAGGTGCCCCCTGAAATTGTATCCAACTACCTGTGAAGGCTGACTGGTCCCAGCAGCCTGCCACCCCGAGACATGTTGCTGGCCACATGGGGAGAGTGCCTTTGTCACTCTGTGGCCAGTAACAAAGCCTGCACTGGGTGGAGATGCTATCACCTCCCCCAGGCAGGAGCTGTAACACCTGGCGGTGAGCCTCAAAGGCTCACCCCCTTTGTTCCAGCACCGCAGGACACTCCAGCTAGTGGAGTTGCCCGCCCCCTCCGGCCACGGCCCCCACTTTTGGCGGCAAGGCTGGAGGAAATAATGAGAATAACAAGGAGGAGTCATTGGCCAGTCAGGACAGCCCCTAAGGTGTCCTGAGCTGAAGTGACTAACTTTTAGAAATCCTCCATCTTGCAGATGGAGGATTCCCCCAATAGGGATAGGAATGTGACCCCCTCCCCATGGGAGGAGGCACAAAGAGGGTGTACCCACCCTCAGGGCTAGTAGCCATTGGCTACTAACCCCCCAGACCTAAACACGCCCTTAAATTTAGTATTTAAGGGCTCCCCTGAACCTAAGAATTTAGATTCCTGCAACTTACAGAAGAAGAGGACTGCTGAGCTGAAAAACCCCTGCAGAAGAAGAAAGAAGACACCAACTGCTTTGGCCCCAGTCCTACCGGCCTGTCTCCTGCCTTCAGAAGAAAACTGCTCCAGCGACGCTTTCCCCAGGACCAGCGACCTCTGAATCCTCAGAGGACTGCCCTGCTTCCAAAAGACCAAGAAACTCCCGAGAACAGCGGCCCTGTTCAACAAAGACTGCAACTTTGTTTCCAGAGGAGCAGATTTAAAGACCCCTGCAATCCCCGCAAGAAGCGTGAGACTTGCAACACTGCACCCGGCGACCCCGACTCGACTGGTGAAGAAACAACGCTACAGGGAGGCGACTCCAAGACTGTGAGTAGCCAAAGTTGTCCCCCCTGAGCCCCCACAGCGACGCCTGCAGAGGGAATCCCGAGGCTCCCCCTGACCGCGACTGCCTGACTCTGAAATCCCGACGCCTGGAAAAGACCCTGCACCCGCAGCCCCCAGGACCTGAAGGATGGAACTCAAGTACAGGAGTGACCCCCAGGAGGCCCTCTCCCTTGCCCAGGTGGTGGCTACCCCGAGGAGCCACCCCCTTGCCTGCCTGCACCGCTGAAGAGACCCCTTGGTCTCTCATGGAAAACTATTGGAAACCCGACGCGTGTTTGCACACTGCACCCGGCCGCCCCCGCGCTGCTGAGGGTGTACTTTTTGTGCTGACTTGTGTCCCCCCCGGTGCCCTACAAAACCCCCCCCTGGTCTGCCCTCCGAAGACACGGGTACTTACCTGCTGGCAGACTGGAACCGGGGCACCCCCTTCTCCATTGAAGCCTATGTGTTTTGGGCACCTCTTTGACCTCTGCACCTGACCGGCCCTGAGCTGCTGGTGTGGTAACTTTGGGGTTGCTCTGAACCCCCAACGGTGGGCTACCTTGGACCCAAATCTGAACCCCGTAGGTGGTTTACTTACCTGCAAGAACTAACATTACTTTACCTCCCCCAGGAACTGTGAAAATTGCACTGTGTCCACTTTTAAAATAGCTATATGGGATTTATGTAAAAAGTATATATGCTATTGTGATTATTCAAAGTTCCTAAAGTACTTACCTGCAATACCTTTCAAATGAGATATTACATGTAGAATTTGAACCTGTGGTTCTTAAAATAAACTAAGAAAATATATTTTTCTATACAAAAACCTATTGGCCTGGAATTGTCTTTGAGTGTGTATTCCTCATTTATTGCCTGTGTGTATGTACAACAAATGCTTAACACTACTCCTTTGATAAGCCTACTGCTCGACCGCACTACCACAAAACAGAGCATTAGTATTATCTCTTTTTGCCACTATCTTACCTCTAAGGGGAACCCTTGGACTCTGTGCATGTTATTTCTTACTTTGAAATAACACATACAGAGCCAACTTCCTACAGAAACACTTGTAGGATCTACACAAATTACCCCTTGCTGAATTCAGAATTTTGTCTACTGTTCAGAAATGTTTAGCTTTCTGGGATCCAGCATCGATTTCACACCCATTTCTGTCACTAAGTGGAAGGAAGCTGGAAAGCACAAAAAATAGTAAAAATGGGTATGTCACAGTAAAATGCCAAAATTGTGTTGAAAAATGGGGTTTTCTGATTCAAGTCTGCCTGTTCCTGAAAGCTGGGAAGATGGTGAATTTAGCATCGCAAACCCTTTGTTGATGCCATTTTCAGGGGGGAAAAAAACCCACAAGCCTTCTTCTGCAGCCTTTCCCCATTTTTTTTTTGTTTCGTTTTTTTAAATTTCGCTGTACTTTGGCTAATTTCTTGGTCTCCTTCAGGGGAACCCACAAAATCTGGGTATCTCAAAGGGGAAAAAAGGACACAAATTTGGCGTGGGTAGCTTATGTGGACAAAAAGTTAACAGGGCCTAAGTGCGAACTGCCCCAAATATCCAAAAAAAGGCTTGGCACCTGAGGGGGAAAGGCCTGTTAGTGAAGGGGTTAAGGACAAAGAGTTAACCCTTGAAATCATAAAGGTATTCCAATCTAATCATTACGGCTGAATTGCACAGTGCAAAACAGGAGAATCATCCTGGTGGTGAATTTCTTGCTTTCCAAATCGTGTGATCAAAAATAGAGACCATTGTCGGTGCTGGGCCACTGCTGCTTATTGTTGTGTGTGTGCTTGCGGTAGAGGTGGGGGAGTTGCTGAAAGTCTGAGGGGCTTGCTCGAGAGGCGAAGGAAAGGGAGAGACATATGGAAACAGGTTTGCATCCTTGGGCTCAACAGCACCCTTTGAATTACAGCAAATCTGGATGTGCCTGGAGAAACAAAAAAAAAAAAAAAAAAAAAAAAGTACAACGTATTCCATCTGCCTGTTGTGAAGTGCTCCTATGTCTATCCACGTCAGGGTTTGCACTATGTAAAGCTGTACAAATTAAATCTGTAATCTGCTTGTCACCTCTGCACTAATCTTATGCCCCATGGATTAAGGACAAAGTGTTAACCTCTGATGTCAGAAAGATACACATCTAATTGTAATTGGTAAAATGCAGAATGTGAAAGTGGAAAATCTGGGGACAATCCCGGCTTTCATGCTTGACCAAATGATGTGGTCATAGGAAAATACTTTATTTCACTGAGCGAATCGTCTTTTTGTTCATTTTCACTTTGAGAGCACCTTCAAAAAACATCAGTTCAGGATGTGTCCAACACAAAAATCTCTTGCCTTTGACTTATTAGCCTATGTTACTCCATCAGTCATTATCTAGGCCACATTAAGGGGTAACATATCACTAGAGCCAAGGGTGGAAGTGGGTGGAGTAAATAAAGGATGTGAATGGAGCCAGGAAAGTGGGTGGTGGCCTCCTACAAAACCATTTGGGCACCTGCACTTCTACTGTTACAAATTAAGCACTAAGCAAGATTAAATACTGCTTTTTGGAAACCCTTCACGGTCGTAGTCCTCCGACTGGTGGACTAGCGAACATACCGCGCCACTGCCCCCTTCAACTCGGCTACAAAAATTAGGGATAGTTAGCTATACATAACTCTGGACAATTCATTTACCTCTTGCAAGACAGTAGATCAAGTTCTTTTTTCCTCAAGAATAGACTAAGGCGATTTGCTGTACCCAAGGCCTCCCAAGCAGGCTCTGAATTGGCTGTAAATAGTACAAAATGCAGAGGCCACACTCATCGGTATTCACAAAAAGTCTTTAGTTAAGCAGCATCTTAAAATACTTAATTGGACTGTGATTTCCAAGAGAATATTGTATGAAGCCTGCATATAACACAAAGCAATTCACTGCATTGGTTATTTTTTTATCTTGCACACATTTTTGTCAACTGTACAGTTACCAGTAATCTCTGATCTGTCAGCCAACATATATTTATAATTCTTAAAATCACAAGGTGCAGACTAGGATGTCAGTCCTCTTATACTGCAGTCAAACGGTGGTACTCAATGCCTCCTAATCTGTGAATTTAAACAATCATATTTCAGGAATAATCTTAAAAAAAGAGTGTTGTTTAAACTCGAGCTATGACTTCCACCCTACTCTGAAAGAATTCTATCTTCAGCACCGGGATGCCACTGGGTAGCTGTGAACTTTTAAAATGACTAATTCAGTTATTCACAGGTACTATAGGGCCCACAAGTTGCCATTCACACTCCAAAACATAGGTATGTACAAAGCGACTGTAGGAGGTTGGCTCTGTATGTACTATTTCAAAGTAAGAAATAGTGTGCACAGAATCCAAGGGTTTCCCTTAGAGGTAAGATAGTGGCAAAAAGAGATAATTCTAATGCTCTATTTTGTGGTAGTGTGGTCGAGCAGTAGGCTTATCGGAGGGTAGTGTTAAGCATTTGTTGTACACACACAGGCAATAAATATGGAACACACACTCAAAGACAATTCCAGGCCAATAGGTTTTTATATAGAAAAATATTTTTTCTTGGTTTATTTTAAGAACCGCAGGTTCAAGATTTACAAGTAATACTTCAAATGAAAGGTATTTCACTCA